>NC_051312.1:19401862-19707845 GCF_015220235.1 Choloepus didactylus
GGTAGAACTAACCACACCCAATGCCTTATGCCAAACTCACTGATCACATAAGGCACTTCTCCTCCAGAAGAAGAGGGTATTTACACATTGGATATCATATTCCTCCATATGAAAGGAAACATGATGAGCGGAGAAGCAGCATCCCCGCTGGTGCCCTCCAGAGGTAAAATCGACACACATTTTTTGTATTTCAAGGGGCCAGGAGTGCTCTTGCTATATCAATGAGATGCTGATAGCACAAAATCATTCTACTGGCTTTGGTTAGAGGCTCCCTCTTTCTAGCTACTCTGAGACACTCTAAAAGAGGTCCTGCCTCAATCCTTCTTGGACCCTAGCTCACTCAGAAGATACAGAATTCCAAACGTTTAGCAACCAAAATGCTACAGGGACCAACCAATCAGAACCAATGCCCAAACAAACTGAATGGAAGATAGACCAATCAGAACAGACCCTGCTGGATGGGTCATACAAAAGCTTCAGCTCTGAATAGTCACCTTGGTTACCTGAAAAACCTAGAGGGTGAGCATCCAAAGAGGCAAATTCTTGAAAGTGTGACCACCTAAGAGAAACTCCATGAACATGAGAACCCCACTGGCAAGCTGAAGAAGGCAGGTTGTGGACTCTGGGCTTAGCTTTCTGGCTAAAGATCTTTACCTCCTCTCCTGCCATAAGGGCTGTGTCCAATGCTGGACCCCAAAGCCTCAAGTCTGGCATGTTCTACTGCTTTTGGCTGTTTCTAGCTTAAACACAAGTCCTTCCTTGGTTCTTTGTCGTGGCTTTGTCAAGCTGGGGTTTCCCTATTGACTGAAGCTGCCTTTTGTCCTGGGTAAATTTTTTTTAGTATTGAAAAATAACAAAGACTATTTTATTGTATTTCATTTTATTGCATTTCATTTCATTCCATTTTCTCTCCCTGGATTATTAGCTCTGTCAATAGAGAGAGATTAGTAAAGTCCCATCATGTGACAACTGCCCAGGAGGACCCCATCAAAGCACAGCTTCTCCTGTAACCAGGAACATCCCAGAAATGACTGCTTTACTGAGTCATCTCACATTCTGATGGCGGTAGGCCCGTTTTCTGTGTGCATGGCCTCAGAAATGGCACTGTTGGAGTCTTTCCTGACAAATAGGGCCCAAATTTGTCCTTTCATTTATTCCCACCCCAAGCCTCCATCAGCCACTTCTGATGCCAGTTCCCTATTTAACAGGAAATTTGGAGACAGAAAATGGTTATCACTACATAGTAAGTATACAATTATTTGAACGGAGTGAGTTCTAATTCCAGTTTCCTTCTGCACTAGCTCGCTGACCTTGGACAAACTGAATCTCACTATATATGAATGGGCATGATATTTACATCAGACAGTGTCTATGAAGCTTAAATAAATGTTTAGGAAATGGGCTAACAAACTGCATGACTCAGAGTACATGTTTAATTCATGCCAGTTTCCACTCCCCACTTTCTCTGGCACTATCCATTCTGGAAGGACATTAAAAAAGCCTCAGGCACTGACACTGTGCCTGCCTCTAGAGTACAAGCGTTACTTATTTGGTCTCTCTGCAGGGGTGGGAGTGCCATGGGGGAGAACTGCACCCAAGTCACCCAGTTCCTCCTGCTGGGGCTTACAGAGTTGGAAGAGCTCAAGGGCATCCTCTTTGCATTTTTCCTGCTCATCTATTCAGTCACCCTCTTGGGCAATGTGGGCATGATCACTCTGATCCACATAGACCCACAACTCCACACACCCATGTACTTCTTCCTGAGTGTCCTCTCCTTCGTAGACTCCTCCCTCTCCACAGTGGACACCCCCAGGCTGCTGGAGAGCTTCCTTGTCTCAGGCCAGTACATCCCCTTTGCAGAATGTGTGGTCCAGTTGGCCCTCATGAGTCTCCATGGCACTGCTGAGTGTCTGCTGCTGGCCATCATGGCCTATGACCGATTCACCGCCATCTGCCACCCTCTCATCTACCATGCCATCATGTCCCAGCATCTTTGTGTTCAACTGGTGGCAGCCACCTATGCTGCTTCAGTTGCCAATTCAGCTTTCTTGACTGGGAGCATCTTCAGGCTTCCCTACTGTGGCCCCAACGTCATCAACCACTATTTCTGTGACATATCCCCATTGCTCCAACTTGCATGTACAGACACTACTGAGGTTGAGACCATCATCGCCTCATCTTCTACCCTGATAATCCTCTTCACCATTACCATTATCCTGGTCTCCTATGCCTACATCCTGGTGACCATCTGCAGGATGCATTCACTGGAGGCCCAGAGCAAAGCACTCTCCACCTGCGCCTCCCACCTCACCCAGATCTCCATCTACTATGGCACCATCATCTTCATGTATGCTCAGCCAAGCTCTTACAGTTCCACTGAGCAGAGCAAGGCAGTGTCTGTTTTCTACACTGTAGTCATCCCCATGCTGAACCCTCTGATCTACAGCCTCAGGAATAAAGATGTGAAGGCTGCTTTGAAGAGGAGATGCCTTGGCAAGCCTGTCTTCCTAACCCAGCATGGAGCATTCTACCCCAAGCCATAACATGGTAGCTACAACATATGGCATGAATAATATTAACACTTACATAGAGCTTAATATGTGCCAGCACTATCCTAAATGCTTTACACGCATCAACTCATCTCTTCTTCACAACAACCTGTGATATGGTTACTATTATTATTTCCATTTTGCAGATGAGGAATCTGAGCCACAGAAAAGCTGAATAACTTGTGCAAAGTCACAAAGCTGATACGAGCTAGAATTTGAGCTTAGGCAGTCTGACTCCAGAAATCATGTTCTCAAGCAATACACTATACTGCCTCTTTCTGATGTCTGCATCTCACAAATGGACAGTGGGCCCTGTTTTCCTTAATTCTGAAATATGTAGGGAGAGACTGGATCATGGAATTATAAAATGGTATAGGAGGGAACATGGGCCTTGGAGGTGGCACATCTGAAGACACACCGCCTTTGGGTGATACCCTCCCTCGACATCTGTGTTTGTCAAGTTACATAGCACCCCTTACCCTCAGTTTTCCCATGAAAACAGGGCAGTAAATAGTAACTAGCTAGCATTTAATAATGTTATGTTGTTTTCATTTCAATTTTTATGTTGCCTTTCAAGATTCTGATAAAAAATTTAAAAAAAAATAAACATAGTTTTTAAGAAGAGCCCTTAAAAAATCAAAATACAGGTAATAGACGGGAAAATACTACAAAAAAAAGGTAAACAAATGATTTAGAAGTACTGATAGAAGGGGATCCACATTTATTCAAAATATTTTCACATTCATTCCTGCATTTGTCCATCACCAAATGCTGTAAGGTTGGTGTACTGGGTTGACTAATGACCTCCCCACAGTTCATGTCCACCTGGAACCTCAGAATAATATGCCCTTATTTAGAAATAGAATCTTTGCAGATGTAATTAATTACAATGAGGTCATACTGGATTAGGGGGGTCCTAAGTCCAATATGACTGGTGTCCTTCAAAGAAGAGGGAAATTTGGACGTGGACACACTGACACAGACAGGGGCAGGAAAGCCTGGGGCTGAAAGAAGCTGGAAGAGGCCAGAAAGGATACTCCCCTGGAGGCTGCAGAGGGAGCGTGGCCCTTCCAACACCTTGATTTCACATTTCTGGCCTCCAGAACTGTGAGACAATACATTTCCATTGCTTTAAGCCACCCAGTCTGTGGTCTTTGGTATGGCAGCCCCAGAAAACTAATACATTAGGGTAAGCCAGGTGCTATCCCCAATTCTCAGATAAGCAAAAAAGAATCTGAGAGGTTAATTAACTAGTTGTAGGTCTCACTGGAAGGTCATAAAATAGATCAAAGAGCACCAAGGCATTCTGAATTATGGTGGAATCCCCTGCACACACTTCTCCACTTTATTTCAGAAAACATGAAAATCCTTGATCATCTTGGCTACCGGACTTTGTCCCTTGGTTTCCCATTTAGTTTCTTGTTAGGGTTTCTCTTGCCCTCAAATATCCCTCTTCTGCCTCTAGGCCCTGGAAAACTCACACTGGGCTAAATTCCTCTTCTGGGAAGTCCCCCATACCCATTAGGAATTGCCTCAGCTCCTAGAAACAGAGAACTGACCACAACCCGTAAACTCTTAAGGTTTTTTCTCTTATGTTAAACAAAATAAGTCTGGAAATATTCAGCACTGGTGTGGAGGCTCCATGAAAACAATGGAATCCAGGTGACTTCTATCTTTCCTTCCCAGCACCCTTTGTGCATGGCTCCTACTCACAACTGCTTCTTGCCCCAAGATGGCTGCTGGAGCACTAGCCATCACCATCATGTTCAAAGAAGAAAGCAGAAGGAATGGGGAAAATGCTAACTCTCTGCCCCCCACTTTTGGTAGGCCTCCTAATAATAGTCAGTAACACCCATTTGTTTCATTGTCCAGAACTTTGTCACATGGTTGCACTGTCTGAAGGGAAACTGGGAAAGGTAGTTATTAGTGGGGCATATTCCCTCCTTGATAACATTAGGATTCTGTTTCTAAAGATGGATGCTGGATAGGCAGCTAGCAGTCTTTGCCACTCATCCCTTACCATCTACTGCATAGAGCAGAAGATGAGAACTGATGGCTCATCCCCAAATCCCAATCCATCTTGCCAACAAGTTTTTGTGGACAGTATAGTATGTTTAAATTTTTTTTAGCCAACATATAAAAATGTGATCACATTTTTCAAATCCATGTTCCTAGTTTCTCTGGGAAGAAAAAAAATTAAAGAAACCGCTCTAGCAGTCTTACTTCCAGCCTAGCCATGATTATCATGCTGTGCTTTTAGATGGGATGCCGGCTCTCCAATCCCCCTACAGTTTTCTCCACCATTCTTTATTAGAATCTCTGTTCTGTTTTTCATCATGCTACCTATGTTTGTATGTTTGGTTTTTTTTTCTTACAGTAGAGAAAATTTATTCTATTTCTAGCAAAAGTGAGAAAAGAGTACCTGGACCTAGAAGGTCACATGTTTCAAGACAAAAAGAATCTAGAACAGTGCTTGCCATACAGAAGATGCTCAGAAAATATTCTTTGAATGAATAAAGAGAATATTTCTTTTAAGGTGTGAAGATTGTCCCTATAGGTTTAATATGAACTTCTTCCCCACTCCCCAAAAATAGTATGTTTATGTAGAGAGAATATAACATACCCTTTTCATTCATTTAAGGAATCTTTCTGAATCATTAATAGTCATTTTCATCCCTTGGCTCATGGGAAAATTCTAGACTCCTTAGCATCATTTTGCAAGCCTGCCCCAACCTAACTTTCCAGGGTGCACCCTACACTTCCCACCCAACACTCAGCCTGCAGCTATGAGCAAGGACCCATGACCTGGCCTGGCCAGAACATGCTATACATTTTCACATACCTCCTCTTTTTCTCACATATTTCCCAGTGCTAGAATGTACTCCTCCCTGATCCCTTTTTCAGCCTGATAAATTTCTTTATTATCATTCTAGACCCAGCTTAAATGTAATCTCTTCTGGGAAACTTCTCTGACTCCTAGAGATAGGATTCACAATTCTTCCTCTGTGTTCTGGTTTGCCTTTGTTAAAGAAAAAATGAAAACTATTAGAAATCAAAGATTGGGTGATGAATGAAAAAAAATTTTACTTCCAAGCAGGGAGCCCAGCAGAGTCTAGGATAGCACAATGGGATTGGGATTGGGAAAGGAGAGTTAATGCTTAAATTGTACAGTTCTTATTTGGGTGAATCATAAAGTTTTGGTAATGGATGGTGGTGATGGTAGCACAACATTGTGAACATAATTAGCAGCACTGAATTACACATTTGAATGTGGTTAAAAGGGGGGAAATTTCAGGTTGTATAAATGTTACCAGAATAAAAATTAAAAAAAAAACAACATAGGACCATGCAATACAGTGAACCCTATTATAAATGATAGACTACAGTTAATAGTACAGTTATAAAAATATTCTTTCATGAGTTGTAACAAATGTACCACACTAATGCAAGGTGTTAATAATAGTGTATATTTTATGCATGATTTTTCTGTAAACCTACAACTTCTCTAATGAAACAAGAACACGCAGAAAGTGACCCAGAAGTTTCCAGGGTTCCAAAAACTATCACATCAAATCCTAATTACAATCTGTTTGATTTTTCTAAGGAAGATGTCACACAGAACTCTCTTACCTGATTTAAATTACAGTGAATTTGAATAAAAGCTTAAAATTTTAAAAATGACTAGTACAATGTCTATCACATAATAGATGCTCAATAAAGTATAGCCATTATTAGAGTGACATATGAGGCAGGAATTTACCAGGAGGACAGAGACATTCCTCTAGATAAAGCCTAATACAATTGCTACACAATTACTGGACTTCACCTTTTCTGCAAGGAGCTCATACCCCTCATCTCCTAATCAGCAAGCTGCACATGTGAGCCATTTCCTCATGGGAACAGAACAATCTGGAAACACCCACTTCCTGACAATCAGCAGTCCTCCTTGGGATGGCTACTCCCCAGCTACATGTGAGGAGCAGGGAGCAGTTCATAGTCTCATTTAACCCAAGGTTTTACTGTTGCCATCATTTTGCAGAGAAGGTCACACAGTTGGCAAATTGTAGCATCAGGCTACAGCCCAACCCTGTGGGATTCAGAGTAGTCTCTTTCTGCAGCTCTAGACAGCCCTGGCCGTGGCTCTGAAACCTGGTCATCTGCTCCTTCAAAGCCTCTGCTGCCACTGAGTCCTCTTTGAAGCCAGTTTATAATTGTTTTAAATGTGTAGGTTTTGTATTCTGGCTAGACTGTAAACTCCCTGAGGGCAGGGAGTGTGCCTTACAGAGCCAGGGTTTGGAATTAGGACTCAAGGAAATCTGGTTGAAAAATTAAATAGACCTGCCCAACACCAACACTGTCGCAGTGCTCCCCAGCAGCAGACCCTGGAGACCTGGGGTCCACCAAGAAACCTGGAGTCAAGTCCACAGTTTTTATTCCCTCTGAGAAAACCCTACCATCTTCCCCCAGTTTTCTCCTCAAGGGCTCAACTTTTGCTTAGCAATCCTAATAGAGTTGGTTCTGACCAGGAGCTTCCGTTGAGTTCCAAACAGTTGCAGAGGGAGCTGGGAACAGGTTGTGGGGAGAGTGAACGAGAAGGTAATGGGAAGAGAATGGGAGAATGGGGACCTATTCCTTCTCCAGGTCTCTCTCCCCACAGGACCTGTCTACAGCAAGAAGAGGTGTGGGTGGTGTGAGTCACACCCGGGAAGGACAGCAACTTCTCTCGTTCCACCACGGTGGGTTCAGCCAAGTTCAGGAGTGGAGGGGAGGGGCCATGAATCACTGACTATTTAGAAAGAATCAGGGGTGGGGGAGGGTGCGCTAGGCCTTTTCTGCTGTGTCAGCGTCAGGAGCCTCCCTCCTGTCCCCTGTACAGGATTAACTGAGAGCCCAAGGCCTTTCCTAGGCCTAGCCCAGGGTTTTTCAACCTTGACACTATTGATATTTGAGGCCTGAGAAGTCTTTGTTGTGGGAGCTGTCCTGAGCCTTGTAGAATGTTTAGCAGCATCCCTGGCATCCACCCAGAAGCCGTAGTACCCCCTTCCCCAGTTGTAACATCGAAAAATGTCTCCAGATATTGCCAAATGTCCCCTGGGTTTTGGAGGGAGCCGCCACTGGTCTGGGCAGGCTTGCTTGCTTGCTCTCTTTCCCTTTCTAATTCAGAACCAGCATCCGGGCCTTATCTCCTCCCCAGCTTCCCTCTTCCTGATTATCTCTGAAGATTATCCCTCAGGCCCTTATCACGTACGGGTTTTAACCCTGCTTCTTGTAGGGCAGTGGACAAGAAGCAGTGAGTAATGATCATGGTGAAGTAGTGAAGCTCCCAGAGCTTAGAGAGTGTACCCAAGCAGGGACCCAGGAGTCCTGGTCCCGCGGCAACTGAAAGTCCAGGTGGACCAAGCACTGCCCAACAGAAACATAACACAAGCCACAAATGTAGGACATATGTAATTTTACATTTTCTAGTAGCTACATTTTTAAAAAGTAAAAACAGGTGAAATTTCGATAATGTATTTTATTGAACCCAAAATAAAGGGTTCAAAATATATCCAAAATACTGTCATTTTACATGTAATCAATACTTTTTTTAAAAATTAGTAATCAGATATTGTACATTCTTTTTTTTTCATACCAAGTCTTTAACATCCAAAGTGTACCGTCCACCTACAACACATCTCAATAGGTACCAGTTGCATTTTCAGTACTCAATAGCTGCAACCGGCCAGTGGCTGCCATATTGGGCAGTGCAGGACTTCCCCCACACCCAGAGAATTCCAGAGGCTACACAGTTAGGCACTCTAGTCTCCAAGTGGATATGTGCAACTCAGGAAACAAGATATGCATTGAAGTTCGTTATGAAGCTCGTTACTGCAAAGGAGAGGCTAAATTTGCATATAATTGTGCCTAAGAGTCTCCCCCTGAGCACCTCTTTGTTGCTCAGATGTGGCCCTCTCTCTCTCTAACTGAGCCACCTCAGCAGGTGAACTCGCTGCCCTCCCCTCTATGTGGCATCCAACTTTCAGGGGTGTAAATCTCCCTGGCAACACAGGATGTGACTCCCAGGGATGAATCTGGACCCAGCATCATGGGATTGAGAGTATTTTCTTGACCAAAAGGGGGATGCAAAAGGAAATGAAATAAGTTTCAATGGCTGAGAGATTTCAAATGGAGTCAAGAGGTCACTCTGGTGGACATACTTATGCTGTATATAAATAACACCTCTTAGGTTTTAATGTATTGGAATAGCTGGAAGTAAATACCTGAAACTACCAAACTCCAACCCAGTAGTCTGGACTCCTGAAGACGACTGTATAACAATGTAGCTTACAAGGGATGACAGTTTGATTGTGAAAACCCTGTGGATCACACTCCCTTTATCTAGTATATGAATGGAAGAATAGAAAAATGGGGACAAAAACTAAATGAAAAATAGGGTGGGATGCAGGGGATGATTTGGGTGTTCTTTTTTACTTTTATTTTTTATTCTGATTCTGATTCTTTCTGATGTAAGGAAAATGTTCAAAAATAGATTGTGGTGATGAATGCGTAACTGTATGATGGTACTGTGAACAGTTGATTGTACATCATGGATGATTGCATGGTATGTGAAAATATTTCAATAAAATTGAATTTAATTTAAAAAAAAAAAATACACATTTCAAGTGGCCCCTATCCCATCCAAAACAAACCTCCAGGCACTCCCTCCCACCCCTCCAGGCTGATAAACTAAGCAACCTCCATGTTGCTTCTCTGGCCCTTTTCAGAGACTTGAACCTCAACCAATCCACACCACATCCTTCATCAGGAAGAAAGGTATAAATTCCCAGGCTGTAAATCAGCCTAACCTCACCCTATATGTAAACTGTATCCCAGGAGTCAAGTGCCCCACCCAGCCCTTACACACCCCACTTCTTAGCCTGGTACTGAATTTGCTCACTGCTTGCCTAATACAAGTCTGCAGACCCACATGGCTCTGCTTTGTGCACCATTATCAATTCACTGGCCTTTTACCCCTAGCTTCTTCCTGGTAGAGAGATACAGTGCTCAGTTGAGCTGCGTTCCTCTCTTAAATTAACAAATCCCCAGCCTTGTTGATGAATCCCTAGCTAGGGCACCAGACCTAGGATTGGACCCTTGATGGAGATTTATGTCTTCTCACTATGGGTGGGATCCTCCCCCTTCCAAGAGTCACTTTTCCACCAGTCATCTATCTACTTGTTTTGCCAGGATGCACATCCTGAAACCAATTAATCCTGGCTCAAACAAAGACCCTTCAGGAACTTGGATGGAAAAAAATAGAAAATGCTGAAGCTGGGAAGGGAAGAAAATTCCAAAGCTTTTTTTTCCCCAATTCTTTCCCACTGTATATGTATGCAGACAATCATTCAGCAGCTTTTTTTTTTAATCTTGCCATCCCTAGTACATGATACCTAGTAGGATCGTTACGAACATCTGTTTTGGTTTGCTAAAGCTGCTGGCATACAATATAGCAGAAATAGGTTGGCTTTTCCAATGGGGATTTATTAGTTTACAAATTTACAGTTCTTAGGCCATGAAAATGTCTAAATTAAGGCATCAAGAAGAAGATACCTTCTCTGAGGAAAGGCTGCTGGCATCTGGTGTTCCTCTGTCACATGGAAGGCATATGATGAGGTCTGCTGGTCCTTCTCTCCTGGGTTCTGGTGTCAGTGGCTGTCTCCAAATGTCTCTGGGTGTTTCTTTCCCCTCTCTCTCCATGTTTCTGCCCTTTATCCTCTCATAAAGGGGTCCAGTAAAGGAGTAAGACCCACCTTGAATTGGGTGGGTCACATCCCATTTGAAACAACCTAAACAAGAGGTACCCACAATAGGTCTGTACCTACAAGAATGGATTAAGAGAACATGGCATTTTCTTGGGTACATAACAGTTTCAAACCAGCACAACTTCTATTTGTATTGAATTTGTTGTAGGTGGCAAATACAGCCTACAACCTGGGGTCAAAGAGGGTCTCTGAAAGTCTCCATATTCAAGGCTTGGGAAGAGATGACTCCTTATCCACTCAGTACTGGCCCAGATTTCCAATGTCCTAACTTTACTCACAGGCACCTGAGAAGATAACCAGATTTTTTACTCCTGAAGTCAGTTCCAGCATTCTGCCTCCACCAAGTCTTCAGTCCAGACTCCCCTTTCTATGTGGCCATCAAAGCTCCAGTCCCAGCTGAAAAGATCCATATCTGGGTCCCTTTCCCTTGGGACCACAACAGTTTCCACTCACTCTTCTGGCTTCTGGCAGCCTTTTCATCTCTGACTCTTGGGAATTTGTGTTCCTTAGTTTTGAGTTCAATCATATATTTCAGATTATTTTGTGTGGGTTTTTTTCCCCAGCATTTCTATGTTTGAGATGGCTAAAAGAAGTTCCTATTTCAGCTAAGTCTCCTGTACTGACTCGAAGTGCAGGACTGATGTACTAATGCAGATCTGGTCATCTAAATTCCCTGCTTAAAACGCTTCAGTGTTTCCCCATTTCATTTAGGGTAGAGTGCAAAGAGCATAGCCTGGTGTCTTGGTTTGCCAAGGCTGCTATAAGAAAATATCCCAGACTACTGGGCTTAAGCCACAGAAATGTATTGTCTCACAGTTCTGGAGGCTAGATGTCCAAAAATCAAGATGTTTGAAGGGCCATGCTTCCTCTTAAAAGGAAGAATCCATTCCATGCCTCTTTCCTGGCTTCTGGTGGATGGCCACCAATCCATGGCATTCCTTGGCTTGTAGCAGCTCAACTCAATCTCTGCCTCCATCACATGGCCATCTTTTCTCTGTCTGCATCTAAATTTCCTCTCCTTATGAGGACATCAGTCAAATTGGATCAGGGGCCATCCTAGTCCAGTTCAGCCTCATCTTAACCAATAACATCTTCAAAGATCCTATTTCCAAATAGGGTCACATCCCAGGAGGAGGGGGCAGGACTTGAACCTATCTTTTGGGGGGACACTATTCAATCTATAACATAGGGAATACAAGGCCCCTCATGATCTGAGGTTGATGAACTGGGCTGCTTCTTGGGCAATCCCATCCTCACACCCTCTACTCCAATAGCACTGAAATATTTGCTGTTCCCCCAAATCAGCTGTGCTCTCTCACACCTTCCTTCATTTACATACGCTACATCTGCCTGGAATATTCTCCCCCCCTTACTCCTACTCAACCTTCATAATTCACCTACGTCATTTTCCACAAGCTTTTGCTGACACCTACCCTACAAAATTGAGTTAATTCTCCACCTCCACTTTTGTGCTCTCATGGTCTGCCCAAACCTCCTCTCTTACTACATTGTGTCTTAGTTTCCTAGGGCTGCTGTGACAAAGTACCAAAACAGTGTGGGTTAAAACAACACAAATTTATTGTCTCACAGTTCTGGGGGCTGGAGTCCAAAATCAAGATGTCAGCAGGACCATGCTTCCTCTGAAGTCTGTAGGGAAAAATCTGTTCCATGCTTCTCTCCTGGCTTCTAGTGGTAGCTTACCAGCAGTCCATGGCATTCTCTGCCCCAGTCATCACCTGGCATTCTCTCCTCTGTGTCCAGTTCTCCCCTTTCTATAAGGACACCAGTCACATTAGATGAGGGCCCACCCTGCTCCAGTTTGGCCTTATCTTAAATAATAGCATTGTCAAAGACCCTATTTCCAAGTAGGATCATGTTCAGTGGACTGGGACCTAGGACTTGAATATATCTTTTGGGGGAACATGATTCAACCCATAACATATTGTAATTATCTATCATCATAGAATTTTTTTTAGTTTTCTCGGGGAATAGCCACCTCCTTTGCAGGGTTAAGCCTCCAGCAGTCATTGTGTTCTATGAGGCCCTGCCCAGAAACAGATGTTCCATGAAGGTGATGAAGCAAATGCTTCAAGGCTTCTCACTTTCATAGCTCTGTGGTTACATGGTCATGTTTTTGGTAACATTTACAAAAGGAGATATTTTAACCACAATTGGTTAAAACCACTGTTTTTTTCCACCTCAATTTCTCCTCCATCACATTTCTCCTCCTGCAGCTTTAGAATGGCTGCAGGTGATGTTAGATACAACTTAAGGGAATTTGGGGTGGGGATATGCTGAGTTTGGGTTTAATCCTCATATTTATACGATTTGTAGACACTTTTATATTGGGTTATATTGGTAGCCATCCCGGTGTAGAATGGCTTCCAGAAGCACTGCTCTGATGCTCTGTGCTGGCTCAGCTGGCATCGTGCATGAAGATGCAGAGCCAGCATTCAGATCACTACACCCAAGCACCCAGCACCAGATGCACGTGGGACATGGAAGGAAAATAAGGTTTGAAATACACAGAGCCAGAAGGTTGTCTATAGAGAAGTCTCCCACCCATCAGAGTTCATTAACACAAATCTTACATAATTTTTTTCTGGATTTTGTACTGTTTTTGATATTTTTTTATCTTTATATAAGGTTTAACTTGTGATTCATATTTCCATTCCAAGTAATCACTTTTGTATGTAATTTTGTATTATTTTTCTTTATGAAGGCCCCCAAAATGGAAACAAGCTTCAAGCCCCACAAAACCTGAATTTGTCCGTAGACCCTATGACTCTGCCAAGCTCTCACTCAGAAATTCAGAATCAGGATATCTGTGTGGCTGGAACTGGAATGTGTAAATTCAGGAGCCATGGAGTAACCACGTTCCTCTCTCTGATGAACTGGAGAAAGCCAGTGTTCTGATGACAGGCAAGGTCCTGTCTACTTTCCAGATTCTTGTTCCTGCCTTCTCCTTTTTCTTAAGGTCTGTATTAATTATCTATTGCTGCATAACAAATTACCTCAAAACTTCAAACAACCAACACTCATTATCTCACAGCTCCTGTGGGTCAAGAATTTGAGAGCTGATAAACTGAGAGGTTCTGCCAGGATCTCTCTGGAGGTTGTAATTCAGCTGTCAGTCAGAACCAGAGTCATCTCAAGGTTCAACTGGGGCTGGAGGAGCTGCTTCCAATTTGGCTCCCTCACATGGTTGCTGCAGGACTCAGTTCCTTGCTGGGCCGGTTTGGATATATTATGTTCCTCCCCGCCAAAAAAAGCCATGTTTTAATCCAATCCTGTGGGATATTTGGATTAGGTTGTTTCCATGGAGATGTGACCCACCCAACTGTAGGTAATCCTTTTGATTAGATTACTTCCATGGAGGCATGGCCCCGCCCATTCAGCATGAGTCTTGATTAGTTTACTGGAGCCCCTTAAAAAAGAGCCAATACAGGCCCAGATGCTTGCTGATGCTTTGAGATGCTAGCCCAGAGTTTGCTCCAGAGAAGCTAAGAGAGGACAAAACACCCCAAGAGCAGCTGAGAGAGACTTTTGGAGAGATGCTTGAGAGCTGACAGAGATGCTCAGAGATACTTGGAGTTGAGGACAGAAGAGCATTTGAGATGCTAAGTTAAGGATGCACAGACAGGCTGAGAAAAGAGCTGAAATACAACCTGGGACCAGCAGACACCAGCCACATGCCTTCCCAGCTGACAGAGTATTCCAGATGCCGTCAGCCTCTCTTCAGTGAAGGCATCCTCTTGTTGATGCCTTAGTTTGGACACTTTTATGGCCATAGAACTGCAAATTTGTAACTTAATAAATCCCCTTTATAAAAGCCAATTCATTTCTGGTATTTTGCATAATAGCAGCATTAGCAAACCAGAACACTTGCCAAGTGGACCTCACCATAGGCTATAGGCTTGCTTGAGTGATCTCACAACATGGCAACTGGATTCCCCAAAGTGAATGATCCAAGAGAGATAGCAGTGAGGAAGCCATAAAGCCTTTCATAACCCAGTCTCAGAAGTTCTCATTTCTGCCATATTCTAACTGCCAGAAATTAGTCACTAAGGCCATCCCATGCTGGGGGATGTGGGGCAGGTAAGCTCTACCTCTTTTGAGGTAGACAATCAAAGAATTTGTGGATATATTTAAAACCACCACTGAGTCCATGAAATACCTCTATAGTCTTATGATAAATTCTCTCTTTCATTGAAGCTGACTCAAATTAGACTCCTTAGTTTTGCAACCAAAAGTATTAAGGATTTATTTATTTGTCACTCTTCTCTAATAGGTTCGCAAGGATTGTGGTAGATTGAATCATAAATACTCTCAAAAGACACATTCTTAATCTGCATTCCTGTGGTGTGAACCTATTTCTAACTAGGACCTTTTGAAGATGTAATTTTTAGTTATGGTATGACCCAACTGAATCAGAGTGGGCCTTAACCCAGATTACTGGAGCTCTTATAAAGAGAAGGCCACAGGGAGAAGTTGGGAGTCAACAGAAATAGGGAGAGGAGACACAAGGAGAGACAGATTGCCACATGCCAGAGGCAGAGTTGCCAACAAAGGAGCCCCAAGGATTATGGCAAGCCAGCACCACACCACTGCAAACATTGGAGAGAAGGCATGCTATGACAATGTCTTGATTTTGGACTCCTAGCCTTGAAGTCATGAGACAATAAATGCTTGTTTTTTTAAGCCAAATACCATTGTGTGGTATTTGTCATTACTACAAACTAAGATGAGGATAAACTTTGTAACTCTTCCTCCCAGGAACCTAGCCTATTGATTGGAATGTTTGCTGAAAAAAATTAACTTATCCATGAATTATATCAAAAATAGCAACTCATTACTTTTCTATAGCACTTTAGACTTCACAAAGCTCTTCCCCAGTAAATACCTACTACAGAAACCTGTCATAGAGATCAAATGACAGGATGGCTGTGAAGTTTCCAAACATAGGAAATGCTATTATTTTCTCTAAAGGTGATTCATTCAGTAGATAACTAAATGAAATTTGGGTTTTCTATACATAAGGGCATCAAACTTTCATATAACTTCATACATTCGTGCATTTAACAAATACATATGGAAGGTATATAATTGTGCTAAACGAAGCACTGGAGATGGTATAATGAATAGGAGAATCCCTGACCTCAAGGAATGTACAGTTTGGAATTAAAATCCTTGTCAGACTATGCATCCCAAGTTGGAGTTCAATAAATATCCCTGGATGGCTCCGCCTGTAACCTACATCCTTTCCATCGTGGGCCTTACTTACCAAGTGTCCCTCTTTTCTGGGTACTGGATGGCACATTGAGGCCAAGGGCCTCTGCCTTGGGGAGTGGCTGTTCTCACAGGGACCAGATGGTCAGAGAACACAGTTGTCTGAAGTTTAATTTTAATGTTCTGTGAATACTTTTTCCCCCTTGTATGCTGCAGAGGATCTGGGCCAAAGAGTGTGAGTGGGTGAAGAGGAAGGGAGAAATGAAAAACTAAAAATGACAAACAAGGGATGCAATGATACATTCTCACTTGAGAAATAGCTGAGAAGAGATCGCAGGGGGTTGTTGTGGGTGTATGCAAATGATATGTAAATGTGACATCCATGCCAGCTGAAATTATCGCAGCTTTTTTATTTTACATCCTTGGGGCGTTGGTCATTGGGAACATTCTCTTGGTGTCCACTGTGTAAAATTATTGACTACTAATCTCACTCACCCTCACACTCTGATCATGGGTGAAACATTTTCCGAATGTGGCCCTTAGTATCTTCTTTTATGTGACATTGCTGGATACATAATCATTACGGTTTCTTCTAGCTTTTACTTACATTGTTGGTACAGAAAGTAATAACTTCCTTTGCCCTTAGTATTTCCAAGGAATCCCACAATGTGAACGCTCCTAGAAAGCCTAAATCATGATGCGGATGTGGAAAAAAAAGGGAGAGAATAGGGAAAGAAAGATGTGGGAAAGAATTAACCATGGAGGAAAGGAAAAGAGAGAGCAGAAAAGGTAGAGATATGCCTGGCACAGGATTCTAGGGAACACCCCACAAGTCCTAGGATCCACAATGATACAGAGCCATGAGTCTTCTATTCCTTCCTGGCTCAGAGGAAATCTCTGTTCTTAACGCCTCTAACTAACTAGATAAGGTCTACCTTCTTTACCTTCACCGAAGGAAGGTCAACAGCATCCGGAAAACCTCTGTTAGCTGGGAAGGCACGTGTGTGTCTGCTAATCCCAGGTTATGTTCCACCTTCTCTCTCAGCTCCTGTGCATTCTTCAAAATGTTGTTCTCAGGGCATTTTGTCCTCTCTTAGCTTCTCTGGAGCAGACACTGGGCTAGCATCCCCAAAGTGTCAGCAAAAACTCTGCTTTCAGCAGCTGTCTCCAGAATATCTCTCTGAGCTGCTTTCCAAAATGTCACTCACAGCTGCGCTGAGGTCCTACAGTTTGTAAGCTCTTTTTATAGGACTCCAGTGATTAAATCAAGACCCACCCCAAATGGGTGGGGTAACACCTCCATGGAAACTGTCCAATCAAAGTTCTCGCCCATAGTTGATTGAGTCACATCTTCATGGTAACACTCAATCAAAGGATTCCAACCTAATCAACACTAATACATCTGCCCCCACAAGATTGCATCAAAGAACATGGCATTTTGAGGGACATAATACATCTAAACCAGCACAAACCACATCTCCAAAATAACGTCACAGCAACAACTAGGCCAGTGTTTGATCAAACAACCGGACAGCATAACCTAGCCAAGTTGACAGATAAAAGTTAACCACCACGCTTCAGTGGCAGAGAGATTCCAAAAGGAGCCGAGAGGTCACTCTGGTGGGCACTCTTACGCACACTTTAGACAACCCTTTTTAGGTTCTAAAGAATTGGGGTAGCTGGTGGTGGATACCTGAAACTATCAAACTACAACCCAGAACCCATGAATCTCGAAGACAGTTGTATAAAAATGTAGCTTATGAGGGGTGACAGTGGGATTGGGAATGCCATAAGGACCAAACTCCACTTTGTCTGGTTTATGGATGGATGTGTAGAAAAGTAGGGGAAGGAAACAAACAGAAAAAGGTACCCAGTGTTCTTTTTTACTTCAATTGCTCTTTTTCACTCTAATTATTATTCTTGTTATTTTTGTGTGTGTGCTAATGAAGGTGTCAGGGATTGATTTGGGTGATGAATGTACCACCATGCAATGGTACTGTAAACAATCGAAAGTACGATTTGTTTTGTATGACTGCGTGGTATGTGAATATATCTCAATAAAATGAAGATAAAAAAAAAATATTGGGTAGAGTGCAATACTAGGGGCCAGTGGGGGGAGGGGAAAGGGGTATGGAGTGTTTGAGGTTTTCTTTTTTCTTTTTATTTCTTCTTTCTGGAGTAATGAAAATTTTCTAAAATTGATTATGGTGATAAATGCACAACTGTGTGATGATACTGTGAACTACTGATTGTAAAATTTGGATGGATTGTATGGTATGTGAATATGTCTCAATAAAATTACATTAAAAAAACAATTCAATACAGTAAAAAAAAAAAAAAAAAAAAAGTTAACCACCACAGTGCAGTGAGGATGTTGAAAAAGGTGACTCACACGTCATGCCAATGCCTTCTGTAGTGAGGTCTGTTCCACCCCTGTGATTCTCAATTTCTATGAAAATGTAATCAGATTAAATTTAATTGAATTCCCTGAAACTCTCAAATTTTAGGCCTAGATATTCCTGAGTCTGTATTCATAAATTTTGTTGTACCTTGTGTGCCAGTTTGAATGTATTGTGTCCCCCAAATGCCATTATCTTTGTGGTCTTGTGTGGGGCAGACGTTTTGGTGCTGGTTGGATTTGCTTGGAATGTGCCCCACCCAGCTGTGGGAGATGATTCTGATGAGATGTTCCCATGGAGGCGTGGCCCCGCCCATTTGGGGTGGGCCTTGATCAGTGGAGCTATATAAATGAGCTGACTCAAAGAGAGAAAAGAGAGTGCAGCTGGGAGTGATGTTTTGAAGAGGAGCAAGCTTGCTAGAGAGGAACGTCCTGGGAGAAAGCCATTTTGAGGCCGGAGCTTTGGAGCAGACGCCAGCTGCTTTCCTAGCTAACAGAGGTTTTCCGGAGGCCATTGGCCATCCTCCGGTGAGGGTACCTGATTGCTGAGGTGTTACCTTGGATGCTTTGTGGCCTTAAGACTGTAACTGTGTAGTGAAATAAACCCCTGTTGTATAAAAGCCTATCCATCTCTGGTGTTTTGCATTCTGCAGCATTAGCAAACTAGGACACCTTGCTCTGCCTCAACTCTGATGAATGCTTGGTCCTTCTTCCTGGTTCTAATCCCCAGACATCCTTTTAGATCTGATCTGGGAAAAAGTAACAACCTATCAGATTCTCTCATTCTGGGCACCTCCTGAGAAGCTATTAGTCAATTTTCAATTCACTTTTCTGTTCCTTTCATTGTCCCCAAAGTCATTTTCTTCCTTTATTTAGCCAATAAATACTTACTGAGTCCCACTGTGTGTTCTGCTTTGTGTTTGGAATTATATGGGATACAGAACATGGAAGCACCTTGGTCCTGCCCTCCAAGGAGCTGGAGCACCCATCACAGTGAACACCTCCCACAGTTTGGTTGGAGAGGTAAAACTCCCACGTTTGTTAATTTTTCAAAATGAGATTAAAGCAGACTATAACCAAGGAGTATGTAACACATCCAATGTGAAAATGCTGTAGGATGTCAGAAGAAAGGAATATTGCAGTTAGGGAGGTCTGGAGGAGGGGAAGTTTAAATTGGACATTTAAATATAGGAAGATAAATCTAGATCGGGGAAGAAAGAAAGGCATCATAAGCTTGACAAACAACAAGATGACAGGAATTAGAGCAGGGCATTATGTGCAAGAGACTGACTGAGTGAAGCACAATCGCAGTCCATGTCGGAAGACATGAGATAAGGCTGAAAGATTTAGCACAGAATAATGTGCAGCGAGAGCCATGTTTCTGAAAGCTGTCATCCTCGGCATCTTCAGTCCTTGAGGCTGTGATCCAGCCACATTAACACTGGGAGTTATTTATGACTGAGGGAGAAAGAGTGTGAAGTCGTCAACCCTCAAAGCTCATTCCAACCACTTCCCACCCTCAGCACCATCCTAGGAATAAAGCCTGAGCTGGCAGCAGTGTGCGTCTCTTGCAGGAAGGTCAAAGTCAGCGGGCAGGAAGAAAAGTTGGGGTGGATTGCAGAGGCTTGAGTGAGAAAGGTCGATATAGGTGGAAGGTGGAGGTGATAGACTGTGAGAAAGGTGGAAAAGAGGAGGTGTACCTGAGATATGATCCTTAGGAAACAGAGATGTTTTTAAACAAAATTGCTTGCAACTTGCTGTCTGCGGCACTGCGTCAATTCAGCAGCGTCTGGACAGCAGAGTCCCTGGGCTGGATAGCACCCCCGCCCCTCCCACCCACTCCCCTGCCTGCTCTTCCATTGGCCACTCCTAGTCTGTATGTTAGACCTTGTCCCAGTTCTAAGTCAGATTCATCTTTATCCTCTTTCCAATCACAATCTCCGCAGCCATTTAACCAATCCTCAGCAGACTGTTCAATGGATTACGATCACCTTCTTGGAAATGTTTGCATTTGGCTCTCCAAGGAAAATCTATTCTACTAGGATGGAATCCAAGAGGTTCTTCTTTTTGTCTTGTTTCCAGGAAAATAAAACTATATTGGACAATTTTAGGGAATATAAATTGCAGTCTGTAGTCAATATAAGCTATTATTCACTGGGAGCTTATTATATACCAGGCACTGTGTTAATCTACATACAAATGAGCTATATCTCATTTGGTTCTCTCAACATATCGTGTAAGGTGGGGATTTTTCAACCTCATTTTGCGGATGATGAACTTGGAATTTATAGATGTTATGTAATTTATCCAAGGTTATGACACTAGTATATATCAGAACCAGTATTTAAACATGGGTTAGAAGATTTCCAAGGCCATGTTAGTGCAGTCAAGATGATATTAGGTGAAACAAAAGTTAACACATTTATTTTAATAGTTACATATTTATTTTAATATGCATTAAAAATACAACTGCTACATTAAATCCATGGATATTTGGGAGATTGTTTCTTAAAGTAAGGCCACATTTATTTCATTTTTAAGTGAGTTTTTTAAAATAGTAAGCAAATATTAAAGTAGCATGTAAATTTGGCAAAAATCAAGGCTGACTTTTGGAAAAATTTGTACTAGGCTAGACTTTTTGTATTATTGAGTGATATTTCTGAGAACTTATCCAATCCCCAAACTTGTAAATGCCATTGTAGCATGCAATTTCCCCATAAAATGCATTTTCCCTATAAAAGGCACCCTGAGATGTAAATAGTTGCAGGTCAGGTAAATTCACTCACTAGGAAAGTGACTCATTCCAAACAAGAGAGGGGCAATGCACGTGGTTCAAATTCATATTTGCTTTTAGTTAGACTAATATAAACTTAGTGTAGTAATTCTAATTTTTTCATAATTATTCAAAGCTCTAATTGGTAGTCATTTTAATTATACAAATGGGAATTTTATTAAATTAATGTGTTTTGAGGAGGGCACAATATTTCAATATATGGGGTTTATGAAAATGAGGGGCCTTTTGGGGTGAGTTGCAGAGAACCACTCTTGTAGATTATGCTAGGTGTATTTTATGATTATGCCAGGTGTCTCTTTGTGCTGTGCTTTGCTCCAGACAAAGGTTGTTCAGATACAAGAAACAGAAACCCACTCAAGTTAGCTCAAGTAAAGAGGAGGTGTGTTTTAATCACCTCCCATCCAACTTTTGTGACCAAGGGATTCCCACCCTAGGGTTATGAGGATGGCCATACACAAGACGCCTGACACTGGACAGACGAGATTGACAGCAGTTTATTAGTCATATGTACTTGCAGCCTGGGGGAGGAGGACACTGAACGTCATGCTGGTCCACATGGTGGTTGCACTTGGGACAGAGTCAACCAGCAAGGGTTGCAGGAGGCACGTTTTGTAGCAGCAAGAGGGTGGGGTGCCCCTTGGTTCCCGCGGGAGGATGTGGTTGCCTGGTTTGAATAATGCCGCAGACTGGCATGGAACTGAAACTCAGGGATAAGAAAGCAACTGCACCTGGTCGCCTGGATAAGAAGAGTTGTTTAGCTAAAAGACTTCATCCACGGGAGCAAAGTGGGGAGGGAACTTGTGGTTAGACCAGACGTGGCCCTCCTAATTTCACCCAGTGTTAAG
Source organism: Choloepus didactylus (assembly GCF_015220235.1). Lineage (NCBI taxonomy): Eukaryota > Metazoa > Chordata > Mammalia > Pilosa > Megalonychidae > Choloepus > Choloepus didactylus. The sequence goes on from NC_051312.1 coordinate 19,423,480, forward strand.
GTAGCACATAATATCAGTCCTTAATTTTTGGCCTTCCACCTGCAGATACACAGTAGGTCTCAATGGACCTGGGGCTGGTATCTGAGAAGTTGCCACTGGTGGAGTCTCCCTGCCACTCTCTCTTACTAGGGACGAATGATCTCTTACCTCTACTTCTCCTTGTGTGCCTGACCCAACCTTCTCTCTGCAGAGAGGCCCCTCTACCGACTCACAGCTTCTGCTCCCCCATTTATTCGGCTCACACATGGCTTCTGATCCCAGTGGACCTCCAGACTCAACCCCACAACAACTTTATTCCCCAGATTCCTGGGAAAGACCAGCTTGGAGATGTCCATTCCTGATCCCACAGTCTATGCCCAGGGGTGGGCAATCACTGGGTACAGACATGGCAGCCAAGACCAAGACCCCAAATGAAGTGGAGAAATGATTCCCAGAGAAAGAGTCTATCGACAGACAGGGGTTACAAACCACATCCAACACATGTTTTTATTTGAAAAATAAAAATGGTATGTATATTAATATTAAATAATAATAATAATAAACTCATCAAATCTTTGTTAAAAACCTCAAAATATGCAGCCACAATGAGCTTTATAGATGCTATAGTCTGGTTAAGAGGCAAAAAAGACAAATGCGCACACGCAAACCAAACCTATGATTATTGCCATATTCGGGGCAGCAAAAGAAGTGAAATAGGAGGTCGGCAAAGGGAGATATCAGAGTGATCAGAGCCGCTTTATCAAAACCAGCACTTCCTCCTCTGTGCCTGTTCTCACCATTTCATCCAGTGGTGACTGCCTTTCTTCTCCTCTTCCCCTTGACCTTTGTAAATACAAACCCTAACTCCCAAAAATGTTCCCTGGCTAGACCAGCCAAAAGTAATTTCTCCACTCTGTGACCTTTCACAGCACTTGAAGTACCTCTTTTAGGGCACTTAATCCTTGCTGCAGTTGGTCATGTCATCATTGAGGTACATGTCTTATCTCTCCTACCAGACTGTAACCTCCTTGATAACAAAATCCATATGATAGACAAAAGACTTAGCACACTCCCTTGCACATAGTAGGTATTCAATTGGTATCTATCAAATAAATAAATGAATGAATGCTCGAACAAATGCATGAATGAGTGAAGAGTAGGTATTTATACATAAGAAAGATTTGAACATGTGCTGAAGAGAGACGATGTAGTAGTTGGAGTAAGAGAAACTTCCCATTATCCCTTCATATGAACATAGCTGAAATATGGACACTGAATCCAGCCAAGGCACATTTATTGACCCTGCACTGGCATCACTGAATTAACTACCCATTCCAGTCTCACCTACCAATCTAAACTCATTGTTGCAGACACAACAACCATTGCAACCCCCACCGCCTTTCCTGCCTCAAGCTATAAAGACTTAAGCCAGATACTCTCTTTCCCAGGCACCTCTGCAGTTAAGGGTGGTCATGTGATCTACTTCTGGCCAATGAGGTTTAAGGGGAAATCAGCTAGCTGTCTTCGGGGAAGATGTTTCCTCACTGATGGAAAGAAGTTAATAAATAAAGAATAAATATCCTTACAGTTTAAGACACTTTGCTTGAGTTTTCTGTTACTTGTAGCTGGACAAATTTAATACATGCTTCTACCGAACAATTCAGTGGGATTGTGTTTTTAAGCCCTTGCTATAAACCTTCCGCTGAATTCGTCATCCCTTCACATGTCCTTACTCTTTCTCCTATCTTTACCCCTTGGGAAAGACAGGTGCTTCCTTTCCTCTATTTTACATTCTGTGGGTTCTTAAAGATACATCCGCTTGACTAATTCTATTCCAAAATGGAGAAGGAAGGCAATTAGAGTTTATAGTGCCAGGCACTTAGCTCCATGCTCTACTTACATTCTCTCATGTGAATCTTCACAATCACCTTTTGAAGTGAGTATTTTACCCCCATTTTGCAAAGAGAAAACTCAGGTTAATTGACTTAACTAAGGTCACACAATCTGTGATGAAACCCAATTGTTTTAACCTGTTTAATTGCAAAAGCCATGTCCTTGTACTTCACTGTGGCTCCTCCCCACCTACCCTCACTTCCATGTAAATCGGTTCCTGTGGGCTTCTGCTATTTGAACAACCTACACAATCCACGCGTGCACCTCCATTTCAACATCCATATTTATATTCTTTACAGTGGGCACCTGACTATCAATTTCCATGGAGACAGAGCAGTTGCCCAGATACTCCAAGCATAGCTCATGCTTATCTTTGAAACCCACAAGGTAATTTGTTTATATAACAGATTTTCCTTCTAATCATGTTTTCCTTGGGCTAACAATAAAATAAATTGGAAGTTTCTAAATACTCACCCAGTGATAGCAGAGTAAAAAAGCCCAAGTTGAGAAAGGCAGCCACCTGGTAGGATTAAAATTTACAGTAGCTTGGAGAGTAATGCCTATGTTGATAGTGGCAAGTTAGCCACACAACCAAGTCCTCAGACCCTGAGCTCAGAAGTTTACACAGGTCAGAAGAAGATGAAGAAGATGATGAAGGAAATGGGAGAGAAGAAGAGGAAGAAAGAAGCAGCATCTACAATTTGCTGAGCATCTACTATGCGTCCAAAGAATATTTGCTTATTTAACGCTCACAGCAAAACTAAATCAGGTGCCCCTGATTCTCCTTTTAAAGGGTCAAAGATGTGGTTACTTCTTAATCAGACCCAGGCCCTTCAATATAAATTCCTGCCTCTGTCTGCATTTATAGTCTGTCACTCCTTTTTGAAAACGGGGAAAAGACTCTTGTCTTCCAAGAGCTATATCTGTACCCGTCTTAGGGTCCATGAGGGGCTATGGAAAGATCACTTCAGGACCCATCTGCTCTCTCTAAAGTAAAAGAGAAATTTGGCAATTCCACTTTGAGATAATTTCCTATTACCCATAATAGGAAACATATCCAAGGATATTCATGGCACACTGTAATAGTGAAACTCTGGAAATGACTAACACATTTACCAATGGAGGAACAGGGTAAATTAACATGCATATTAATACACTGGAATGCATTAATACATTACTATACAGTAAAATTGTTGTTATAGTGAAAGGACAACTATATGTAGCATGATGGAGAGATCTTCAAAATACGATGTGAAGGACAAAACAAAAAAACACAAAAAACCTATGTACAGCCTGAGTTTGAATCATAATTCTGCCACTTGCTAGCTGCATAACCTTAGGTAATTCACTTAAATTCTCTGTGCCTCATTTTTCTCATCTGTAAAATAAGAATAATAATAGTAACTAATATTGGTGTTGTGGGACTAAATGAATTTAGTACAGGTAAAACCCTTGTAACAGTGCTTGGCACAAATAAATGCTCAATATATCTTAGCCACCATTATTATTTATTGATTCATACCTGTGTTAAAATAAACAAATGCATGCCTAGTAAGAAAAATTATCCATATCTTTGAAATAAAAGAAAAAAATAAAAGACATGTCTTTTCAAATGTCATATGAAATGTCATTATTTAGGAGAATGTACCTGGTTTGACTCACTGTTTATCTTGGCTTAGAAGTCCTAACTTAGTGGAGTTATATGTTAACATGTAGATTTTTTTTCCAATAAAGATGCAAATAATTTCGTCTAGCAGAAAAGAAAACGCAAAGTTTAAAGCTTATTGCCATGTAGGACAAGAACCACTTGGGTATCAGACCCAGGAATTTTATTCTAACTTTCCTTTATTAACTTACCTATAACTGCCCATCCCCCAATACTCTCCAAACCAGCCTTAACATCTCATTGTTTTTTTCACCAATAAATCTAATAAACTCTTTGATGAGGGTTCCTTTTATATTTTTATGAGCGTCACAGTTTTATACTTTTTAAAATCACGCTTTCTCAGACTGAAGGACAAATTTATAAGAACAGTCATCTCAATGGAGGGGGAAGCATGAGACTGGGAAAGAATACAATAGAGATTTCAAAGACCTTTAATGTTTTATTTCTTTGATTAAAAAAATCTGAAGCATTTATAACAAAAACATTCACATTTATTAAGTCAAAGCAGTGGATATATGAGTGTTTGTTGTGTTAATCTCTATATTTTCAACTTTTACAAAACAATTTCCAAAAGACTGAAACAGCATAGTATTGAAGCATCTTGTTGGGCAACATAGAAAGTTCTGTGCAGACATTAACCCCAACCATTGACTTGCCACCACTTGAGAGGAAGGAAGCATTGTGTAGAGATGCATAGACTGGGATCCAGGACACCTGAGTTAAAGTTTTGAGTCTACAACTACTTAGCTGCATGGCCTGGGGTAAGCCACTTCATTTCTTTAAATCTTTAGACATCAGTTTCACTTCCTGTAAGATAAACCCTGAAAAATTATGGTGCATACCACTTCACTTATGAATTTTCTTTAACCCAATGCCAAACTGTAAACTAAGTGTAAGAAGTTGCAAAAAAGTTTTGATATTTCTGTGATGCTTCATTCCTTTTTAAATTATTATTAAAATGTTCAAATATATACAAAAGCAGACAGAATCAACAATTTCAATTTATGGCCAATTCTTGCTTCATCTCTAACCTCTTCCACTCCCACCACAATCACCCAGATTATCTTTAAGCAAATCCCAATGTCCTATCATTTCTTGGTGCTTTTTAAAAAATATATATCAAAATACACAGGCTTTTTGTTTTGTTTTGTTTTGTTTTAATTTTGATGTTGATGCCTCTACTTTGCTGGTACCTAACCATGAGCTTGGTCTTTCCATCAGGTAACTATTCTGGACTCATAGGCACTGCTAAATCATCACACTTCAGCTGACTGCCCACTGGAGTACATTGTCTATAATTCTCTTTGGTTCCAACAATCTGTGATTCCCAGAGCCATAACCACCCCCACTCCAGTAGCCTCAGCTGAGTCCAGCATGATGCAAGGAGGGCAATGTCAGCTGACAAATGGATAAGGAGGACGTCCTCATGGTCCCCACCTCTTCACCCCCACTTCAGAAAGCACAGAGAGGAAGAAAGGAGGGGGAAGCGACAACTGGGGGATGTTCGGTGTGCACATTCAACTTCCAGTGACAAATCCCTGGGTTCCTCCTTATGCCCATTTCCTTTGCTTAGAAGTTAGCTTCACTTCTGAAAATGTAATTTTCTTAAATTGCTTATGTAAATAAAATACCATTCTAACAAGGCCCCCAGTGCCTTTTAAGAGGATTCCCTAGCGGCCAAAGCCTGAAGAGCTTCCTAGAGAAAGTCAGGCCCAGAATCCCTAACCTGGGGTGCCCACCCCACCCCCAGCTCCCCTTGGTACTCAGCCACTGCTGGGACAGTCTTTGACAGCAGCAATGAAAGATGATGAGAAAAGAAACTTAACCTCTAGCCCTAGCCCTAGACCCAGACTCTGCTCCTCACCAACCCCTGTGATTCTCAGTGTCACCAATTTGTTGGACAAGTATTAGGGCCTCAGTGTCCAGCAAAGAAGGTTCCTGGGGTCATTTAATCTGAGTTGCTGGATAAACTGTTCCCCCAGGTTCCTGTGAGCTCCCCAGGGACAAGATGCCTTTCCTTCATCCAGACTTCAGAATCTGGGAAGGAAACAAGAAGGCTCTACTTATTCCTGCTGAGCTTTTCTGCTGGCAAGAATAGAACCACAATCTCCAACTCCTCAAGGAGACCCTAACCTCTCTCTGTCTCAAGACCAAACGAAGTGACCAAATTCTACAGGAGTTCATCTAATCTTTTCTTCCCTGAGATCTGAATCTTCCAGCACCCCAGGAGAGGATTGGGGAGGGCTGTGTTCCAAGGACCTCCCCAGAGCTCTCAGCCTCTCAAACCACCAGGGACCATTAGGAGTTGGGGCGAGCTTTATAAACCCTGGGCAGGATCAGGGTGCGTCCAGAGCTTCAGACTCGAGTGTCACACTGTTTGCCTGAGCTGGTTGCCTTGTCATCAGTCCTGGATGCGTGGCCAGCCCGGAAGCAGCTCTAGGGAGAAGTACCTGAAAGACACAGGCTGGAGTGAAAATGCATCCCAGGACTACCCTATGTGGCTTCTTCAGTCCTCACTGGAGAATTATCAGGCTGGGGAGCCCCGTCTGCCAAGGTCGGTATTTGTCTGTTAAAAATTCTACCAAGTCAGTGTTAGAGCTGATTCAGAAAGCTGAGGTTGCCTGTTCTCTTCTCCTTACACTTCTCCAAATGCCCATCCTCACCATCCCCTAGGCCGTCAGCCTTAAGCATTTCCTGAGATTCCACTGCATTCAGGGGTCCTGAGCAATCTCTTCCAGTTCCCTATTCGTTATGTGCTCATCATCTAGCTTGTGGTGGGATGGAAGTTAAGTCCTACCCTGTGCCAAAAAGAGTGCTAAATACATTGACACACATTGTGTTTCAATCCTCACGGTTCTGGGGGGCCAACAAGAAACTGAGTCTCATAGAAGTTGACTAACTTAATCAGGTTTTCTGACCTTTTCCAATGCAGCTTGCTGCCTAGTAAATGCTTACTGAGGAGATTAATTCCCATTTCCAAGCTATTGCTCATCCCCCTCTTCTTTACTTTGCCACCCTTCCTCATCCTTCAAAACCCGGCCCAACGCCTCCTCTTCCAGAAGCCTTCCCAGATCACTCCAACCCTCCATCTCACTTCCATCAATGGGTCTTAACTGCAGAGTCGGAACCACCCAACTTCAGTCTATCCACAGGAGCAGGTTTGCCTCTCTTACAAAATTTTTAGGTTTTAAGGGGCCAAAACCATGTCTTACGCTATTTTGAACAACAGTAATTGTTTAAATGTTTTTGAGCATCTGTAAAGGTTCAAAGACTTTTGAATAACTGCAATTGTTCAAATATCTTTGAATAATAGTAGTTGTTAAAATACTTGCTGTTTGCTTGATATAAAACTAAGAACAATCTCTGCTCTCAGAAGGTACAATGTGATAGGGAAGCAAAACAACCCAGTGGGGAAAAGAAAGACTTAGAAACACTGACAAATCCCTTCTGAACAATTCTAAATGCATCTCTGTGAGCATACAACAGTGCACAGAGAATTCATTTGAGTAAGGAAAGACTGACAGAAAGGGCTGAGGCACATCTTTGCAGGATTTATGGGGGAGTCCAGTAGGTAATTTGCAAATTGAGAACCTCAGAACCTTGGTTAAGGTCACCACAACTGAGAATTGTTAATAAGTGTGCCTCCGAAGGAATCAAATGGCCACCTGGGGTGAGGGTGATAGAGAACTAAGATGGAGCATATTTCCTGGATGATGGGAAGGAGGAGTAAGAAATCTCATTTGATGAAGAGCAGGAGCCAGGAGATCTGCCTGAGAACAATGCCTGAATGTGACTCTGTGTATGTGTGTGTCTATGGGATTGAACTGTCAGGTTACTGGAGGAAAATGAAAGCATTAATATTCATTTTAGATCAGACTCGTGGACACTTGAATTTAGAAAAAATGAAATTCCTAGCAGAAGAGAAAGAGTAAACATAAAAGACACAAGGGGCATTTGGGTGGAGAGAAAGGAGACTTGCCCAAGGTAACAGAATTAGTAGGTAACAAGGCTGGAATTAGAAAGCAAGCTCTAACCATCCTCTCAATCCAGTGCTCTTTCTGTCATATCCTGTGCCTGCTACAACAGGTGGGGAACAACGTGAGGCTTTCAGTCTCCGTTCTTCTGCAAAGTGACATCACATCTTCTCCTTTTCCTCAACATAAACCTATTTTACAGGGGTGAAGAGGTTGGTGAGCTTCTGCTAGGGCTAACTTTTAAGATGTAACCCATACCCTCAAAGAGGAGTGGGTGGAGGGGAGGAAGACAGTGGGAAGTGTGGGGAGGAAGGAAAGGACTCTGGGCATTTCCAGACCCCATGTAGATAAAGCTCTTGGAGGCCAGTCAAGCAAGCACCAAATCATTGCCAAGCCAATGGTCTCCCTGGTGAGATTCAACACAATAGCTTCTCAGAGAACAGTATGTTTGTGATATAGAGAACAGGATGCCCTGGGGATGTTTAAATACAAGACAGATGAATTCTGATACATCTACAGCATAAATGAACCTTGAAAACATTATGGTAAGTAAAAGAAGCCAGACACAAAAGGCTAAATATTATGATTCCATTTATATGAAATATCCAGAATAGACAAATCCATGGAGACAGAGTAGATTACTGGTTGCCAGGGACTGAGGAAAGAGGGACTAGAAAGTGATTGCTAATGGGATTTCTTTTTTGGATAGTAAGAATGTTCTGGAATTAGATAGTGGGGATGGTTACACAACCTTGTGAACGTACGAAACACCGCTGGATTCTATACTTTATTTTTTTTTTCATTATTTAGAGAATATTTTATTAGTTTCTGTAATCAAACCCATGTAGATAAGACCTTACATATTTAATACAGTGCATTACCCCTGTACAAATGGAAAAAAAATTAAATTTAATGTTTCTAGACCAATATGGCTATTAATTTCTGTACAATGCCAACTCAACATGGTACAACTGGGATACTTTTTTCCAAAGTTGACAGCACAGCTAAAGTTTCCAAAAATTCAAATTATATATATATATGTATAAATATATATATATACATATATATATGTGTATATATATATTTTATAAAAAGACCAATACAGTATGTTATGCATCAATAGCAGCAACAGCTTTTCCAGGTTCTGCAGTCATCTGAACAAAATTATAGAGACATCCAGCACACTCCATTAAAAAAAAAAAAAAAAGAAAGAAACAAAAAAAGTAAAAAATAAAAATCTCAGAAAACAGTAAGTTCTGTTACTGTTATGGTACCTGGCACCCATTTTTTATTAGCTTCTCAATCATCATTGGGAAAGAAAACATTCTAGAATAACATCATTAAAAACAGGTCTGATATAGCACAGTCACTACTACCTATCATAAACCATTCGTTTTACATTTTTCAAAGTTCACATTAGTGGTAGCATATAATATTTCTCTTTCTGTGCCTGGCTTATTTTGCTCAGCATTATGTCTTCAAGGTTCATCCATGTTGTCATATGTTTCACGAGATCGTTCCTTCTTACTGCCGCGTAGTATTCCATCGTGTGTATATACCACATTTTATTTATCCACTCATCTGTTGAAGGACATTTGGGTTGTTTCCATCTCTTGGCAATTGTGAATAATGCTGCTATGAACATTGGCGTGCAGATATCTGTTCGTGTCACTGCTTTCCGATCTTCCGGGTATATACCGAGAAGTGCAATGGGTCGAATGGTAACTCTATATCTAGTTTTCTAAGGAACTGCCAGACTGACTTCCAGAGTGGCTGAACCATTATACAGTCCCACCAACAATGAATAAGAGTTCCAATTTCTCCACATCCCCTCCAGCATTTGTAGTTTCCTGTTTGTTTAATGGCAGCCATTCTAACCGGTGTTAGATGGTATCTGATTGTGGTCTTAATTTGCATCTCTCTAACAGCTAGTGAAGCTGAACATTTTTTCATGTGTTTCTTGGCCATTTGTATTTCCTCTTCAGAGAACTGTCTTTTCATGTCTTTTGCCCATTTTATAATTGGGCCGGCTGTACTATTGTCATTGAGTTGTAGGATTTCTTTATATATGCAAGATATCAGTCTTGTCAGATACATGGTTTCCAAAAATTTTTTCCCATTGAGTTGGCTGCCTCTTTACCTTTCTGAGAAATTCCTTTGAGGTGCAGAAACTTCAAAGCTTGAGGAGTTCCCATTTATCTATTTTCTCTTTTGTTGCTTGTGCTTTGGGTGTAAAGTCGAGGAAGTGGCCGCCTAATACAAGGTCTTGAAGATGTTTCCCTACATTATCTTCTAGGAGTTTTATGGTACTTTCTTTTATATTGAGATCTTTCGTCCATTTTGAGTTAATTTTTGTGTAGGGTGTGAGGTAGGGGTCCTCTTTCATTCTTTTGGATATGGATATCCAACTCTCCCAGCCCCATTTTTTGAACAGACCATTATGACTCAGTTCAGTGACTTTGGGGGCCTTATCAAAGATCAGTCGGCCATAGATCTGAGGGTCTATCTCTGAATTCTCAATTCGATTCCATTGATCTATATGTCTATCTTTGTGCCAGTACCATGCTGTTTTGACAACTTAGGCTTTGACCTTCAAAGTCAAGGAGTGTAAGTCCTCCCACTTTGTTTTTCTTTTTTAGAGTGTCTTTAGCAATTCGAGGCATCTTCTCTTTCCAAATAAATTTGATAACTAGCTTTTCCAAGTCTGCAGAGTAGATTGTTGGAATTTTGATTGGGATTGCATTGAATATGTAGATGAGTTTGGGTAGAATCGACATCTTAATGACATTTAGCCTTCCTATCCATGAATATGGAATATTTTTCCATCTTTTAAGGTCCCCTTCTATTTCTTTTAGTAGAGTTACATAGTTTTCTTTGTATACGTCTTTTACATCTTTGGTTAAGTTTATTCCTAGGTACTTGATTTTTTTACTTGCTATTGAAAATGGTATCTTTTTCTTGAGTGTCTCTTCAGTTTGTTCATTTCTAGCATATAGAAACATTACTGACTTATGTGCATTAACCTTGTATCCCGCTACTTTGCTAAATTTGTTTATTAGCTCTAGTAGCTGTATCGTCGATTTCTCAGGGTTTTCCAGATATAAGATCATATCATCTGCAAACAATGACAGTTTTACTTCTTCTTTTCCAATTTGGATGCCTTTTATTTCTTTGTCTTGCCGGATTGCCCTGGCTAGCACTTCCAGCACAATGTTGAATAAGAGTGGTGACAGCGGGCATCCTTGTCTTGTTCCTGATCTTAGAGGGAAGGCTTTCAGTCTCTCACCATTGAGTACTATGCTGGCTGTGGGTTTTTCATATATGCTCTTTATCATGTTGAGGAAGTTTCCTTCAATTCCTACCTTTTGAAGTGTTTTTATCAAAAAGGGATGTTGGATTTTGTCAAATGCTTTTTGAGCATCTATTGAGATGATCATTTGATTTTTCCCTTTTGAATTTTTAATGTGTTGTAATACATTGATTGATTCTCTTATGTTGAACCATCCTTGCATGCCTGGAATGAACCCCACTTGGTCATGGTGTATGATTTTTTTAATGTGTCTTTGGATTCAATTTGAAAGTATTTTGTTGAGGATTTTTGCATCTATATTCATTAGGGAGATTGGCCAGTAGCTTTCCTTTTTTGTAGCATTTTTGCCTGGTTTTGGTATTAGATTGATGTTAGCGTCATAAAATGAGTTAGGTAGTGTTCCGTTTTCTTCAATGTTTTGAAAGAGTTTGAGTAAGATTGGTGTCAGTTCTTTCTGGAAAGTTTGGTAGAATTCCCCTGTGAAGCCATCTGGCCCTGGGCATTTATTTGTGGGAAGATTTTTGATGACTGATTGGATCTCTTTGCTTGTGATGGGTTGATTGAGGTCTTCTAATTCTTCTCTGGTCAGTCTAGGTTGTTCATATGTTTCCAGGAAATTTTCCATTTTCTCTACATTATCCAGTTTGTTGCCATACAGTTGTTCATAGTATCCTCTTATAATTTTTTTAATTTCTTCAGGATCTGCAGTTATGTCACCTTTTTCATTCATTATTTTGTTTATATGGGTCTTTCTCTTTTTGATTTTGTCAGTCTAGCTAGGGGCTTGTCAATCTTGTTGATCTTCTCAAAGAACCAACTTTTGGTGATATTTATCCTCTCTATTGTTTTTTTGTTCTCTATGTCATTTATTTCTGCTTTAATCCTTGTTATTTCTTTTCTTGTACTTGGTTTAGGATTGGTTTGCTGTTCATTTTCTAGCTTCTTCAGTTGATCCATTAGTTCTTTGATTTGGGCTCTTTCTTCCTTTTTAATATATGCGTTTAGTGCTATAAATTTCCCCCTAGGCACTGCTTTTGCTGCATCCCATAGGCTTTGGTATGTTGTGTTCTCATTTTCATTCGTCTCTACATATTTAGCAATTTCTCTTGCTATTTCTTCTTTAACCCACTGATTGTTTAGGAGAGTGTTGTTTAACCTCCAGGTATTTGTGAATTTTCTAAGTCTCTGATGGTTATTGACTTCTAATTGTATTCCATTGTGGTCAGAGAATGTGCTTTGAATAATTTCAATCTTTTTAAATTTATTGAGGCTTGTTTTATGTCCCAGCATATGATCTATTCTGGAGAAAGTTCCGTGAGCACTAGAAAAGTATGTGTATCCTGGTGATTTGGGATGTAATGTTCTGTATATGTCTGTTAAATCTAATTCATTTATCAGATTGTTTAGGTTTTCAATTTCCTTATTGGTCCTCCGTCTGGTTGATCTATCTATAGGAGAGAGTGATGTGTTGAAGTCTCCCACAATTATTGTGGAAACATCAATTGCTTCCTTTAGTTTTTTTTTTTTTTTTCCTTTCTTGTTTTGTTTTTTTTTTTTCATTTTTATTGAGATTGTTCAGATACCATACAATTATCCAAAGATCCAAAGTGTACAATCACTTGCCCCCAGGTACCCTCATACAGCTGTGCATCCATTACACTTAATTTTTGTTCAATTTTTAGAAACTTTTCATTACTCCAGATGAGAAATAAAGTGAAAGATGAAAAAAGAAAAAAAGAAAAGGAAACTCTAAACCTCCCCTATCCCTAACCAACCCCCCTCAATTGTTGACTCCTAGTATTGATATAGTACGTTTGTTACTGTTTATGAAAAAATGTTGAACTACTACTAACTGTAGTATATAGTTTGTAATAGGTATATAGTTCTTCCCTATATGCCCCTCTATTATTAACTTCTAATTGTATTGTCATACATTTGTTCTGGTTCATGAAGTGATTTCTAGTATTTGTACAGTTGATCATGGACATTGCCCACCATAGGATTCAGTTTTATACATTTCCAACTTTTGACCTCCAACTTTCCTTCTGGTGACATATATGACTCTGAGCTTCACCTTTCCACCTTATTCACACACCATTCGGCACTGTTAGTTATTCTCACATCTTGCTACCAACACCCCTGTTCATTTCCAAACATTTAAGTTCATCCTAATTGAACATTCTGCTCATACTAAGCAAGAGCATCTACATTTCTTCCACAAGGCAGGAGGGAGAGTCAAAGAAGGTAGAGAGGCAAAAGAAAGAAGAAACAAAAAAATGACAGCTAGGAAGCAGCAAAAGGAAAAATAACCTTAAATCAAAGTAGAGTAAAGAATCAGACAATACCACCAATGTCAAGTGTCTAACATGCCTCCCCTATCCCCCCCTCTTATCTGCATTCACCTTGGTATATCACCTTTGTTACATTAAAGGAAGCATAATACAATGATTCTATTAGTTACAGTCTCTAGTTTATGCTGATTGCATCCCTCCCCCAATGCCTCCCCATTTTTAACACCTTGCAAGGTTGACATTTGCTTGCTCTCCCCCGTAAAAGAACATATTTGTACATTTTATCACAATTGTTGAATACTCTAGATTTCACCAAGTTACACAGTCCCAGTCTTTATCTTTCCTCCTTTCTTGTGGTGTCTCACATGCTCCCCATCTTCCTCTCTCAACCGTACTCATAGTTACCTTTGTTCAGTGTACTTACATTGTTGTGCTACCATCTCCCAAAATTGTGTTCCAAACCACACACTCCTGTCTTCTATCACCCTGTAGTGCTCCCTTTAGTATTTCCTGTAGGGTAGGTGTCTTGTTCACAAAGTCTCTCATTGTCTGTTTGTCAGAAAATATTTTGAGCTCTCCCTCATATTTGAAGGACAGCTTTGCTGGATACAGGATTCTTGGTTGGCGGTTTTTCTCTTTCAGTATCTTCAATATATCACACCACTTCCTTCTTGTCTCCATGGTTTCTGCTGAGAGATCCGCACATAGTCTTATTAAGCTTCCTTTGTATGTAATGGATTGCTTTTCTCCTGCTGCTTTCAGGATTCTCTCTTTGTCTTTGACATTTGATAATCTGATTATTAAGTGTCTTGGCGTAGGCCTATTCAGATCTCTTCTGTTTGGAGTACGCTGCGCTTCTTGGATCTGTAATTTTATGTCTTTCATGAGAGATGGGAAATTTTCATTAATTATTTCCTCTATTATTGCTTCTGCCCCCTTTCCCTTCTCTTCTCCTTCTGGGACACCAATGATATGTACATTATTGTACTTTGTTTCATCCTTGAGTTCCCGGACACGTTGCTCATATTTTTTCATTCTTTTCTCCATCTGCTCCTTTGCGTGTAGGCTTTCAGGTGTTTTGTTCTCCAGTTCCTGAGTGTTTTCTTCTGCCTCTTGAGATCTGCTGTTGTTTGTTTCCATTGTGTCTTTCATCTCTTGTGTTGTGCCTTTCATTTCCATAGATTCTACTAGTAGGTTTTTTGAACTTTTGATTTCTGCCGTATACATGTCCAGTGCTTCCTTTACAGCCTCTATCTCTTTTGCAATATCTTCTCTAAACTTTTTGAATTGATTTAGCATTAGTTGTTTAAATTCCTGTATCTTAGTTGAAGTGTACGTTTGTTCCTTTGACTGGGCCATAACTTTGTTTTTCTTAGTGTAGGTTGTAATTTTCTGTTGTCTAGGCATGGTTTCCTTGATTATCCAAATCAGGTTTTCCCAGACCAGAACAGGCTCAGGTCCCAGAAGGAAGAAATATTCAGTATCTGGTTTCCCTGAGGGTGTGTCTTAGAAAATTGCTCCACCCTTTGATGCCTCGGGTCACTGTGCTTTTCTGCCCAGCAGGTGACGCCTGTTAGCCTATAATTCTTGACTGGTGTGAGGAGGTATGGCCGTGTTCCCCCAGGCTCTGGGGTCTGGTTCTGAATGGAAAGGGCCCCACCCCTTTCCTCCTAGAGAAGACAGACCCCTCAGGTGGAGGTCATTAGCATTTCAATGGTCTCCCTCTCTGCTTGTGGTGTCTCCACCCTTCTCCGAGTCACAGCCCTGGAAACTGAAAATGACTGGGGCTTTCTCCACTGAGCCAAAAAAGAAACAGATAGTCCCCTTCAGACCCGGTCCAAGGCAACACTCCTGCTCTCCCAGGTCAGTCGTCACCCAAAGCCTCTGTCTGTTTTTTGGGGCTGCGTACCTGTAGTGAGCAGTTCACACTCGCTACTTAAAACCCCAGTTGGAGCTCAGCTGAGCTGTATTCGCTTGCTGGGAGAGAGCTTCTCTGTGGCACCACGTGGCTCCGCAGCTCGGGCTATGGGGGAGGGGGTCTCCCGACCTGGTTCCGCAGGTTTTACTTACAGATTTTATGCTGTGTTCTCGGGCATTCCTCCCAATTCAGGTTGGTGTATGATGAATGGATGGTCTCGTTTGTCTGGATTATTTACTAGTTGTTTCTGTTTTTTGTAGTTGTTCCAGGGGAACTACTTAGCTTCCACTCCTCTCTATGCCGCCATCTTGCCCGAGTCCCTTGCTTCCTTTAGTTTTGCCAGTGTTTCTCTCATGTATTTTGTGGCACCTTGATTGGGTGCATAGACATTTATGATTTTTATTTCTTCTTGTTGAATTGCCCCTTTTATTAGTATGTAGTGGCCTTCTTTGTCTCTCAAAACATCCCTGCATTTAAAGTCTATTTTATCTGAGATTAATATTGCTACACCTGCTTTCTTTTGGCTGTAGCTTGCATGAAATATTTTTTTCCATCCTTTCACTTTCAATTTCTCTGGGTCCCTGTGTCTAAGATGAGTCTCTTGTATGCAACATATTGATGGTTCATTTTTTTGATCCATTCTGCAAATCTATATCTTTTTTTTTTCTTTTCTTTAAATGCAATTTTATTGAGAAATTGTCACACACCAGATAATCATCCAAAGTGTACAATCAGTGGTTCACAGTATCATCATATAGTTGTGCATTCATCACTACAATCAGTGTTTGAACATTTTCATTACTCCAAAAATAAAAATAAGAATAAAAATAAAAAAGAACTCCCCAAACATCCCAAACCTTTTATCCCCCCTCTATTATTTATTTATGTATTTATTTGTCTTTATTTTCTTAGTCATCTATCCATACACTGGATAAAGGGAGTGTCAATCACAAGGTTTTCACAATCACACAGTCACACCATAAAAGCTATATTGTTATACAGTCATCTTCAGGAATCAAGGATACTGGATTACAGTTCATTAGTTTCAGCTATTTCCTTCTAGCTATTCTAATACACTAAAAACTAAAAAGGGATATCTATGTAGTGCATAAGAATAATTTCCAGAATGACCTCTCAACTCCATTTGAAATCTCTCAGCCACTGAAACTTTTTTTTTGTTTCATTTCTCTTCCACCCTTTGGTCAAGAAGGCTTTCTCAATTCCACAATGCCAGAGCCAGGCTCATCCCCGGGAGTCATGTCCCATGTTGCCAGGGAGATTCACACTGCTGGGAGTCATGTCTCACATAGGTGGGGAGGGTGGTGAGTTTACCCGCAGAGTTGTTGAAGCCCAGATTTTATTCTGGCTCTGTGGACTTCTTTAAAGTGCCAAAGTGAACTAGGTTGGTTGCACATGCTTCTGTCTTATTTGTTTCAGGACCAGTTGAGAAACCAGCCTTTCAGGGAGGGGAGAACAGGATCGTTTGGCACACTGAAAGTGGGAAGGGCAGTAGGTGGGGCTGAGGAAGATGTGGGGGCTGGAAGGCTCTCTGGGTCTCCCATCTGTAGCTCTGGCTGGGTGCTCTCGCCTCATCCTTTAGCCCATGAGAAGAGCCTGGACAGAAAGTCTGTTTACAAGCAACACCTAATCTGTTAGGTCGTTGTCGCTTTCCTCTTCATGGCAGAATCTCCTTGCTATGCTCCTGGGGCCACGCCACCGCTGACACGCTGGGTCGCACGAGAGGGCACGCACGCACATCTTTCTCTTCAACTTCATAGAAGAACCAGAGCTCAGGAAAGAGGGCAGGGTCCCTCACCCGCCTTGTTTCTCCTTCCCCTGCCGGGGCAAGCCACCGCCATGATCCTGCTGGAGGTGAACACTGCATCATCGAGAGACGCTTGAGCTCAAGTTTGAGACTTGGCTGCCAGAAACAAACCAGAAGCAGTAGAAGTACATTTTCAGATTTTGATGGGTCCTCTATCATATTTAAATTCTGATGGAGAAAGAACAAAATTGGTCAGTATTTCTTTGAAATCTCTTACAAGGAACTTCAGCACATGGTGCTGACGAGTTATTAAAGAAGGTGGGAGTTTCTTCTTGGTAAATCCAGAATCAGGATACAATGTCTCTTTGCTATAATGACCTTGAAATCTCCCATCCAAGGATTCAATTGTGCATCAGGCTGCATGTTGAAACGAAATTGTTTTGCCTCTGTCTGAGAATACGTCCAGTTCCAGAAGAGGGCAAGGAGGGATAAACAGGCAGTTATCCATTATAGTGGATGATGAGACCATGTAGTTGAGTCCAAAAGGACAGAGTCACAGTAGTCTTCAGCACACGGTGTTCAAAGATGACGATGATGTGGTCATGGAAAGTGTTTTAGCAGAGTTCACAGAAGGATGCAGAGCCAGCCACACAGCCCCACAGTCCTCTTCAGCCACAGGAACCACCTCTGAGCTGAAAGACACAGATTCCGCTGTGGGCACAACGTTGGCTATATTACAACGTCAGTGCCTGAGACACACCATCAACCTGATGCACACGTTTTTTGGACTACCTGCACTACCACACAATGCTCTAATGGCCTATATTCACACGTATGTGGGCAAATCATCTGACTTCCTTAAGGTGCTGAACCGTGCACGCCTGGGTGCTGAGAAAAGGAAATGAAAGCAATCGTGGGGAAGACATTTTTGTCCCGCTAACTCTTGGGCAGCAAAGGAGGAAGTGGATGGCAACTGAAGGCTGGAACACTTGCTACTGGATCATCGTAGCTTTTAATGTTGCATCTCTTTCAGGTTCTTAAGGGATTCTCCGTTTTGGTTCCATTTTGTACACATTTGGAAAATAATCTGCAGAAACGAGCTGTACTTGCAAGGACTTCATAGTTCCCAAGAAAATGTTCGCTGCGATCTCAGCTTTTCCTCCAATTCCAAACTTGCGTCCGATGTGTGACTGGTTACTGTAGACCCCGAAAGCACTGTTTCATATTGTTCTTGGGTAATTGCCAGCTGCTCTAGGGGAGAGACGAAATTCTGCTCCTCACCACTCCACCATCTTGCCCCGCCTCCAAATCTATATCTTTTAATTGGGGAGTTTAATCCATTTATATTCAATGTTATAACCGTGAAAGCATTTCTTGAATCAGCCATCTTATCCTTTGGTTTATGTTTGTCATATATATTTTTCCCCTCTCTCTATTAATATCCTTTATTGTACCCATATCGAATCTCTTTAGTACTGAACCTTTCTCCAAGTCTCTCTGTCCTTTTCTTTGTTTCTCTGTCGTAGGGCTCCCTTTAGTATCCCAGTAGGGCAGGTCTCTTGTTAGCAAATTCTCTCAGCATTTGTTTGTCTGTGAAAAATTTAAGCTCTCCCTCAAATTTGAAGGAGAGCTTTGCTGGATAAAGTATTCTTGGCTGGAAATTTTTCTCACTCAGATTTTAAATATATCGTGCCACTGCCTTCTTGCCTCCATGGTGGCTGCTGAGTAGTCACTACTTAGTCTTATGCTGTTTCCTTTGTATGTGGTGAATTGCTTTTCTCTTGCTGCTTTCAGAACTTGCTCTTCTCTCTTCGTGTTTGACAGTGTGATCAGAATATGTCTCGGAGTGGGTTTATTTGGATTATTCTATTTGGAGTTCGCTGGGCATTTATGATTTGTCTATTTATGTTGTTTAGAAGATTTGGGAAGTTTTCCCAACAATTTCTTTGAATACTCTTCCTAGGACCTTTACTCTTTCTTCCCCTTCTGGGACACCAATGAGTCTTATATTTGGACGTTTCATATTATCTATCATATCCCTGAGGTCCATTTCGATTTTTTCAATTTTTTTCCCCATTCTTTCTTTTATGCTTTCATTTTCCATTCTGTCATCTTTGAGGTCGCTGATTCGTTGTTCAACTTCCTCTAGTCTTGTACTATGAGTGTCCAGAATCTTTTTAATTTGGTCAACAGTTTCTTTAATTTCCATAAGATCATCTATTTTTTTATTTAGTCTTGCAATGTCTTCTTTATGCTCTTCTAGGGTCTTCTTGATATCCTTTGTATCCCGTAGTGTGGTCTCATTGTTCATCTTTAGTTCTTTGAGTAGCTGCTCTAGGTGCTGTGTCTCTTCTGATCTTTTGATTTGGGTGCTTGGGCTTGGGTTATCCATATCGTCTGGTTTTTTCATATGCTTTATAATTTTCTGTTGTTTTTGGCCTCTTGGCATTTGCTGAACTTGATAGGGTTCTTTTAGGATTGTAGACCAATTGAAGTCCTTATCTCTAATTTATCAGATCTACAGCTTCATGGAGTACACTTTCTCTAACTAACCAGCAGGTGGCGTCCACAAGCCACCTGTTCTCCACAAGCCAGTTCTCCCCTGCTGTGCCTTTGTGGTGAGTGGGGGAGTGAGTCTTGTGGGGTCCAATTGGTGTACCAAGCTTGCGTGTGTAGTTGGTGTTGCCCGCCCTGTATATGGGGCATGTTTCTGGGCAGACGGGGGAGGGGGTGGCTCTAACAATCAAATCTCCCTGGTGATCCTGGAGTTTTAAAGCTGCTGCAATAGTCTAATCCTTCAGTTCAGTCCTGCCACAGTTTGTCTCTGCCACTGACCCACAAGTCCTTGGTATTGGCGTATGGCTCCTGAGACTTGCAAGTGGGTCCCTCTTCCAGGCCATGCACCCCCTGGTCCTCTGTTGAGGGATGACTGTGCTATGTCACAGGTGAGTGCCGTACCCCAAGGGTGGTTCTGGGATGCTGGGCTGTGTAGGGAGGCTCCCAGTCTGCTGAAATGATGGCTGAGTGGGGCTTTGTTAATTCACACTGCTCCACCTTCCCAGCTCTGGGACAATCAGCTGAAGTTGCAGGGAAGGCTAATGTCCACACCCAGTTTTGTGGAGTGTGCCTGTTATTTGAAGCACTTCCGTCACACTGGGTTGTCTGGGGCAGCTCTGGGCTATGGGGCTGGCGATGGGCAGGAGTGTTTCCTGTCCACCAGGATGATGGCTGTGAGCAGACACCCCCCTTTTCTTGGGAAGTTGTGGTGTTTAGTGAATTTTCTCAGCCACTGGATTATTGCCTTTTGTCTCAGAGCTCTCTTAGTTCTGCTCTTGTCTTAACCTGCCCAAATTGCAAGTCTTTGAAGCTTTCTGTATTGGGCTTCTTAGAATAATTGTTTTAGAAAAAGAAAAAAGGATTAAAAAAAAAAAAGAAAGAAAAAAAAAAAAAAAGGGCCCTCCTCACAGATCTAATGGGTTATTGAAATCCTAAGAGACAAAGCAATTAGGGCCATTAAGGAAAGGTCCACAGGGCAGAGAGATC
Organism: Choloepus didactylus; assembly: GCF_015220235.1. Taxonomy (NCBI): domain Eukaryota; kingdom Metazoa; phylum Chordata; class Mammalia; order Pilosa; family Megalonychidae; genus Choloepus; species Choloepus didactylus. The sequence goes on from NC_051312.1 coordinate 19,443,819, forward strand.
AGCTTTTCTTCGGGATTTGCATATGAGCCTGAGGGCCTGAGCTCTGCCCTTCCCCTTTCTATGTTCACCAGAACTCCAAAAATCCTTCGCTTTTATTTTGGAGTTTTTCATGTTGTTTTTTTCTATGTCTGTCTCCTCTCTGCTGGGCTGGCTGCTCTCAGATTCTCTGGTGTCTGGTCTCAGTCTATCTATGGTTGGAGTTTGGATCAGTAGAATGAGTTTCCGATAAGGGCTGCCACTGCAGTTCTCCCTTCTCCTCCCGGAGCTGACAGCCCCTCCTCCCGTGGGACTGAGCCTGGCAGGGAGAGGCGCAGGTCCCCTGGCCGCAAAAACTTACAGATTTCGCTGATCTCAGCAGTTCCACATTTTCATGAGTGTTGTATGAAGTATGCCCAAAGTCAGATTGCTCTGTGGTGTCCAGTCCACGCAGTTCCTGGCTTTCTACCTACTTTCCTGGAGGAGTAACTAAAACATACAGCTCACCAATCCGCCATCTTGCCCCGCCTCTCTGGATTCTACACTTTAAAGTGGTGAATTTTATAGTATGTATGTGAATTATATCTCAATTTTTAAAAGGCATAATAAAATAATTTCCAAATAGATTTATAAACATATTATATAGAGAAAGGCACTAGAGCCTGGGGGTGGAACTTCATATTTATTGAGTTCCTACTATGTACCACACATTCATATGTTTTGTAGCGATTTTCTCATTTAAGCTACAGGACAACCCTGAGAAGTAGGCATAGTTTCTTCATTTCACAGATGAGGAAAAAGAGGCTCATACATAGCTTATCCAAGGATGCATAACTCATTAGTGCCACAGTCAGAATTAAGACACGGGTCTGTCTGGCTTCAGAGTCCTTCCCACTAAGGTACAATGCTTCCCATATTCTTCTTATAAAAGAAGCCTTATGCTTGCTTGTTCTCCCTCATTACACCTTGAACAGTGATGGACATGACCAAGTGATATTGTTTGAATGATTATTAATTGTCACCTTTGCAGATGACACCTGGAGAGCTAGCCCTTGCCAGTGGCAACCACACCCCAGTTACCCAGTTCATCTTGCTGGGATTCTCCAGTTATCCAGACCTACAGGAGCTTCTCTTTGGAGCTCTCCTGCTCATCTACACCATGACAGTGGTGGGAAACCTGGGAATGATGGCACTCATCTTCGCAGACTCCCGTCTCCATAGCCCCATGTATTTCTTCCTCAGTGTCCTCTCTTTTCTTGATATTTGTTACTCCTCCGTGGTCACACCCAAGCTCTTGGTCAACTTTCTGTCCTCTGACAAGTCCATCTCTTTTGAAGGCTGTGTGGTACAACTCACCTTCTTTGTGGTACATGTGACATCTGAGAGCTTCCTGCTGGCCTCCATGGCCTACGACCGCTTCACGGCCATCTGCCGACCCCTCCATTATGGTTCTATCATGACCAAGGGGACCTGTCTCCAGCTGGTAGCTGCTTCCTATGCATTTGGTAGTGCCAACTCTGCTATCCAGACTGGGAATGTCTTTGCCCTGCCCTTCTGTGGGCCCAACCAGGTAACACACTACTTCTGTGACATCCCACCCCTTCTCCGTCTAGCTTGTGCTGACACAGCCACAGCAGGGGTGGTCCAATATATCTTCTCAGCTCTGGTTACCCTTCTGCCTGCTGCCATCATCCTCACCTCCTACAGCTTGGTCTTGGTGGCCATTGGGCAGATGCGCTCAGCAGCAGGACAGGAGAAGTCCCTCTCCACATGTGCCTCCCACTTCCTGGCCATTGCCATTTTCTATGGCACCGTGGTTTTCACCTATGTCCAGCCCCATGGATCCACTAATGATACCAATGGCCAAGTGGTGTCCGTCTTCTACACCATCATAATTCCCATGCTCAACCCCTTCATCTATAGTCTCCGCAATAAGGAGGTGAAGGATGCCCTGAAGAGGAAGCTGAAGATCAGCATCTTCCCCTGCTGAGCCCAACAAGGTGGTAAGAGAATTGAGGAAGGCATAGCATCTTCCAAGTCACCTTAGGGACTGACCTAACCAGGAGAGCAGCCCTGGTTTTGGAGAAGGTAGAAGTAATAGAGAAATGGCAAATATAATGCCTTTAAATTTAAAGCATCTTCTTCTACATTGCCACATTAAATCCTCATCACCATATTTCACAGCACCCATTGTTACAATGATCCCCATTTTACAAAATAAATTAATACCCTAAGTTCATACAATTAGTGCAAGAGTGAATATTCAACCTCAGGGCTTACACACCAAGACTAGAGATTTCAATTAATCTGCAGCTATCAGTTGAATTTTTATTGGCAGCTCATCATAACTTCTAAGAAACATCAGAAAAGGCCAGCACATTCATTTCTGTTTTGCCACTGATTTACTGAAGAGGGTAGGGATGGAGCAAAAAGTTGTTGAGCTCTTTCATCTTGTTCCATAAAGAAAGATGACCAAGATAGAGGTGTCATCATCTCTTATTGCTACTGAGTTTTGCTGAGCTGTCTCATTAAAACCTCAGGACCCTTCCCCATACAAACGTTTTCCAGCCACATGTATATACAGGCTTTGTAGTTCCCAAGGGGGTGTGTGTGCATGTGTGTGTGTGCATGTGTTTGATGTTTGGGCAGTCACAACATCACATAAGATACAGCACATTGGGAGAATGATTCGAAAAAAAATTTTGTATTTCACCTGAATGTCTTTAAATATACATGTAACATAGTGGGTATATGTGTGTTAGAGAAACACACAAATGAGGAAGCAGAACCTGAAGACCTAATTCAGGGTCCAACACGAGAACTAGAAGGCATCCTCTTTAATGCAAACTGCTAACCTGAACTGAGTTAGCTTTAGCCTGAGATTTTTGGACCATTTAAAATCAACTTTTTTTTTCATATTTACCTTAAGGAAATTATTCTAAATACAGAAAGTCTTACTACACAAACAAGTTTATCACATCATATTTTAAATCAAAAAGTTGGAAACAACCTAAATGTCCAAAAAAGAGAAAGTATTAGTTTGTCCCCTTGATGGATATAATGTAGCCATTGAAAATTATGTATATGAAGACTATGTAATAACATGGAACATATTCATTACAAATACTAAATTAAAACAGCAGGCCAGAACATCTAGAGTGTGATTACCACAATATAATAAAATCAGTAGCGAGAAAACTAAAGCAAACGCCCAGCAATGGGAATGATGGTTGTATTAGAGAAAAATGCGGGAAAAAAATGTGTTTCTATTTTTCTCACAAGAGAGCAGCGGAGGGGTGGCAGCAGGGCCCCGGGGCCGTCCCCCTCCCACCCTTCCTCCGGGGAGCGCTCCGCCCCTCCCTCGGGCAGTCACCTGGAGCCGGGCGCGGCAGGTGCTCAGGCGGCGACCTTGCTGTGGGGTTGGGCGCCCAGCGCTGCGGGGACGCTGAGCGTGGCCGGAAGCCGCTGGCCTCGGTGGCCTCGGGAGGTGGCGGCAGGGCCGGTTCCCCGCATTGCGGAGGCGACCGCCCGGACCCGGCCTGCGGAGGAACGTCGTGCAAAGAAGAAACGCGCCTGCTGCGGCCCACACTTGTACAGATGAGTCGGAGCTTACTCACGTAGCATTTAGTACAGCAAAATGAAATGCAGGGAAACAGAAGTAAGATAACTGAAGGCGGTAAAACAGAAATAAAATAGGGAGAAGATAAACAGCCAGGAAAGACCCTGTGGAGAAAGCACGGGATGGAACATGAAGTGAAGCAGTGTTTTATCTGTGTATTGCAACAGGCCTTCCGAAATCTAACCGAAAATATGACTGCTCTTTCTTCAAAGAACTGCTCTTTTCAAAAAGTACCAGTTGTATCAAACAAACCAGCCCCTAGAAGTCAGCTGTCTGTTGTTCTTAATTATACTTGGGAAAACATTATTAAATATCCTCATGCTAGCAATAAGAAAAAACACCTGTCAAAATTGTATGGAATATTTTTTGCATTCCATTAGCATTCCTCAGTCTTTTACTTTTGGTAAACATTTCCCTTATATCCTATTTCAGAGGTTTTGTACTTTTAGGCATTAGGTTTACCAAATATTGTATCTGCCCATTTACTCAAACTGTTTCCTTTTACTTATGGCCTTTTGCATTATCCAGTTGTCCTGATAGCTTGTATAAATTGTTACCTGCATTTTGCTAAAACCACAAAGTTTCATTATGTGTCAAAAATTGTTTCATTTCTTTAAAATAATTTATATTTGGATTTCAGACCTTGCTTATGTTTTGGGAGATCCAGCTAGCTACCAAAAGCCTGAATGCACCGAATGTTTATTTTTGTCAATGTCCTTTCTATGTCAGCACTCAGAGTTACTGGCTGTCATTTTCCATGGTGATGATTTTATTCACTGCTTTTATAACCTCTTGGTCAGAAGTTGTTACCTTGGTACAGGCTATCGGAATAACTTCATATATTGAATGAGGCTTTTCTATATTTTCCCTTTTCATCCCATTCTAGTTACATAATTAGTTCTAAAAAAATACTCTTGCTCAAGCTCCTTATCTGTTTTTTTGGCACCTGGTTCCCATTTATGCCACTTCCTTTTACTTGAAGTGCATTTTCCAGGTTATATTGAGATGAACATTCCGTGGTTGTACTTTGTCAATAGTTTTCTCATTGCTACAGTTTATTGGTTTAATTGTCACAAGCTTAGTTTAAGAGACATTGCATTACCCGGGGATCCATTTGTCAGCTAGAAATGCTGCTTCTTTCCATTTATGATTCCTAATCTTGAGAAAACTGATAAGCCCATATTAATAATAATTTGTTAGTATGTTGCATATTAAAACTAATCAGATCTTACCAGTACAATAAGAATCACAGTTTCACAAACAGAAGAGAGTGATATAGAAAAATGCTTAGTTGCATAATGGTATAGTAGTGATTGAGAGTTTGATCCTTAATGATTTAAAGAATTAAATATGACCTGAACTGAAGCTTTTCCCCTCCAGCTTTCTTACCTTTATAGAATATGTCTTTGGGCACCATGATATTTTTTTTAATTCATTTTATTGAGATATATTCACATACCATGCAGTCATACAAAACAAAGCATACATTCAGCTGTTCACAGTACCCTTACATAGTTGTGCATTCATCAACAAAATCAATCCCTGAAACCTTCATTACCACACACACAAAAATAACAAGAATAAAAATTAAAGTGAGAAAGAGCAATTGAAGTAAAAAAGAACACTGGGTGCCTTTGTTTGTTTGTTTGTTTGTGTTCCTTCCCCAATTTTTCTACTCATCCATCCATAAACTAGACAAAGGGGAGAGTGGTCCATATGGCTTTCCCAGTCACATTGTCACCCCTCATAAGCTACCTTTTCATACAATCGTCTTCAAGATTCATTGGTTCTGGGTTGTTGTTTGATAGTTTCAGGTATTTACTGCTAGCTACTCCAATTCACTAGAACCTAAAAAGGGTTGTCTATATTGTGCGTAAGAGTGCCCACCAGAGTGACCTCTCGGCTCCTTTTGGAATCTCTCTGCCACAGAAGCTTATTTCATTTCCTTTCACATCCCCCTTTTGGTCAAGAAAATGTTCTCAATCCCATGATGCCGGGTCTAGACTCCTCCCCAGGAGTCATATTCCACATTGCCAGGGAGATTTACTCCCCTGGGTGTCTGATCCCACGTAGTAAGGAGGGCAGTGATTTCACCTGCCAAGTTGGCTTAGCTAGAGAGAGAGGGCCACATCTGAGCAACAAAGAGGCATTCGGGAGGAGGCTCTTAGACACAATTATAGGGAGGTCTAGCCTCTCCTTTGCAGCAACAGTCGTACCAAGGGCAAGTCCTGTGGTAGAGGGCTCAATCCATCAAAACACCAGTCTCCTATGTCTGTGAGCACATGGTATTTTTTAAATGTTTTCTTTTAAAAACAAAAGAATTCCAAACTGTTATGTAAATCTGAGATTCACTGCGAACTTTAAGACATGAACTTAAACAAACATTGTTATCAAATTAAAAAGAAAAAAAAAAAGTTTTCCAAACCTTTTTTAATGAGTATGTTTAATTTTGATACATCATTTTAAAATGAATAATAAAAAAAAATCCTTTCCAGGAAGCTGAGTGTGAAAATGTCTAACTGTTGTCCTCATTCTTTCAGCAAGTATTTACTAAATTCCTCCTATGTGCCACATTTCTCTTATAAACTAAAATGTATTACACGCCTGCAATTGAGGTCAGGAGTGGAAGAGTATGATGAAAGACTTCATAAAAATTCATTCATTCATCTGGAAAAATAATTATGTGCCAATTAGGTTCAACGCATTGTGGTAGGCCCTACCTAGATTAACAGTCAGAACACATATAAGTCAGGATAAGATAGCTCATGCTGCAGTAACAAATAAACTTCAAAATGCCAGTAGCTTAACTCCAGAAAGGTTTTCACCTGTGCTAAATTTGAGACAGATCAGGTGACTCTCTGGGCAACTCTTGTCCTTCTAGGATCTAGCCTGAGGTTGACACACATCACTTCAGCCCATATGCCATTGACCTGAAACCAGTCCTATAGCCTAATGTAACTACAGAGGAAGCTGATAAATGTATTCTTTTGTGCCCATAGAAAGAACAAAGAAATGAGATTTAGTGAACACATAGTTTTGTCTCAATCACTGGTCGATGGCCCAGCTGGTTTGACCATCAATCTGTAAAGAGCACTAAAGCATCATTGGAATAAATCAGAAAAAAGGTGTTGGTTAATTCCCATTCCTACATAATTGAGGTGAACAGTTTCCTTGGGTGGAAATGTTAAAACATTCTTAAAGCATTTGTCTCCTGTGTTGACCTGCCTCTGTTGAGTATTTTTTGAATCACACATTCGATTACACAAGGCCACTGTAAGCAGCAGCACTAACTCTGAGACCAGCTAGTTGATGGTTGCCTGAAGTTGGAGGCCACAGTTGCCTTGAATACTAAAACTAAATAATGTACAACACAGTGGCATTTACTAGGAGTGCCCTTATCTAAGTTTGAACCCTATTATGTATCACCTGAGAAGTGGTACTCACACAAATGCATACATTCCTGAAGAGAAAATAAACAACAAAACAGGGAAGTATTTTGAAAATATGAAAGTTTAAAAAAAAGTCAAGTGTGCATATGATGTGGCTCTACTATTAAATTTTAATTATTAGACTATTAGTCATTACTATCTACCCAAACTATATAAATGTTGAACAAATATTTATAGACTTTCCATCTGAAGCTTGCCAAATTATTATCCTATGGCATGCAATAAAAATCTGTTCAATAAATGAATGGATGACCATCTACATTCTCATTTCCTGGGACCAGTAGAACTGACATCACCTAAGTGTTTGTTAGAAATGTAGACTCTGGGGTTCCACCCCAGGGCCACTGAATCAGAATCTGCATTTTAACAAGATCCTCAGTGACTCATATGCACGTTAAAGTTTGAAAAGTGTTAATCCACATGCTTCAATTCAGCTGAATGAGGTACACGACTCACCTCCTCCAAGAGCTCACAAGCATGAACAAGTTAGGCAATTCATCTCCTTCCCGCAGAGCTCACAGTTTAGTCTGGGCAGTGTCCCTAGCAGAGGGAGAAGCATAGCAAAGGCCAAGAAGTCAGACAGAGTGCAGCTTTCAGAGAACTGCAGTGTGTCCTCTTTCCTGATCTTCTTCACCACTATGTTTGTCTACATTAAAATGAACATCATGGGAAGAATCAACATTAATGGAGGCATCATGTTACCTAAAGTGGGGATGGGATAATAGGATAGTTGAGCCACGTGACTTTGCATTAATAACACTGGGAAGGGTGGGTACCATGTATTAACTCTGTGTATGACTATGCTATAGTTTCTGGGAGGAGGCAGCCCAACCCAGGACTACATTTCTGAGGTCCCCTTGCATACTAATGTGGCCATGTGACCAGGTCTCACCAAAGGAATGCAAGCAGAAAAGAGGTTTCAGCTCAAGCCGTAGACTTTTAAGTATGTAGGACCTCTTCACTCCATAGTTCCTCTGCTGCCACCTGGAAGCAGAGGATTCCATGACCCTGGGGCATGTGGAGCCACAAGATGGAAGAAGCCTGATTTCCTAAACAAGCACATGGAGAGTAGCTGCATCCTAACTGTCAATGCAGGAGCAAGAAGTACAATCCTGTTTTGTTAAGCTACTGAAATGTGGGGTTTATTTATTATAGCTTTTAGAGTTACCTTAACTAGAACAATGAACTTGTTGTTGTACAGCCCTTTCTTTCCTCCCAGGCTGCCTCAATAATTATTTTCTCCATCTCTTCAATGATCACTGTATCCTTTGGAGATGGGACAATCGTCCTTCACAAACCGAGCTCCAAGAACAATAGTGGTTCAAGTTATATCTAAAATTAAATTAGGGAAATGTATTTTGGCAATAGCATAGGTCCTTTCTGCTGGAGAGCAATGTCTTCTGAGGCATATATCAATATCCTCCTTTTACAGATGAAGTAAAGAATATCCAGGAAATTAAGCAACTCACCAAGTTCTCACACTTAGTAAGAAGACATGCAGGGGGAGTGACATCACCAAGATGGCAGAGCGAGACACTCCAAAATTCTGCCCCCCAACAGAAGCTTTACACAAAAAGCAAAATACGTATGACTCACTTTCTTGAAACTCTGGAAAATAGCTAAAGGGTTGTAGTAACGGGGAAAGAGCCAAATCAAGAAAGCAACAACTTTAAAATGATAGGCAAACCTTGTGGTGCCCTTGCTGGCCCTTCCCCAGCCTCCTCCCTGTCTTGGTGCAGAGCCAGCCCATGCTCCCAGGGAGGGTCCCTGGTCCAAGGATGTATGTATGTCTGTTCCAATCTGTCTGTTGCATCTTGAAGTACTGAACCACAACACTTATTTTAGGCTCTCAATCCCAGAACTTGCCCTGCATGTAGGTGGCTAGAATTCTGGGCAGCTAGAACACTGTAGGAGAACAGTTAAATTTTAGCTCCCTGGAGCAAAGGATTGCTGGCTGTGGAACATACAGTGAAGCACATGGGACCAGGAAGAAATACTGTTTCCTAGGGGAAAGGGACATTGAGATCCATGTAAATGGGAGCATTTCCAGGGCTGTATACACATGCCCAGGGCAAGACATATGCTCAGAAAAGAGTAGGGAGGTCGCTACACTATCACCTCAGGATGTTCTTTAAACCCATTTTTAGACACTCGTACAGGTCAATTTGCAAGGAATGGAAAAGGTGTTTTCTTTTTTTTCCCCCTAAATCCTGGCATTCAAAGAAATCTCTGTCATAACACCATAACACTACCTGGATACAAGCTTCAGTAACTAAATTTCAGAGATAAAACATTAAAATATCAGAATATCCAGTGTGCAAAAAGTATTACAAACCAAGTAAAGAAATAGGAAATGATGGCACCATAAGAAGAGGCAATTAAAGCATTAGAAATCATCTATGAGGAGCATCAGACTTTGGATGTAACAGACAAGCAATTTTTAAAAATTGAACTCTTTACCTCTTTGTTGCTCAGATGTGGCCCTCTCTCTGTCTAACTGAGCCACTTCAGCAGGTGAACTCACTGCCCTCCCCACTACATGGGACCCAACTTCCAGGGGTGTAAATCTCCCTAGCAATGCAGGATATGATTCCCGGGGATGAATCTGGACCCAGCATCATGGGATTGAAAATATCTTCTTGACCAAAAGGGGGATGCAAAATGAAATGAAATAAAGTTTCAGTGGCTGAGAGATTTCAAGTGGAGTCGAGAGGTCACTCTGGTGGACATTTTTATGCACTGTATAGATAACACCTCTTAGGTTTTAATGTATTGGAATAGCTAGAAGTAAATACCTGAAACTACCAAACTCCAACCCAGCAGTCTGGACTCCTGAAGACAATTATACAATAATGTAGATTACCAGGGGTGACAGTGTGATTGTGAAAACCTTGTGTATCGCACTCCCTTTATCTGGTGTATGGATGGATGAGTAGAAAAATGAGGACAAAAACTAAATGAAAAATAGGGTGGGACAGGGGGATGATTTGGGTGTTCTTTTTTCTTTTATTTCATATTCTTATTCTGATTCTTTCTGATGTAAGAAAAATGTTCAGAAATAGGTTGTGGTGATGAATGCATAACTATGATGGTACTGTGAACAGTTGATTGTACATCATGGATGACTGTATGGTATGTGAATATATTTCAATAAAATGGAATTTAATTAAAAAAAATTGACCTCCTATTTGCCCAAAGACCTAAAGGAAAACATGGACAATGAACTAAAGAAAATCAGGGAAAAAATAGGTGAACAGAAAGATTATATCAGTAAAGACATACAAATAATTAAAAGGAACAGAAGAGAGCTGAAGGCCAGGGCAGTAGAAAGAAAAAATTCCCTAGAGGGGTTTAACAGTGGATTGGAGCTGGCAGAAGAATTAGTGAACTTGAAGATAGGACTATTGAAACTATTCAAACTGAGGATCAGAAAGAAAAAAGAATGAAGAAAAGTGAGAGACCTGTGGGAGAACATTAAGCATGCCAATATATGCAATATGGTAGTCAAAGAAAGAGAGAAATGTTAGAAAGAATATTAGAAGAAATAATGGCTGAAAATCCCCCAAATTTAATGGAAGATATAAACATACATATTCAAAAATCCCAACGAACCCCGACAGGAGAAACCTGAAGAGAACCATGTCCAGACACATAGTACTCAAACTGTCAAATGCCAAGGAGAAGGAGGGAGTCCTGATAGCTGCAAGAGAAGAGCAACATGTTATATACAAGGGAATTCCAATAAGATTAAGTGTCAAATTCTCATCAGAAACTATGAAGACAAGAAGGCAGAGGGATGAAATATTTAAAGTGCTGAAAGAAAACAAATGCCAACCAAGAATTTTATATTCAGCAAGACTGTCTTTCAAAAGGAAGAGATTAAGACATTCCCAGATAAACAGAAGCTGAGGTAGTTCATCTCTACTACTCTGGTGGCTTGGAGCTACATACCCCAGAAAATCATGTTCTTAAACTTAACCTATTCCTGTGGGTATGAACCCTTAATAAATAGGATATTTTGATGAAGATACTTCTGTTAAGGTGTAGCCCAATTTAATCTGGATGTGTCTTAATCCTGTTATTGGAGTCTTTTATAAGCAGAATGAAATTCAGACACAAAGAGAGAAAGCCATAGGAGGAGGCCAGAAGTCAACAGAACCAGAGAAGCTAGGAGAGACCACCATGTACATTGCTACGTGGCAGAAAAGCCAAGGAACAAGGACCTTCAGTAGCCAGCTCCAGAATGCCACAATCTTCTGGAAGAAAGCATCACCTTGATTATGTCTTGATTTTGAACTTCTCCTAACCACAAACTGTGAGCCAATAGATTCTCATTGTTTAAACCACCCATTGCATGGTATTTATTTAGTATCCAGGAAACTAAAGCATCTTCCTTACAAACAATGCTAAATGGAATTCTTTGGGCTGAAAAGAAAGGATACCAGACAGTGATTCAAAATGACATAAAGAAATAAAGACTCGCAGTAAACTAATCATATAGGTAATTATAAATGCCAGTGCTATTGTATTCTACTGTCTGGTACATTATTCTACTTTTTACTTCTTACAGTTTCTAAAGTACAAATGTATAAAAGTAATTTAAATTTATGACTTTAGACATAACATGTAGAAAGATATAATTTGTAACAAGTACAACAAAAAATATGGAGAAATGGAGGGATATGGAAACAGTGCATGTGTATGCTGCTGAAGTTAAGTTTGTATCAAAGAAAATGTGATTTTAGAGATTTAGGATGTTAAATTTAAGCCACATGGTAACTGCAAAGAAAATGTATGAAAAATATAAAGAGAAAGAAATGAGAAGGAACTCAAAATGGTACACTACAAAAAATCAAATTAATATGAAAGTAGTCATTAACAGAAGAATTGAGGGACAAAGAAAGGTATAAGACTTACAAAGACTACATAGCAAAAAGGCAAATGAAAGTCCTACATTTTTGGTAGTTACTTTAAATGTAAATGGATTAAAAGCTGCACTTTAATGCAGAAATTCATAAAATGGATTTAAAAAAAAAAAAGCAAGACCCAACTCTATGCTGTTTACAAGGGACTCACTTTAAATTCCAAAGACATAAGTAGGTTGAAAAGTGAAAGGATGGAAATATATATACTGTGCAAATAAAAACAAGAGAGCAGGGGTGTCTGTACTAATATCATGTAAAATAGAATTGAAGTAAAAAAAAAACTGTTAGCAGGACAAAGAAGGTCATTATATGCTGATAAAGGGATTAATTCAACAAGAAGACAAACAATTATAATTATATGTGCACCAAACAGCAAAGCCCCAAAATATATGAAGCAAATATTGACATATTTGAAGAAAGAAATAGACAGTTCTACATTAATAATAGGAGACTTCAATACACCACTTTCATTAATGGGTACAACATTTAGAGAGAGGGTCAGTAATGAAATAGAAGACTTGAAAGATACACTAAACCAACTAGATCTAACAGACATATGTAAAATACTTCACCCAATGGCAAAAAAAAAAAAAAAAAAAAAAAACACACACAATCTTCTCTAGTGCACATGGATCATTTTCCATGATATACCATATGTTAGGTCACAAAACAAAGTCTCAATAAATTCAAAAGTATTGAAATCATACCATGCATATCCTCTGACCACAATGTAATGAAGCTAGAAATAAATAACAGAGGGAGAAATAGAAAATACACAAATAGGTGAAAATTAAGCAACATACTCTTAAACAACTAATAGGTCAAAGAACAAATCACAAGGGAAATTAGGAAATATCTTGAGGTAAATGAAAATGAAAATACAACACACCAAAAATTATGGGATGCAGCAAAGACATTGCTGAGAAGGAAACTTATACCTCTAAATGTTTTCACTGAAAAACAAGAATGATCTCAAATCAGAGACCTTACCTCAAAACTAGGGGATCTAAAAAAAAAGAACAAACTAAACCCAAAGCTAGCAGAAGGAAGGAAATAAAGAAGTTTAGAGTGAACATAAATGAAATAAAGAATAGAAAAACAATAGTCAGAATCAACAAAACCAAACGTTGGTTCTTTGAAAAGATCAATGAAATTGACAAACCTTTAGCTAGACTGACAAAGAGAAAAAAAGAGAGATGACACAAATAACCAAAGTCAGAAATGAAAAGGGGGATGTTACTACCAACCCTATATAAATAAGAAGGAATATAAGAAAATACTATGAATAACTGTATGGCAACAAATTAGGTAACCTAGACAAAATGAACAAATTTCTAGAAACACACAAACTACCTACACTGACTCAAGAAGAAATAGAAGAGCTCAACAAACCAATAACTAGTAAAGAAATTGAATAAGTAATCAAAAACTTCCTCCAAAAATGGAATGCCCAGGACCAGATGGCTTCACAGGGAAATTTCACCCAACACTCCAAGAAGAATAGCACCCATCTTCCTCAAACTCTTCAAAACATTGAAAAGGAAGGAACACTCCCTAACTCACTTTATTAGACCAACATCAGCCTCATACCAAAGCCAGATAAAGATACTTCAAGTCCTTTTTTGCAATGGGTTTGCTGCCAGAACACAGGTGTTGTGAAAACCATTGCTGATTCTTAAGCCAAAATGGGAAAGGAAAAGACTCAGATCAACATTGTCATTATTGGACACATAGATTTGGGCAAATCCACCACTACTGGCAACCAGATCTACAAGTGAACCATCAAAAAATTTGAGAAGGAGGCTGCTGAGATGGGAAAGGGGTCCTTCAAGTATGCCTGGGTCTTGGATAAACTGAAAGCTGAACGCAAGCATGGTATCACCATTGATATCTCCCTGTGGAAATTTGAGACCAGCAAGTACTATGTGACCATCACTGATGCCCCAGGACACAGAGACTTTATTAAAAACACAATTACAGGCACATCTCAGACTGACTGTGCTGTCCTGATTGTTGCTGCTGGTGTTGGTGAATTTGAAGCTGGTATCTCCAAGAATGGGCAGACCCGTGAGCATGCCCTTCCGGCTTACACACTGAGTGTGAAACAACTAATTGTCGGTGTTAACAAAACAGATTCCACTGAGCCACCCTACAGCCAGAAGAGATATGAGGAAGTTGTTAAGGAAGTCAGCACCTACATTAAGAAAATTGGCTACAGACCTGTCATAGTAGCATTTGTGCCAATTTCTGGTTGGAATGGTGACAACATGCTGGAGCCAAGTGCTAACATGCCTTGGTTCAAGGGATGGAAAGTCACCTGTAAGGATGGCAGTGCCAATGGAACCACACTGCTTGAAGCTCTGGATTGCATCCTGCCACCCACTTGTCCAACTGACAAACCCTTGCGTCTGCCTCTTCAGGATGTCTACAAAATTGGTGGTGTTGGTACTGTCCCTGTGGGCCAAGTGGAGACTCTTGTTCTCAAACTGGGTATGGTGGTCACCTTTGCTCCAGTCAATGTTACAACTGAAGTCAAGTCTGTTGAGATGCACCATGAAGCACTGAGTGAAGCTCTTCCTGGGGACAATGTGGGCTTCAACGTCAAGAACGTGTCTATAAAAGATGTTCGTCATGGCAATGTGGCTGGTGACAGCAAAAATGATCCATCAATGGAAGCAGCTGGCTTCACTGCTCAGGTGATTTTCCTGAACCATCCAGGCCAAATCAGTGCTGACTATGCACCTGTGCTGGATTGTCACACAGCTCACATTGCTTGCAAGTTTGCTGAACTGAAGGAGAAGATTGATCATTGTTCTGGTAAGAAGTTGGAAGATGGCCTCAAATTCCTGAAATCTGGTGATGCTGCCATCATTGATATGGTTCCTGGCAAGCCCATGTGTGTTGAGAGCTTCTCTGATTATCCTTCGCAGGGTTGTTTTGCTGTTCGGGATATGAGACAGACAGTTGCTGTGGGTGTCATTAAGGCAGTGGACAAGAAAGCTGCTGGAGCTGGTAAGGTCACCAAGTCTGCCCAGAAAGCTCAGAGGGCTAAATGAATATTACCTATAACACCTGCCACCCCAGTCTTAATCGGTGGTGGAAGAATGGTCTCAGAACTGTTTGTCTCAATTGGCCATTTAAGTTTAATAGTAAAAGACTGGTTAATGATAACAATGCATCGTAAAACTTTCAAAAGGAAAGGAATGTTTTGTGGACCATTTGTTTTTGTATGGCAGTTTCAAGTAATTAGTTTTTAAAATCAGTACTTTTTAAATGGAAACAATGACCAAAAATCTGTCCCAGAATTTTGAGACCCATTAAAACAAAGTTTAATGAGAACCTGTGTCTTCTTTTGGAAAGTCAGCCTTGAATCGCTTAGGCACAAGACAAGTGCTCATAACCTATTTCTGGTGTTTCATCTGCTGAAATTTGATAATATGATAGTTCAGGTTTAACAGTTTTTTAGGACAAATTGAGGGTTTTTTTCACCTGCTAATTGGAGGGATTATCACTTAAGTTGATTCAAGTACTTAGTAAAAAACTGGGAGTAGTTTGGTGGCAAGCTTAGAATGGAAAAGTAAAGGGTAATTTGTAATGTTCATAAGCTACCTTAGAAGGCCAAGTTCTGTTACAGAGGCATGTGTTGCATATAGAATTTTAATTGTATGTAGCTATGTCTATATCAATATTGAGTAAATGAGTTTATTGTATCTAGGAAAAATAAAAGAACTAGAAGTTTAAAAAAAAGATACTACAAGAAAAGAAAAGTATAGACCAATATCCCTTATCAATATAGATGCAAAAATCTTCAACAAACTACTGGCAAACTGAACCCAGTAGCACATCAAAAGAATTATGCACCATGATCAACTGGGATTTATCCCAACTATGCAAGGGTGGTTCAACATAAGAAAAACAGTAAATGCATACACAACATTAACCGAATGGAGGAAAAAACACATGCTTATCTCAATTGATGCAGAAAAGGCATTTGACAAAATCCAGCACCCCTTCTGGATAAAAACAATTAGAAAACTGGGAATAGAAGAGAACTTCCTCAAGATGACAAAAAGCATATGCAGAAAATCCACAGCTAACATCATACTCAGTGGTGAAAGACTAAAGCTTTCCCTCTAAGATCAGGAACAAGACAAGGATGCCTGCTGTCACCATTGTCATTCAACATTGCACTGGAACTTCTAGCTAGAGCAATCAGGCAAGGGAAGAAATATAGCACATCCAAATAGAGAAAGAAGAAGTGAAACTTTCCCTACTTGTGGGTGATATGTTTCTATACACAGAAAATCCTAAAAAATACACAAAAAAGGTAGTGGAACTATTAAATAAATTCAGCAAAGTAACAAGGTACAAGATCAACATACAAAAATCAGTAGTGTTTCTATACACTAATAATGAACAATCTGAAGAAGAAATTAAGAAAAAAATTCCATTTACAATAGCAACTAAAAGAATCAAATATCTAGAAATTAATCTAACCAAGGATATAAAGGACTTGTACACAGAAAACTACAAAACATTGTTAAAAGAAATCAAGACCTAAATAAGTGGAAGGATATTCCATATTCATAAATTGAAAGACTAAATAGTGTGAAGATGTCAATTCTAACCATAGTGATTTATAGAGTCAATGCAATCCCAACCAAAATGCCAACAGCCTTCTTTGGAGAAATGGAAAAGCAAATAATCAAATTTATATGGAAAGCTTTAGGACTCTGAATAGCCAAAGCCATCTTGAAAAGAAGAACAATGTTGGAGGACTCATACTTCCCAATCGTAAAACCTATTACAAAACTGGAGTAATCAAAACAGCATGGTACTGGCACAAGGACAGATATATAGACCAATGTAATAAAGTTTAGAGTTCAGGAATCAACTTTCATATTTATGGCCAACTGATTTTTGACAAGAGTTTCACATCCACCCAGTTGGGAAAGAAAAGTCTCTTCAACAAATGGTGCTGGGAAAACCGGATATCCATATGAAAAAGAATGAAAGTAGACCCCTACCTCACACCATATACAAAATCAACTCAAGAGCCTGTGGAGAATGCAGGGGTATTCGCCTACCCCACCTCCATGGTTGCTAACATGACCACAGACATAGGGGACTGGTGGTTTGATGGGTTGAGCCCTCTACCATAAGTTTTACCCTTGGGAAGACGGTTGCTGCAAAGGAGAGGCTAGGCCTCCCTGTATTTGTGCCTAAGAGTCTCCTCCTGAATGCCTCTTTGTTGCTCAGATGTGGCCCTCTCTCTCTGGCTAAGCCAACTTGAAAGGTGAAATCACTGCCCTCCCCCCTACGTGGGATCAGACACCCAGGGAAGTGAATCTCCCTGGCAACGTGGAATATGACTCCCAGGGAGGAATGTAGACCTGGCACCGTGGGACGGAGAACATCTTCTTGACCAAAAGGGGGATGTGAAAGGAAATGAAATAAGCTTCAGTGGCAGAGAGATTCCAAAAGGAGCCGAGAGGTCACTCTGGTGGGCACTCTTATGCACACTTTAGACAACCCTTTTTAGGTTCTAAAGAATTGGGGTAGCTGGTGGTGGATACCTGAAACTATCAAACTACAACCCAGAACCCATGAATCTCGAAGACAGTTGTATAAAAATGTAGCTTATGAGGGGTGACAATGGGATTGGGAAAGCCATAAGGACCAAACACCACTTTGTCTAGTTTATGGATGGATGTGTAGAAAAGTAGGGGAGGGAAACAGACAGACAAAGGTACCCAGTGTTCTTTTTTACTTCAATTGCTCTTTTTCACTCTAATTATTATTCTTGTTATTTTTGTGTGTGTGCTAATGAAGGTGTCAGGGATTGATTTAGGTGATGAATGTACAACTATGTAATGGTACTGTAAACAATCGAAAGTACAATTTGTTTTGTATGACTGCGTGGTATGTGAATATATCTCAATAAAATGATGATTTAAAAAAAAAAAAAAAAATCAACTCAAGATGGATCAAAGATGTAAATATAAGAACCCAAACTATAAAAAATTCTAGAAGAAAACATAGGGAAACATCTTCAGGACCTTGTTTTAAGCAATGGTTTATTAGACTTTACACCCAAAGCACAAGCAATGAAAGAAAAAATAGATAAATGGGACCTCATTAAAATTAAGAACTTTTGTACATCAAAAGACTTGATCATGAAAGTTTAAAGACAACCTATTTAATGGGAGAAGATATTTGGGAACAACATAAACAGTAAGGGTTTAATACCCAAAATATATAAAGAAATCCTACAACTCGACAATAAAAAGAAAAGCAATCTAATTTTAAAATGGGCAAAAGACTTGAATAGACATTTCTACAAAGAAGAAATACAAATATCAAAAAGCACATGAAAAATTCTTAACATCACTAGCTATTGGGGAAATGCAAATCAAAACCACATTGAGATACCATTTCACATCCAGTAGAATGGTTACTATTTTAAAAATGTGAAATTAAAAATGTTGGAGAGGATGTGGAGAAATAGGAACGCTCATTCATTGTTAGTGGGAATATAAAATGGTGCAGCCATTGTGGAAGACAATTTGACAGTTCCTCAGAAAGTTAAGAATAGAATCACCATATGACCCAGCAATCCCACTTCTGGGTATATACCCAAACGATATGAAAGCAGAGACTCAAACAGATATTTCCACACCAATGGTCATAGCACCATTATTCACAATTGCCAAAAGATGGAAGCAACCCAAGTGTCAGTCAACCGATGAATGCATAAACAAAATGTGATATATACATGCAACAGACTATTATTCAGTCATTGAAAACAATGAAATTCTGATACATGTGACAACATGGATGAAATGTGAGGACATGTAGAGTGAAATAAGCCAGACACAAAAGGATATTGTATGATCTCATGGATATGAAATAATTAGAACAAGCAAATTCATAGAGTCAGAATCTAGAATATAGGCTACCAGGGGATGAGGTAGGGATAGAGAATAGGAAGTTAAGGCTTAAAATGAACAGGGATCCTACATGGAATGACAGAAATGTTTTGGTAATGGATGGTAGTGATGGTAGCACAACATTGTGAATGTATTTAACAGTACTGAATTATATATTCAAATGTGGTTAAAACATGTAATTTTAGTTTGTATATGTTACTAGAATAAAAATTTTAAAAAAAAGTCATAGGACTACAACACACACAATGAACCCTAACTATGGACTACAGTTAATAGTACAATTATAAAAATATTCTTTCATGAATTGTAACAAATGTACTACACTAATGTAAGTTGTTAATAATAGAGTGGTATATGGGAACTCTCTTTTTTATGTATGATTTTTCTGTAAACTTATCACTTCTCTAATAAATAAATATATATATTTATTCACTTAAATGAGGCAGGATTTGAATAGAAATTTCTCCAAAGTAGATATTCAAATTGCCAAAAAGTATATTAAAAGATGGTAAACGTCATTAGACAGTAGAGAAATGCAAATAAAACCAAAATGAGATGCCACCAAGATGGCTATTATTTTAAAAACTGAAAATAAGTTTTGGCAAGAATGCAGAGAAATAAGAACACTCATCATTGTTGGTGGAAATATAAAATGGTGAAGGCACTGTGGACAACAGTTGGGTGGTTCCTCAAAAGTTAAACACAGAGCTGCCATATGACCTAACGATTCCACTTCTAGGCATATACCCAAAAGAACTGAAAGCAGGGACTCAGGTACTTGTACAGCAATGTTCATAGTAGCATTATTCACAATAGCCAAATGTAGAAGTAATGTGTCCATCAACAGATGAATGGGTAAACAAAATGTAATCCATCCATATAGTAAAATATCATTCAGTCATAGTTAGAGCTGGCACATGCTACAACGTGTATGAAACTTGAAGTCGTGATGCTGAATGAAACAATCCAGACACAAAAGACCATATATTATATGATTTCCCTTATATGAAATACTTAGAAAAAGGAAATTCATAGAGAGAGAAAGCAGAGGCAGGAGGGGAGAATGGGAGTTATTCTAAATAAGCATGAGTTTGGGTTTGTGATAATGAAAATTGTCTGGAAATAGTAGTATAAGTTACATAGTATTGTCAATGTACTTAGAGTCAAAGAATGTTCAGTTAAAATAATTTTCATGTTATGTATATTTTACCACAAGGAAGAGTAAATCAATTATTTTTTAAAAAAGAAATGCATTCACAGATGGTGTTCCAGTTTGCTAATGCTGTCATTTTGCAAAACATCAGAAATGATTTGGCTTTTATAAAGGGGGTTTATTCAGTTACAAAGTTTATAGTCTGAAAGACATGAAAATGTCCTAAGACATCAACAGTAGGGTACCTTCACTGGAGAACACCGCTGGCATCTGGGAAACCTCTGTTAGCTGGGAAGGCACATGGTTGGTGCCTGCTTGCTCGTGGGTTACATTTCAAAATGGCATTCTCCCAGGACATTTCTCTTTAGGTGCCTGGGTGTATTCTCTTACTTTCTCTCAGGCAAACTCTAGAGTAGCAAAAGTCTATTTTCAATGGCCGCCTTCAAAATGTCTCTCTTGATTGCAGCCAACATCAGGTGTCCACAACTCCAAACATGTCTAAGCATCAGTGTCAGCAAACGTCTGGGCCTGTGTGGCTGTCTTTTAAAGTACTCCAGGAATTGAATCAAGACCCACCCTGAATGGGCGGGGTCCACATCTCCTTGGACACAATCCAATCAAACGTATCACCTACAGTGGTGTGGGTCACATCTCCATGGAAACACACTATTGAAGGATTCCAACCTAATCAACACTAATATGTCTGCCCCCACAAGACTGCATTAAAGAACATGGCTTTTTCTGGGGGACATAATATATCCAAACTGGCACAGATGGTAAAATTGTTTAAAAAGTAAGGAATGATTTATGCAAAATTGGGATAGTGCTTACCTCTTGTGGAAAGGGAAGGGAATGAAAATTAGGAAGATGCACACAGGAGCCATCTAAGATCACGCTACTCGACCTGTGGTCTGAGGCCAACAACATCTGCATCACTGGCAGCTTATTAGAGATGCAGAATTTCCAGCTTTTCCCAAACCTATGGGCAGAATCTACATTCTAAATGATCCTTGAGTGATTCATAAGCGCAATAAAAGTATTCATAAAATTCTAAGATGTATAGTGCATGCATGGTTGTTTATTGTAATAAAATTCTTTAATTTGTATAGGTCTGTTCTGGTTTACCGGGGCTGCCATGACAAAGCACCGCACGACTGGGTGGCTTAAAACAACAGGAATTTATTGTATCATAGTTCTGGAGGACAGAAATTTGAAATCAAGATGTCACAGGTCCATGCTTTCTCTGAAGTCTGTGGGGTTCTGACTGGGTTGCCAGTAATCGTGGAATAACTCAGTCTCTGACTCTGTCCCCTGGTCATCTTCTCTCCATCTGCTCTGTCTCTCTACTGACTGTGTCTAAATTTCCTGTGCTTATAAGGACACCATTCATATTGGATTACAGCCCACCTAATCCAGTTTGACCTCATTTTAAATAATATCTTCAAAGATCCTATTCACACTATGTTCACATTCACAGGATCTGAAGTTAGGACTTGAACAGTTCTTTTGGGGGGACACAAGCAAACCCATATATTTTTACATGGTGAATGTATTTCACAAGTTAACATTTTTAAAATATATAATTTTAATCAAGTTTTTAAAATATTTTAAATGTATGTATGAAGACAAAGTTGAAGACCACAAAGTTGACAAAGCTGAAACCAAATGCAGATATTTAGACTCAAAACCAATGCCACTAAACCATGCTTCTCCCAAGACAATAAATGAACTGAATCCAATGAATTTATCCATTTCTAATGATCATGCTGCAATTGGGTAGACCAGAAGCCACAATAAAAATAAACTATCAGAGGCGGGGCAAGATGGCAGACTGGTGAGCTGTATGTTTTAGTTACTCCTCCAGGAAAGTAGGTAAAAAGCCAGGAACTGCGTGGACTGGACACCACAGAGCAATCTGTCTTTGGGCATACTTCATACAACACTCATGAAAACGTGGAACTGCTGAGATCAGCGAAATCTGTAAGTTTTTGCGGCCAGGGGACCCGCGCCCCTCCCTGCCAGGCTCAGTCCCGGGGGAGGAGGGGCTGTCAGCTCCAGGAAGGAGAAGGGAGAATTGCAGTGGCTGCTCTTACCGGAAACTCATTCTACTGATTCAAACTCCAACCATAGATAGACTGAGGCCAGACACCAGAGACTCTGAGAGCAGCCAGCCCAGCAGAGAGGAGACAGGCATAGAAAAAAAACAACACGAAAAACTCCAAAATAAAAGCAGAGGATTTTTGGAGTTCTGGTGAACACAGAAAGGGGAAGGGCGGAGACCAGGCCTTGAGGCGCATTTGCAAATCCCGAAGCAAGGCTGATCTCTCTGCCCTGGGCACCTTTCCTTAATGGCCCTGGTTGCTTTGTCTATTAGCATTTCAATAACCCATTAGATCTCTGAGGAGGGCCGTTTTTTTTTTTTTTTTTTTTTTTTTTTTTTTTTTTTTTAATCCTTTTTGCTTTTTCTAAAACAATTACTCTAAGAAGCTCAATACAGAAAGCTTCAAAGAATTGAAATTTGGGCACGTCAAGTCAAGAGCAGAACTAAGAGAGCTCTGAGACAAAAGGCAATAATCCAGTGGCTGAGAAAATTCACTAAACAACACAACTTCCCAAGAAAAGGGGGGTGTCCGCTCACAGCCACCATCCTGGTGGACAGGAAACACTCCTGCCCATCGCCAGCCCCATAGCCCAGAGCTGCCCCAGACAACCCAGTGTGACGGAAGTGCTTCAAATAACAGGCACACACCACAAAACTGGGCGTGGACATTAGCCTACCCTGCAACCTCAGCTGAATGTCCCAGAGCTGGGAAGGGGGAGCAGTGTGAATTAACAGAGCCCCATTCAGCCATCATTTGAGCAGACTGGGAGCCTCCCAACACAGCCCAGCAGCCCAGAACTGCCCTGGGGGGACGGCACTCACCTGCGACATAGCACAGTCATCCCTCAACAGAGGACCCGGGGTGCACAGCCTGGAAGAGGGGCCCACTTGCAAGTCTCAGGAGCCATACGCCAATACCAAAGACTTGTGGGTCAGTGGCAGAGACAAACTGTGGCAGGACTGAACTGAAGGATTAGACTATTGCGGTAGCTTTAAAACTCTAGGATCATCAGGGAGATTTGATTGTTAGGGCCACCCCCCCTCCCCGACTGCCCAGAAACACGCCCCACATACAGGGCAGGCAACACCAACTACACACGCAAGCTTGGGACACCAATTGGGCCCCACAAGACTCACTCCCCCACTCACCAAAAAGGCTAAGCAGGGGAGATCTGGCTTGTGGAGAACGGGTGGCTCGTGGACGCCACCTGCTGGTTAGTTAGAGAAAGTGTACTCCACGAAGCTGTAGATCTGATAAATTAGAGATAAGGACTTCAACTGGTCTACAAACCCTAAAAGAACCCTATCAAGGTCAGCAAATGCCACGAGGCCAAAAACAACAGAAAATTATAAAGCATATGAAAAAACCAGACGATATGGATAACCCAAGCCCAAGCACCCAAATCAAAAGACCAGAAGAGACACACCTAGAGCAGCTACTCAAAGAACTAAAGATGAACAATGAGACCCTAGTACGGGATATGAAGGAAATCAAGAAGACCCTAGAAGAGCATAAAGAAGACATTGCAAGACTAAATAAAAAAATGGATGATCTTATGGAAATTAAAGAAACTGTTGACCAAATTAAAAAGATTCTGGACACTCATAGTACAAGACTAGAGGAAGTTGAACAACGAATCAGTGACCTGGAAGATGACAGAATGGAAAATGAAAACATAAAAGAAAGAATGGGGAAAAAAATTGAAAAACTCGAAATGGACCTCAGGGATATGATAGATAATATGAAACGTCCGAATATAAGACTCATTGGTGTCCCAGAAGGGGAAGAAAAGGGTAAAGGTCTAGGAAGAGTATTCAAAGAAATTGTTGGGGAAAACTTCCCAAATCTTCTAAACAACATAAATACACAAATCATAAATGCTCAGCGAACTCCAAATAGAATAAATCCAAAAAAACCCACTCCGAGACATATACTGATCACACTGTCAAACATAGAAGAGAAGGAGCAAGTTCTCAAAGCAGCAAGAGAAAAGCAATTCACCACATACAAAGGAAACAGCATAAGACTAAGTAGTGACTACTCAGCAGCCACCATGGAGGCGAGAAGGCAGTGGCACGATATATTTAAAATTCTGAGTGAGAGGAATTTCCAGCCAAGAATACTTTATCCAGCAAAGCTCTCCTTCAAATTTGAGGGAGAGCTTAAATTTTTCACAGACAAAGAAATGCTGAGAGAATTTGCTAACAAGAGACCTGCCCTACTGGAGATACTAAAGGGAGCCCTACAGACAGAGAAACAAAGACAGGACAGAGAGACTTGGAGAAAGGTTCAGTACTAAAGAGATTCGGTATGGGTACAATAAAGGATATTAATAGAGAGAGGGAAAAATATGGCAAACATAATCCAAAGGATAAGATGGCCGATTCAAGAAATGCCTTCACGGTTTTAACATTGAATGTAAATGGATTAAACTCCCCAATTAAAAGATATAGATTCGCAGAATGGATCAAAAAAAATGAACCATCAATATGTTGCATACAAGAGACTCATCTTAGACACAGGGACACAAAGAAACTGAAAGTGAAAGGATGGAAAAAAATATTTCATGCAAGCTACAGCCAAAAGAAAGCAGGTGTAGCAATATTAATCTCAGATAAAATAGACTTCAAATGCAGGGATGTTTTGAGAGACAAAGAAGGCCACTACATACTAATAAAAGGGGCAATTCAGCAAGAAGAAATAACAATCGTAAATGTCTATGCACCCAATCAAGGTGCCACAAAATACATGAGAGAAACATTGGCAAAACTAAAGGAAGCAATTGATGTTTCCACAATAATTGTGGGAGACTTCAACACATCACTCTCTCCTATAGATAGATCAACCAGACAGAAGACCAATAAGGAAATTGAAAACCTAAACAATCTGATAAATGAATTAGATTTAACAGACATCTACAGGACATTACATCCCAAATCAACAGGATACACATACTTTTCTAGTGCTCACGGAACTTTCTCCAGAATAGATCATATGCTGGGACATAAAACAAGCCTCAATAAATTTAAAAAGATTGAAATTATTCAAAGCACATTCTCTGACCACAATGGAATACAATTAGAAGTCAATAACCATCAGAGACTTAGAAAATTCACAAATACCTGGAGGTTAAACAACACACTCCTAAACAATCAGTGGGTTAAAGAAGAAATAGCAAGAGAAATTGCTAAATATATAGAGACGAATGAAAATGAGAACACAACATACCAAAACCTATGGGATGCAGCAAAAGCAGTGCTAAGGGGGAAATTTATAGCACTAAACGCATATATTAAAAAGGAAGAAAGAGCCAAAATCAAAGAACTAATGGATCAACTGAAGAAGCTAGAAAATGAACAGCAAACCAATCCTAAACCAAGTACAAGAAAAGAAATAACAAGGATTAAAGCAGAAATAAATGACATAAAGAACAAAAAAACAATAGAAAGGATAAATATCACCAAAAGTTGGTTCTTTGAGAAGATCAACAAGATTGACAAGCCCCTAGCTAGACTGACAAAATCAAAAAGAGAGAAGACCCATATAAACAAAATAATGAATGAAAAAGGTGACATAACTGCAGATCCTGAAGAAATTAAAAAAATTATAAGAGGATATTATGAACAACTGTATGGCAACAAACTGGATAATGTAGAAGAAATGGACAATTTCCTGGAAACATATGAACAACCTAGACTGACCAGAGAAGAAATAGACCTCAACCAACCCATCACAAGCAAAGAGATCCAATCAGTCATCAAAAATCTTCCCACAAATAAATGCCCAGGGCCAGATGGCTTCACAGGGGAATTCTACCAAACTTTCCAGAAAGAACTGACACCAATCTTACTCAAACTCTTTCAAAACATTGAAAAAAATGGAACACTACCTAACTCATTTTATGAAGCTAACATCAATCTAATACCAAAACCAGGCAAAGATGCTACAAAAAAGGAAAACTACCGGCCAATCTCCCTAATGAATATAGATGCAAAAATCCTCAACAAAATACTTGCAAATCGAATCCAAAGACACATTAAAAAAATCATACACCATGACCAAGTGGGGTTCATTCCAGGCATGCAAGGATGGTTCAACATAAGAAAAAACAATCAATGTATTACAACACATTAAAAACTCAAAAGGGAAAAATCAATTGATCATCTCAATAGATGCTGAAAAAGCATTTGACAAAATCCAACATCCGTTTTTGATAAAAACACTTCAAAAGGTAGGAATTGAAGGAAACTTCCTCAACATGATAAAGAGCATATATGAAAAACCCACAGCCAGCATAGTACTCAATGGTGAGAGACTGAAAGCCTTCCCTCTAAGATCAGGAACAAGACAAGGATGCCCGCTGTCACCACTCTTATTCAACATTGTGCTGGAAGTGCTAGCCAGGGCAATCCGGCAAGACAAAGAAATAAAAGGCATCCAAACTGGAAAAGAAGAAGTAAAACTGTCATTGTTTGCAGATGATATGATCTTATATCTAGAAAACCCTGAGAAATCAACGATACACCTACTAGAGCTAATAAACAAATTTAGCAAAGTAGCGGGATACAAGATTAATGCACATAAGTCAGTAATGTTTCTATATGCTAGAAATGAACAAACTGAAGAGACACTCAAGAAAAAGATACCATTTTCAATAGCAACTAAAAAAATCAAGTACCTAGGAATAAACTTAACCAAAGATGTAAAAGACCTATACAAAGAAAACTACATAACTCTACTAAAAGAAATAGAAGGGGACCTTAAAAGATGGAAAAATATTCCATGTTCATGGATAGGAAGGCTAAATGTCATTAAGATGTCAATTCTACCCAAACTCATCTACAGATTCAATGCAATCCCAATCAAAATTCCAACAACCTACTTTGCAGACTTGGAAAAGCTAGTTATCAAATTTATTTGGAAAGGGAAGATGCCTCGAATTGCTAAAGACACTTTAAAAAAGAAAAACGAAGTGGGAGGACTTACACTCCCTGACTTTGAAGCTTATTATAAAGCCACAGTTGCCAAAACAGCATGGTACTGGCACAAAGATAGACATATAGATCAATGGAATCGAATTGAGAATTCAGAGATAGACCCTCAGATCTATGGCCGACTGATCTTTGATAAGGCCCCCAAAGTCACCGAACTGAGCCATAATGGTCTTTTCAACAAATGGGGCTGGGAGAGTTGGATATCCATATCCAAAAGAATGAAAGAGGACCCCTACCTCACCCCCTACACAAAAATTAACTCAAAATGGACCAAAGATCTCAATATAAAAGAAAGTACCATTAAACTCCTAGAAGATAATGTAGGAAAACATCTTCAAGACCTTGTATTAGGAGGCCACTTCCTAGACTTTACACCCAAAGCACAAGCAACAAAAGAGAAAATAGATAAATGGGAACTCCTCAAGCTTAGAAGTTTCTGCACCTCAAAGGAATTTCTCAAAAAGGTAAAGAGGCAGCCAACTCAATGGGAAAAAATTTTTGGAAACCATGTATCTGACAAAAGACTGATATCTTGCATATACAAAGAAATCCTACAACTCAATGACAATAGTACAGACAGCCCAATTATAAAATGGGCAAAAGATATGAAAAGACAGTTCTCTGAAGAGGAAATACAAATGGCCAAGAAACACATGAAAAAATGTTCAGCTTCACTAGCTATTAGAGAGATGCAAATTAAGACCACAATGAGATACCATCTAACACCGGTTAGAATGGCTGCCATTAAACAAACAGGAAACTACAAATGCTGGAGGGGATGTGGAGAAATTGGAACTCTTATTCATTGTTGGTGGGACTGTATAATGGTTCAGCCACTCTGGAAGTCAGTCTGGCGGTTCCTTAGAAAACTAGAGATAGAGCTACCATTCGATCCAGCGATTGCACTTCTCGGGATATACCCGGAAGATCGGAAAGCAGTGACACGAACAGATATCTGCACGCCAATGTTCATAGCAGCATTATTCACAATTGCCAAGAGATGGAAACAACCCAAATGTCCATCAACAGATGAGTGGATAAATAAAATGTGGTATATACACACGATGGAATACTACGCGGCAGTAAGAAGGAACGATCTGGTGAAACATATGACAACATGGATGAACCTTGAAGACATAATGCTGAGCGAAATAAGCCAGGCACAAAAAGAGAAATATTATATGCTACCACTAATGTGAACTTTGAAAAATGTAAAACAAATGGTTTATAATGTAGAATGTAGGGGAACTAGCAGTAGAGAGCAATTAAGGAAGGGGGAACAATAATCCAAGAAGAACAGATAAGCTATTTAACGTTCTGGGGATGCCCAGAAATGACTATGGTCTGTTAATTTCTGATGGATGTAGTAGGAACAAGTTCACTGAAATGTTGCTATAGTATGTAACTTTCTTGGGGTAAAGTAGGAACATGTTGGAAGTTAAGCAGTTATCTTAGGTTAGTTGTCTTGTTCTTACTCCCTTGCTATGGTCTCTTTGAAATGTTCTTTTATTGTATGTTTGTTTTCTTTTTAACTTTTTTTTTCATACAGTTGATTTGAAAAAAGAAGGGAAAGTTAAAAAAAAGAAAAAAAGAAAAAAGACAAACAAGGAAAAAAAAAAAAAAAAAAAAAACGATGTAGTGCCCCCTTGAGGAGCTTGTGGAGAATGCAGGGGTATTCGCCTACCCCACCTCCATGGTTGCTAACATGACCACAGACATAGGGAACTGGTGGTTTGATGGGTTGAGCCCTCTACCATAAGTTTTACCCTTGGGAAGACGGTTGCTGCAAAGGAGAGGCTAGGCCTCCCTGTATTTGTGCCTAAGAGTCTCCTCCTGAATGCCTCTTTGTTGCTCAGATGTGGCCCTCTCTCTCTGGCTAAGCCAACTTGAAAGGTGAAATCACTGCCCTCCCCCCTACGTGGGATCAGACACCCAGGGAAGTGAATCTCCCTGACAACGTGGAATATGACTCCCGGGGAGGAATGTAGACCCAGCATCGTGGGATGGAGAACATCTTCTTGACCAAAAGGGGGATGTGAAAGGAAATGAAATAAGCTTCAGTGGCAGAGAGATTCCAAAACGAGCCGAGAGATCACTCTGGTGGGCACTCTTACGCACACTTTAGACAACCTTTTTTAGGTTCTAAAGAATTGGGGTAGCTGGTGGTGGATACCTGAAACTATTAAACTACAACCCAGAACCCATGAATCTCGAAGACAGTTGTATAAAAATGTAGCTTATGAGGGGTGACAGTGGGATTGGGAATGCCATAAGGACCAAACTCCACTTTGTCTAGTTTATGGGTCGATGTGTAGAAAAGTAGGGGAAGCAAACAAACAGACAAAGGTACCTAGTGTTCTTTTTTACTTCAATTGCTCTTTTTCACTCTAATTATTATTCTTGTTATTTTTGTGTGTGTGCTAATGAAGGTGTCAGGGATTGATTTAGGTGATGAATGTACAACTATATAATGGTACTGTAAACAATCGAAAGTACAATTTGTTTTGTATGACTGCGTGGTATGTGAATATATCTCAATAAAATGATGATTAAAAAATAAAAAAAAATAAAAAAAAAAAAATAAACTATCAGAAATTTCAGTGGCTTGACCACTTTTATTTGGATATTCTGGGAGGGAAGAAGGGGTGATTGAAAAGTTTTCCCAATAAGACAATCACTGACTTTAAGACATACTGCTTTCCTGGGAAATGTTTTGTAATGTTGAATGCCTGAATTTGAACGTTATACTTAACATGTTTTATTTGCAGGATAGATGGGGAGAGGGGAATCCACTCCAGAGAACTGAAAAAAATTATAAAGTCCCTAAATGTGATATAAATGTTTAATTTGATTTTACATCTGAATGATACGCTTTGGATACATGAATAATTAAAATATTAAAGACAGATTATACTTTAAATATTGACAATCACATATAATTTTCTGGTCTAACTTTGCAATTCACAATCCTTGTTCATTCAATTTACTTGAACTGATATTTGGTAGAGAGACATTAATTTTAATGTTGGAAATAATGATCTGCTAATACTAAATATGTAAATGATAGAGCAGGAGATTGTGTAACTGTGAAAATGTCTTTTCCATGTTCTTGAAAAATCTGTAAAAGGAAAAGTTAAACACCAATTGTCTTCCTTGATAAAGGAATCTGTAACAAGCTAACTCACTGTCAACAGCTTGTTGGACTATGAACTTCCCTCTGAAAAGTGTTATTTGATGCTGATGCTCAGTCCATTTAGAATGGATGATAATCAAAACCCCAAATTCACCTGTACAGGAAATGTGACTCTGTTTTATTTTTCTCGGCAAGTTGTCTTTTGAGTCCCTTATCTGCCACATGGCAGGAACACTCTTTGTCAATTCATGTCAATCTCAATCAGTTCAGCAGCCTCCCCACTTCCCCACACATAACCATACACAGACTCCTTCCCTTTCCCAGGAATAACCCATCCTTATTCCTGGACATTGCCTGGTCTTTGCTATGGTCTACTCATGCTGATATTTACTGTGACAACCTTATTCCCATTATGGTCTCCAACTGCTCAATCATGAAGATCAGGGTCACGTCTTCATGTCCCACCAAGGAGCTTCTCTAGGCTCTCAGCTCCTCCTTCCTCCCTCTCAGAGGGCATCAGGCACATTCTCCCACTCTCCTGTGCTGCTCTGGGCCTGTGAGGAGGTTGTTTCAGCCCCTCTGACCGTCCCTGCCATACAGGTATTTGTTCTCAGTTGTTCTTGGACTTTGCAGAGGTGTGGAAGCTCCAGCTGGTAGACCACGGGTTTCCTTCCTAGGGATTCATCAGCCTGTAAGCTTAGTTTTCTGACTTTTCATCTTCCAAGCCCAGGGAATTTTTATCTAGTTTTTCAGAGAAAGGAAGGTGCTCTAAAAACTGGCTCTGACTGATCACATATTCTTATATGCCTGTAGTTAAGGCATAAGTTTATGCCCTGGGTTATTGGCAGTTCTACCTTTTGAAGTTCAAAAGCTTTTTATCACAAAAGTTTTATCTCTGCCTTGAATTTCAAAAGCATACTTTAAACCTCAAAAGCCAGGAATTGACTTTTTTGGTATCCATACTATGTTGCAACAACCCAACCCTGAGGCATGGCTGCTAAAAGATATCTAATATGAATGAGGAAGGACCACTGGGTGAAAAGAAATAATATCAGGAAACAAAAAATCCATTAGTATATCAAAATATTATTCTACTTCACATAATTGTAAAGATCCACTCATTTGCGCCATCACTACTCCTAACCTTTTAGACACAAACTTTGGCAGTGTAGTTACGGAAATCTGTACATGTGTTTTAAATTTTGTTGTCTTCCAATACAGCAGTCAGACTTGCTTAATTTCAATGAGCATCAAATTTACTGTTTTTGGCATGCCAAATGATATCTTCCTTGTTCCAACTGTAAAATCATTAACATCAACACTTTTTATTTTTCCATTTTCCACTATACTTTTGTAAAATTAAGGCAAATATGCAATAAAATGTTCAAGTAATTGCACAAACACTGTCCTATTAAGATGGCAACAGTGTCAAATGAAACTATTGGCTAGCAGACAGCAGTTCCATGAGCTAACTTAAAATAGTTATTTGTCCACTGAAATGCAAGAGTCAATTTGGTATAGGAAGGTGGTTTAGAGATGTTGTTGCATAGGATATGAAAGTGCCAGTCATGCAAAAGTCAATGATTATTTTGATTCATTCACTTTTGTTCACCCTCACCTAACTTCACATCTCTAAATATAAACAATCACAACACTTTTATTTGTAATAGCTTTATTAAGATAAAATTCACATACCATTCACCCATTTTGTATATTTAATGATTTTTAGTTTATTCACAGAGTTGTGCAACCACCACCACAATTAATTTTAGAACATTGTCATCATCCCAGAAAGGAACTCCATGCCCCTTAGCCATAACCTGCCAATTCCCCTGTGCCTCCCCAGTGATAGACAATCTACTTTCTGCCTCTATAGATTTGCCTACCGTGACTTTCGTATATACAGAATCATACACTATGTGGTCTTTTGTGACTGGCTTCTTTCACTTACTATGTTTTTGAGGTTCATCCACATTGTAGCACGTATTAGTACTTCATTCCTTTTTATAGCTGAACAATATTCCATTCTATGGATATACCACCTTTTATTTATCCATTCATCAGTTGCTGGACATTTGGGTTGATTCTACATTTTGCCCACTGTGAATAATGCTGCTATGAATATTGGTGTCCATTTTTTTGTGTGAATATATATTTTCAATTCCCTTGGGAACTGAAGTAGAATTCCTGGGTCATGTGGTAAAATTCTGTGTTTAACCTTTTGAGGAACTACCAGCCTGTTTTCCAAACTGGCTTCACTATTTTACAGTCCCACCGGTAATGTATGAGCTGCTTCAACTTCTCCAAATCCTTATCAACACTTGTTAGTATGTCTTTTTCATTATAAACATCCTAGTGGGTGTGAAGTGGTATCTGATTGTGGTTTTGATTTGCATAGCTGAGAACTAATGTTGTTGTATGTCTTTGTATGTGCTTTTTAAAAAAATTACTTCATCACATAAAAAAATTCCAAAGGAAACAAAGCAAAGCAATGGGAAAAACAAATATCCTGAAATAACTTCATTCATGTGCGTGGGCTTTCGACCATTTGTATATTTTCTTTGGAGTCTATTCAGATGCTTTGCCCATTATTTAACTGTGTTATTTATCTTTTGATTATTTAGTTGTATATTTTCCTTACACAAGTTCTTCATCAGATATATTTGTAAATATTTTCTTCTATTCAATGGGTTTTAATTTTCTTGAAAATGTCCTTTAATGCACAAAAGTTTTTAATTTTAATGAAGTCCAATTTATCTATTCTTTCTTTTGTTGCTTGTGCTTTGGGTGTAAAGTCTAAGAATCCGTTGTCTAATACAAGGTCCTGAAGATTTTCCCCATGTTTTCTTCTAAGATTTTTATTCTCTCATATTTAGGCATTCATTCTGAGTTAATTTTTGTATGTGGTGTGAGGTAGGGGTCCACTTCCATTCTTTTGCACATGGATATCCAGTTTTCCCAGTACCATTTGTTGAGGTGACCATTCTTTCCCCATTGAGTGAACTTGGCACCTTTGTCAGAAATCAGTTGGCCATAAGATGTGGATTTATTTCTGGACTCCCAATTCTATTCCCCTGGTCTATATGTCTATTCTATGCCAGTATCACACTATTTTGAATACTGTAACATTGCAACAAGTTTGAAATCAGGAAGTGTGAGACCTCCAAATTTATTATTCTTTTTCAAGATTATTTTGGCTATTCTGGATCCCTTGAATTCCCATATGAACTTTAGGACCAGCTTCTCAATTTCTGCAAACAAACCCTTGAGATTTTGATAGGTGTTGCATTGAATCTGTGGATCAATTTAGGTAGTATTGCCATCTTAAAAATATTAAATTTTCTGATCCATGAACTTAGGATGTCTTTCATTTTATTTAGATCCTCATTAATTTCTTTCAACAATATTTTGTAGGTTTCAAAGTACAAGCTTTATACTCCTTATGTTAAATTTATTTCTAATTGGTTTATTATTTTTTTTAATTTTTGTTAGAGAAATTGTGGGTTTACAGAACAATCAGGCATAAAACACAGGATTCTTATACACCTGTCCACTACCAACACTTGCATTGGTGAGGAAAATTTGTTAAAATTGATGATAGTACTCTTTTTTTGTAATTCTATTTTTTTAACAGTAGTTACATTTGCTACAACTGATGAAAGATTATCAAAGTGTCCATAGTTTATGTAGGGTATTTTTCCCATATTCCCAACCTCTTATTATTGTTATTATTATCATTCATGTCTTTATTTTATTACTCATCTACCTACACATTGGATAAAAGGAGTGTCAGTCACAAAGTTTTTACAATCACACAGTCACAAAATAAAGGCTATATAGTTATACAATCATTATCAAAGATCAAGGCTACTGAATTACAGTTCAACAATTTCAGGTATTTCCTTCTGACTATTCTAGTACACTAGAAACTAAAAAGAAATATCCATATAATGAGTCAGCAGTCATAATCATTTGTTAAATCCAAACTTCTCAGTTACAACTCCTCCCTCTCATTTGATCCTTCTCTCAGTCTTCAGGGATATCTGGGAATGACCATTCTAAATTCTTTGTGCTGAAAAGGGGTGTCAACATTATGGGGTGGAGGAATGAAACCTGTTGATGTTTTTAGAGAGACTGATACCTCAGGGTTTCAGGGCTTCTCTGGCATAGGAGCCATCTGGAGGATTTAAGTTTCTGAAAAAACAAACGTAATAGATAAAACTTATAGAGTCTTAGAAAGAGCCCAGGGTATTCTTTAGGGTTTCCAGGAATACTGTTTGTTGGGGCTTGGCATACTGTGGCAATTTGCAATATCTGGCTGAATCTTGCATCAGAGTAACCTCCAGAAAGACCTCTTGACTCTCTTTGAAGTCTCTCAGCCATTGAAACTTTATATTGTTTCATTTCTCTTCCCCTTTTTTTGTCAAGAAGGCATCATCAATCCTATGGTGCTGGGTCCGGGCTCATCCCTGGGAGTCATGTCCCAATTGCCAAGGAGATTTAAACCCCTGGGAGTCATGTCCCACATAGGTGGGAAGGCAGTGAGTTTGTTTGCAGAGTTTGGCTTAGAGAGAGAGGCCACATCTGAGCAACAAAAAAGGTTCTCTGGGGGAGACTCTTAGGCATAATTATAAGTAGGCTTAGCTTCACCATTACAGAAATGTTTCATGGGTTTATTTTTTTGATGCTGTTGTGGGTTGAATTGTGTCCCCTGAAAAGACATGTTCAAGTCCTAATCCCCGGTCCCATGAATGTGAACTTATAAACATGATCTTTGAAGATGTTACTAGTTAAGACAAGGCCAAACTGATGTCCTTATAAAGAGAAGAAATGTGGACACAAGAAGGGGAGAAGTAGAAAAGGGAGAAAAGATAGTCATATGACAGAGGCAGAAATGAGGTATGCCACTGTGTTAGAAATTGCAGAAAGGTGTAATGTATAGATCAAACCAACATGAACCATAAGCAGATGGCTGCCCTGCACAATAGCAGGTGCCAGCCTGTCTACAAGGGAATGAGGACCAAAGATACGTGTAACATAGGAAGTCACTGAAGCCTAACAGAGCTTACCCAGGAGTTTCGATAATAGTTAATAGATCATCTGTGTCTCTGCCAAGGGGTAGGCAACCATTTCCTCCCACCCCCACCCTCACCCCCCGCAGACATGCTGGTGAAACTGAGATAAGGAAGTCTTTGTGATCATCCCAAGGAATTAGCCCTTCCTTGAGACGTGCAGCAAAACATTTCTACTCCTGGACAAATTACCATAAATACTGACCCGAGTCCCAGTCATTGGAGAACATATTTTGAATGATTTCAATCTTTTTAAATTTATTGAGGCCTGTTTTATGTTCATTATTGGAAGTGGCATCTGAATTCTCCAACTATCACTGTTGAATTGCCTATCTCTCCCTTCATTTCTGTCAGCTTTTGCTTCATGCATTTTGGGGCTCTCTTGTTAGGTGCATATATGCTTATAATTGTTATATTTTCCTGATGGATTTGCCCTTTTAACATTATAAAATGCCCCTTTTTCCTCTAATAAAATTTTTTAGTCCATTTCATCTGATATTTGTATATTCACTCCATATTCATCTGTTCATTTTTCTTCATTTTTTTTTTCTTTCTGTTCTTTGGATATCATAATCTTTATCACTCTATCTTCAGGTTTGCTAACTCTTCCTTCTGCCAATTCAATTCTACTGTCGAGTTCTTCTAATAAATTTTTATTCCAGTTATTGTACTTTTCAACACCATAAATTCCATTTGACTTTTTTATGATTTCTATCTTTATTGATATTCTCAATTTAATGACACAGTGCCATCATACCTTCCTTTTACTTCTTTAAACATGATTTCCTTTAGTTCTTCGAACATACAGTCAATTCTCATTATTCACAGTAGCTATATTCTGTAAAGTTGCTGCAAATGTTGAATTAGTGAATACTGAACCACTGCTACTGAGGGAAATGCAAGGTTAAATTCCTGTGAGTATGTAGTTATTTTAAGTCATTTGTTTCTCTTATTCCTTTGTTTGGGTTTTGTTTGAAAAAAAATTTTTTTATTGTTTGTTTAATTTTTTGATAAAGTTAAAAAAAATTAAAAATTTAAAAAAAAATTTCCTGTGAGTCTCTAGTTACATTTTCATGGACCAAAAAAATACATAATCCTTTTTTATGTATGCTTCTGTTTAAATATCCTTTGTTTAGTATATATTGTTGATTCATTGACATTGATCTCATGGCCAACAGCACTAAAACTCATGCTTGAAGGAGGCTTATCTAACACATATATTTTCTCCATAAGGCACATCACAGCCTTCTTGTTCTATGAACACAAGACAGAATTTCAGCACCATGCTTGCAGTATATTTTAAATCTCCAACAAAAAGAAGAAAAATGTGAAAAACATGGCACTAAATATACAATGAAAAGGACATGTTTACAGTATGACATCTGAAACAAGAAGGCAGAGAGCCTCCTTTTTGAAGTTAGCTGGGAATGTGTGTGTCAGGCAACTCAAATTTTTCACAAATGTCCAAGAATGACTGTGATAGCACCAATTTGGAGGTTACAAATTTTAGTGAGTAGGCAAATTCACAAACACAGAATCTTCAAATAATGAGTACCTACCTTATCTATAATGGCTACTTTGAGGTCTTTGTTGTTAATCCCAATACTTGTTTCTCTCACAGGCAGCTTCTGTTGCATGCTTTCAATCCTGTGTATGGATCATATTTTACTGTTTCTTTACATGTCTCACAATTTTTTGTAGAAACTGGACATTTTAGATATATTGTAACAACTCTAGTTAATTGTCCCCCTCCTCATCTCCATCTCTAGAGCTTATTATTGTAGTTTGCCTGTTTATTTGTCTGTTGACTGACTGGACTATTTTGGTGAAGTGTATTTCCCCCACATTATGAAGACTCTGATATTGCTTCTCAGATGGTACAGCCTTGGGCATGCATACAGTCACACTGCGGTGGCAGTGGTTTTAGTAGGGCTCTCTTTGACAGTATCTTTCCTTGATCTCACCAAGGTCTTAGGCTCCACTAATTGCCAGCTGATTGCTCTATGGTTTTGACAATGCCCTGGGACATGAATTGCACCACAGTCTGATCCAATTAACTCTGGATCCCTTTGCAGGGCTAGTCTTTGAGTCAGTGTTTCAGGTTTATTCTGACTGGAGGGGGCCTCTTAGCTGTCTCTGTCCCTGGTTCTCTCTGATAAACTAGGTGGCCCATGGCTTAGCTTGTATCTCTCATGAAACTATCAATCTGCTCTTAGTTGCTTTCCACCAAAACCTTCATAAATTTTTGAGAGCAACTTTAGGCTTAAAATTCCATACACTCTTTTTCAAATAAAGTCAGTTCCTTAGGGAATAGCTTTGAACTCTCCATTTTAGGACCTGCCTCTACCTCTGAACAAAATCCCTGAGCCACAGTTCGAGAGCTGGAGGTGGGGACCAGGGTAAACTCTCAATGACACCCCTACTTTAGAAGCATGGTGCTGAGTGGGGCAGTAGCCTGTAGTCTTCTCAGCTGGCCTCACCCAGCATGGAATCTCTGACCTACAAACAGTCTGGGGTGAGGGCAATTGGGACCCAGTACTCTCAGTATGCAGCACCAGAGGTAGAGGCTCTACCTGAACCTCTCGGCTGCTGGCCGTTGCCTGAAATTTAGCCTCTGCAAGGAACAGCTGTGGGGGATGAGAAATGGTGAACTGCTCCTCCTTGGAAAGTACTGTAGTCACTGACAGGGAGCTATGGAGACAGGGAGCACTGTGTTCCTGGGTACACCTGTCTGGAGTGGAGTCAGTTTCCCACTGAGATGAGAGGGGGAGGGAGGGAGCAGGTCATGGGTCAAATGCCACAGACTCTCACCATACTGACTGCATTGAAGTAGATT
The DNA here is from genome assembly GCF_015220235.1 of Choloepus didactylus. Taxonomy (NCBI): domain Eukaryota; kingdom Metazoa; phylum Chordata; class Mammalia; order Pilosa; family Megalonychidae; genus Choloepus; species Choloepus didactylus. Next base: position 19,482,028 of record NC_051312.1, read on the forward strand.
TTCTTAAATAAATGTTTCTTCATTTGCTTTATTCCCTTTGGACTCTTACAAGGCTTTGAATGGTTGGATTTTTAAAAATAATTTTTACCAGTTATGCCTGTTTCACTGGGGAGCAGGTCAGCAGAACCCTTCACACTGCCATTCCAGAAGTAGAATCCCCACATAATTTTTGAACACTCCAAAATAGTTTAGTTTCTAATATACTTAGTTTCTAGGTCCACAAATCATGGAATAAAATCAGTTAGAAATTATCAAACGTATTAATAGAGTGTTACATATATTAAAGTATTACATATATTTGATTTCCTTCCAAATCCCCATTCTAATGTCCATCTCTCATGACGACTTTTCCCTGTGACTTTAAGGTCTGCAGAATTTTGCATACCTACTTACATAACTACCTCTATCACGTGTCTGTGTCCTTAACCTCTCTGTTCTCAACATGTTATCAGCTACCAGAAGCACAGAGATACAGTTCAACTCACGTTAGTGGTTGGGTCAGCAGCACAACGATGTCAACTTGATGAAAATATATCAAGTGACCAGTGCATTTGGCATAATTCTGCCTCAAGACTCCAGGCTATACACCCAAGCTAGTTCTACATCAATGAATACATGCTATTAATCTCAAGGTAGTCATAGGAAAAGTAGATGCATGACCTCAGAGAACCATCACAATTCCTAGAGGAAAAAAACAAAACAAAACACCATTTCATTGACAAGATATATCCAAGAAGTTTAAAAGCTTAAAAGAACCATGTGAATGATGTAAATTCTAAGAGGCTAAAGGGGATGACCAATTAGTATTACCACCTTCACTATTCCCTAATTCATGATAGGACTCCTCCTCCTTCTCTGCCTTTGGAAAAGGGCCAAGTTAACAAGAATATAGTTGAAGCAAAGGTAGAAGTAGGAGAAAATAAGCCTAGGGTTGTCATTAGACTTTTTGTTATAAAAATCATAAATGCTAGCTATATTTCTTTTATCACTGCCATGTGGTCCAGGCAGGACCAAAATCCACCATGATATAATATAAGGAGTTTTGTTTGATTAAAAAAAAAAAAATTCAATTTAAAAATTCTAATCTGCCTATATGCATAGAAGCAAAAATAATATCCAATGAAACATTTTTGAAAGAGCAAAAAGTGAAAACAATAACCTATACTATTCTTTGAAATTTGCTCTCTAACTACTTGTTAAATTGCACTTGGAAAGTTATCACTTCTATATGCTATATTCTACAATTAAAAAATGAAAAAAAAGTAAAAACAAATCATTACTGAAATAAATTAAAGAAGTCCTAAATAAATGGAAAGATATCCAATGCTCATGGATTGGAAGACTTAATATCATTAAGATGTCAATTCTACCCAAAGTGATTACAGATTTAACACAATCCCAACCAAAATTCCAAGTCTTCTTTGCAGAAAAGGAAAAGCTAATCTTCAAATTCATATGAAATAGCAAGTGACACCAAACAGCCAAAAACACCTTGAAAAAGAACAAATTTGGAAGACTCACAATGCTACAGTAATCAAAATTGTGTGAAAAGAAGAAAGGCAGAAAAAAAAGGAAGGGGAGGAGATGAGGAGAGAGGGGGAGGGAGGGAAGGAAGGAAGGAAGAGGTGAAGGAAGGAAGAAAGGGAGGGAGGGAGGGAGGAATGAAGGAAGGAAGGAACAAAGGAAGGAAGGAAGGAAGTGGGGCTGTATATAGAGGTATCTATCCTTACACCCATAAATGCATAAGAAATGAATCTCTTAACGGTGGATATTTTTTTCTGCGGGGAATGAAAAATGGGAGTGGGGGTGGAGAAGGGAAAAAGGAAGTCTTTGAAACTTTATTTACTTCTATGTCATTTGAATTTTGTACTCATTAAAAAAAGTAACTAATTAGGATGGAAAAAGAAAAGCACTGGAACAAGACAGACCTGATTGGAAATTCAGTTTTGCTATTTACTGTGTGACCTTGAAAAAGTCTGTCCTTTTGCCTCGACTTCCTGTCTTTACAGTGAAGACAATGGTACCAATCTCCAGAATGTTGTGTCCTTGGGTTACAGAAGGTGTTAGAAGGTTTCTATCTCAGTCTCTGGTATACAGTTAATACTCAATAATTAACATCAGTAATTTTTTCCTTCCCTTCTGAGTAAATGATTGTCGATATATAGGGATTTGAAAAGCACAGGGAAAGGCCTCTCTTATCACTGAAACTACAACAACTACTACCAAAAATAATAAAAACTAATATTTATTGAGCTCCCACCCTGTGTCAGTTACCTTTTTAAATGCTTTACAGATATTCTGTCATTGAAGCCTCAACAACCCTATGAGATAGGCAACATTATTATCCCCCTTTTAAGGATAAGGAAATTAAGAAATTAAGCATATTGCCCAAAACCTCACAGTAAGTAGGGGAGCCAAGCACAACCCTGGCAGTCTGATTTTAAAGCTAGCTCTTCTAAGCATTATGCTGTACTGTCTCCATGTTCCACCTGGAACATGGCAGATATTGCTGGATTGGTTACCCAAGAGCCATTCCTAAGCCCCTTCTGCCTTCCCTATTTCCCACTATAGAAGCCTAAAAAGCCAAATAGTCCCTTTAACAGCTCCCCTTGCAACAGGAGTGGCCATGTAATCCCGTTCTGACTAGTTAGATGTACCAAAAAGTCTTTGGAGATTTTAAGAAGGATTTTTTTCTCTAAATAAAAGAAAACAGAAATATAAAAAACCCTCTCTTACCACCCTGGTTTCCTTATTTTCTACTCTTGTGTAATGGAACTGCTACAGCTATCTTGCAACCATGAGAGGAAGGCAAAAAGATTCAGGGTCACATACAGACCAACTACCCTGACATTGTGGTGTTAGCACTGACTTACTGCTAACCCAACCCCAGAACCACTTTCCACAAGTCTTGTTAATTAGAAATAAATGTCCATATATTTTAAGCTACTTTACTGGGTTTTCTGTAACTTGCAACAGGACACATTAAATTGTATAACATAAAAAGAGTCATAAGGTAATGAGGATTGCCAAGAAAGCAATCTGTAAGCCCCTGAGGCAAGAAGGCACAATGGGTCAGTTATCATCTTGGGACAGGAGAGAAAATTACCTATGGTAGCAAGAACAAAACAAATTTATACCTTACTCAATTATTAGTATGATACCATGGATTCATAAACATTTTTAGTTTGCTAATCACAACAGCATCCATATTCATCTGAAAAATAGTACTTATATTAGTGAAATGTTTCCTATTCAGTCTAAAAGCCATATTTGGTGCCAATCTAGATGCCTTTCAATAACTCAGAAACCTCCCATATCTGAGGTTCATAGGATGGGAACAAGTGTTCAGGCTAATCAAATACTTTCTACTCACAGTTCTTCTCCAAATAAGGAACAATATACTTCCTAATTTATGAGCACTTTTTAGTCCCATGTCCCTGAAATTACACCTAGTTCCCTTTGAGTAAATCTTTGGATATCCACAAACAATCATCAAGCAAATTACTAATCTTCATTATATATGTGGATTTTATTGGATTTATTGGATTAACTCTCAGAGAGCCATTTTACTTCTAAATTCTTGATGGTGAGCTGGGAACGTGTTTCTTCTACTCCCTGCCTTCCTTCCCTTCATAAACAGACAATATGCTGCCTCGAGTTGTTGTGAGGATAGAGATTAATTTCCTTAGACAAGATTCCAAAAATAAAATGGGCCAAAATTTTGCTAAACAAATAATAACAACTACCATTTACTAAATGCCTACTGTACCAAGTACTGTACTAGGTGCCTTACCTCAGTTCAATTCTTTAAACTAACCTTTTGAAGTACTATTACCACCATTTTAAAAATTAGGAAACCAAGGACCAGAGAAGTTAAGCTACAAACCCAAAGTAATACAACTTTCAAAGGACAGAGTCAGAATTTATAATCAAGTTTTCATGATTCCAGTGTTTGCATTCTTAACAACTATGCTTCACTCATTGAAATTTTCAAAGACTGATTTATCAGCTTGCTTTGCCAATTTAGATTACCCTTTTTCAACACATAATTAAATTTTAGCATTGGAAAAATATTGGCCAATTTGGCTAATTTGATAAGCCAAAAAAATGGGGAGTACCTTATTGTCATCTTCATTTGCATTTATTTTCTTATTGGCAAGAGTAAACATTTTTCTATGTATTTATTAGTTCTACAACTAATTTTTAATTACAAATAGTTTTATGATTAATCTATGTAAGTCTTCTGATCCCATGTGTATGAGGTTTTCACATAATGAAGATATTAACTATTTGTCGTATTTGCTGCAAACATTTTTGCCATTTTTGTGTCTCATTTTGTCTGTATAGTCTAATCTATTTCTCTTTTCCTTTTTGATCTATTCCATCATTTAAAAGTTTGTAAACCTTCTCCCCAAAATTTAATATGCATGTAAGTATTTTTCCTTTTTTAATGTAACTTTTTTAATCTAAATAAATATAGTGTATGATATGAAGGGAAAAAAATCTAAAAATACTTTTCTCCTGATTGCCAATTCCACTATCCCACACCATTTATTGGCTTTTCTTCTTTGATTGATTTGTGATGCTTTAGTGTAGTTTTTATGCCCCAGAGATCTATTTCTATTCTAGTCCATTTAACATTTTTTTCTTTTTTAATGCATTTTTATTGAGATATATTCACACACCATACAATATATCCAAAGTATACAATCAATGGCTCACAGTATCATCATATAGTTGTGCATTCATCATCACAATCAATTTTAGAACATTATCAGTGAATCTTAAATTAACAACTCTATTTCCTTTCAGACCATAGATGATCAGAGCTAACACAAAAACTAAGTGTTACCATACCCAAAATACTCATTTTTATAGATGAGGAAACTGGGCCCAGTGAGTACATAGACTTATTTGAGTTCATGAAGCTAATTAAAGGCAGAGATAGAAATAATACCCAAGTCTTTTTTTTTAGCTATGTCAGAAAATCTAAATGTAATCTACCAATTTTTCAAGGAGTTTAATCTTAAGGAACTTTCAGGAAACTATGTTCATTTATTAATTGGACTATAGTGTGCAAAAAGGGAGTCCCGATCTGCAAATGCACCTCAGGACACAACCCCAGAGTCCTATTTGCATGGGACCCAAGGTCCCCTTGGAAAAACATTGATGAACAAGGATTAACAAAAACTAGCCCAATCTCTGGAGCCGTGTTAAACAGGACCTCGGGATGGCAGGAGATCAACATGAGATAGGAGAGAGTTGAAAGACCTAACTGTCTTTCAACCCGTTTCCAATTGAAGAATGGACTTGATATGGCAGCAGACAATGCACTTCATCGTCCCAGCCCAGTCGTTGGAGAACATGTTCTAGCCATGCTGCAATTTCTTGAATAGAGGGAACTATAAGAAATTGAAAGAATAAAGTCACCCTTGAGAGCACCAAGAGCTGAATGTTCAGAGTTGGCCAAAAAGAATTTCTAATTACCAAAAGAGAATTTTCCCCCCAATTTTGAGGCAGAAACAGCATGGGGAAAAGATTGCAACAAGAGTCTTAGCAGTGAAGGGGCTGGAGGAGAACTGATAGTAGCCATAGCAGAAAGAACTGGAACAAAGGAGGCAAGTCACCTGAGAGTTTAAAATACCAATGGCAAACTGGGTTGGGGTTCAGAGTCCAAAACTTTATCATAATAGTAACTCAAGCCTCAATAGACTTTGAGAGGATATGGCATGGGATTGAAGAATTATGATTCTAGTATTAACAAAATAGACACCCCTCCTCAGAGGAAAGGAATTGCTTCCAGGGTGGAGTTCTATCCTCTTCTCAACCCTACTTACCCATCCCTTCATTGTAATATCTTGCCTCTGTGCAAACCCTTTGAGGCATTTCTGATAGGTAGTGCAACTCTTAAGTACGATAAGATACACATTCTCAGTGATCTAAACTTTCTGTATAATAGTTTGGTATTGCATAAAAATGCTCATAACTTTTGACCCAGCAATTCTTCTTCCATAGAATAATCCAGAAGACAAAGATTAGACACAAAGATGTTTATTACAGTATATATAATACTATTCATAGGTATTACACCTAAATATCCAATTGAGCAAAAGTTAAATAGTTGATTAAATATCATGCAGCCAAGAAAAAAATATATATGGGTTTGAGAATTAACTGGGAAATATTATAATAACAATGTTAATCAAGAAAATTAGGTGACTAAATTGCATATATATTGTATAAGCCCTATTATGTTATTTTAAAAAACAGAAAAACACTAGATGGAAAGATGCCAAAATGTTTATAGTGGTTGCTTCTGGATGGCAGGAGTCAGGATTATAATTGATTTATTCTCTGCTTTTAAAAAAACAAAAAACTTTCTTTCACTTATTACATTTTTTAAAAATGTATAGACAGTTAAAAAGAATCAATAAAAAAAATTGTCCAATGTGACCTTCTCTACTTTGTCATCAGTTTTGAACCTCAAGGAAGCAGCTGGACCTGCTAGAATGTAAGCTTAACACCACAGGCCTTTTTACTGTATCCCTCTATCCTACTTCTAACCATGGACCACACTGGCTAACCCACAGGAGCAATAAGCCTGAAATGAGGCAAACATGTGGAATGGGACATCTCGCTTGGGTGGAAATTTGCACCTCTAGAACAAGGGAGAATTCCAGTCTGGGTAGGGGGAAGGTGAATAGAGAAAGAATTGATGAGATGGATAGAAGGAAGGTTTGCTTTCTACAGGCAGGAGCTTGATTTGGCTCCCTGAACTCAGAGATGTGCCTGGAAATGAAAGAGACCTAGTCCCACTGTAACACACAAGAAGGGGCTTCACTTCAGCCCTAGAGGAAAGAAGTTGTTCTCTCTGGATGAGGACCAGGACTCCAGGGTTTGAAACCCTGTAGACAAAGAGTTAAGCAGATGAGACAGACTATGAAGATAAGCTGAGTCTTTAGAGCAGAATTTCTCAAACTTTAGTGTACTTAAGAATTACCAGAGAGATTAAATTGTTGATTCCAAGGTTCCACCCCCAAAAATTCTGATTTAGATTATCTGGGATAGGGCCAAGAATACCGCTTTTCTGTCAAGCAATCCCACCCACCAAGTCTTTCTAATGCACTAAGCACAACTTAAAAAATCTAGGTACTCTAAAATTGTAGGAAAAATACCGTGTGTTCATTTTTCTGGAAAAGGTCCATAACTATCATCAGATTCTCAAGATTCCTTGAGAATAATTCAAGACTAAGAATTGTCCTAACAATCACATAAGTTTAGAACCATGGAGGCCCCATTCAAGCATCAAATCAGAGGGGCAAGAGCTAGGTTAAAACACACACACACACACACACACACAAAGCCAAAGCTTCAGAAACTGGGCAGAATCTGGACAAGCCGAGAGTGAAAGCCAGTAAGGATGGACACCTGAGCGTGTAACTAAACAATTTTCACCTCTAAGTCTGGAATGTTAATAGCTTACTTTTATTAGCCACAGGCAAATTGGTGCGTGGGTATGTGTGAGTGTAGTTAAAAGGCACAGGACTCAGAAAGACATTAGCTCTGGGAGAGTTCAATAGGAGGGAAGGTCAGTGAATGTTCCTAGTCAGATAGACTCCAAAGTTGAGGGTGAAAGGAAAGAGTAATCAACTGTTGGGGTCTTACAGTCTGTAGCACAAGGTACTATAAGGAGCTAGAGTACGGTCAAGTAGATGTCGTGGTGTGTACCTGAAACAGCTGCGGTTGAGACATGAGCAGGGACAATGGAAATGGTCACTGTGAGTCATTCCTTACCCCATGACTATATTAGTCATGGTGCACAGGGGGACCAGATTGGAGACTTTGATCAAAGAAGACTTTGAAACTACAGCAAGGATATGATTTCTCCCGGTGTTCTGTTATGAGTGGGATAAGAGAGGAGGAAACTGGGTTCCAGCCCATACTATGATAGGGGTTCAGAGAGGCTGACTTAGTTGTTAAGAGGAGTGGGCATTTTTTCTGCACCCTCTTTGTTGTCCTTCCTAGGCTTGTGGCCTGGGAAACAACTATTATGATTATCATAAAAAGTTTACTTCCTAGACAAAACCGGCATTAACTAAATTCCTCTCAAAACAAATTTCTCATTTGTTATGCACTATTACAATAGCTTCCTAGCTGATTTCCCTATCTCCAATCTCTCTGCTCTACAGTTCAAATGATAGTTATGAAGCAAAAAGCTAATCTTTAAAGTATTCAATTGTACCCCATTGACTACAGAGCAATTTTTTAAACCTCAGAACATTTTTTTTTTAATGAAAGATTACGTAGAAGCCCAATTTAACAAAACAGAAGCAAAGCTTCTCTAAAATGTTTAGGTAACCTAGTGTCCACCCTGTTTATCCCCTTTCCCCCATCCCTTTGGTTGCTCCAGGGGCATCACCACAGAACCATAGGTCACCGTGGTGATTTGCAACACCTTTCCCCACATATGGCAAGAAAAGAATTTTCACAAACACCACTCCTCCATTCCCTGTCCCATTTCCTACTGCTCCCTATGTGCCCCTTGTGCCTCAACCACATTGATAGTAGTTCCCAAATTCACTTTTTTTTTTTTCACTTTTCATTATGGGAAATTTCAAATATATATAAAATCAAATAAAATAGTACAATGAACCACCACATAGCAGCTTCAATGATTTTTCAACTTATAGCTGTTTTTTTTTTCATTTATAGCCCTATCCATTCCTCCCCCATACTATTTAGAAGCAAATTCCCTCATCATAGCATTTCATCTGTTATAATATCTGTGCAGTGCCCCAACTGACAAGGAATTAATTATAACTCACAGTACCATTGTCACATCTAGAGAAAAAAAAATCCCCTAGTAACATCAAATATTCACTGTTCAAATTTCTAATTGTCTCATAAAATGCCATATGTTTAAATCAGGACCCAAATAAGATCCATGCATTATGTATCAGCCTTTGGCCCCAGCATCTATATGTGTTGAACAAATACCTTCAGGATGAATAAAACTGAGTCAAAGCTTTACTTTTAGAAAAGTCAGTACCTCTGAAGTGACTATCCAGAATGCAGGTTACAATGCAACTGGCAATGAAGTAACCTCCACTGGAATAAAAGCTGCCAGAATTCAAGACACTCTACAGGATGTAAATGTGAAGTCAGAGCTGTTACCAAGCCATTTACCAATTATCTACACTCAGACACTAGCCAGGACAAGAGAGGAAAGCTCAGGGCCTGACTTCTCAAAAGTTCAGAGAAGACTCATTGAGAATCAGTTAGGCCAGGCTCCTGCCTAGGAATTTCATCAGAAACAAGTTAGGACCAGGATGCAGTGCTCAAACAACTGGCTAGGGTTCAAAGCCAAAGCTATCTACATCCCACTTCCTGTCTCTGCTATCACCCAGTACTGGGACCCTTAGGGCTGGGGATGGCAGGCAGAGCAAGCCTGTGAAATCTGGGAAAAAAAAAAAAAAAAAAAAAAACACTCACCCTGGGGTGTTCTGAGTGAAAGGAAAGGTGGGCACAGAGGAATAGCAGTAGGAAGCTTATTTCCAATTCCTGTGGGGATGTGGAGTGAGGTATCTGATAGGCTGAACCTGAGGTAGAAAGCAAGGCAGAGCAGCCATAATTTCTGCTCATCCTAACCACAGGGCCATGGGCTGGGACAGAGGCCCCATACTGGGACACAAGTCTCCTGAGGAAAGAGCTGTCAAGTTCCATGTAACACAAATTTGTGGTGAAGGAGGAAGATATCAGGATCTAAATAAAATTATGGCAGACTTACAATGGTATACTAGACAGTCATGAGGAAAATAAGAGTGCAGTAAAGAGGAGAGATGCCTGTGACATAATTTTATGGGAAAAAAAACAAACTGCAGAATTTGTATGCCATGCCCAGAATTATTCCAGTAGAAATAAGTATATATTGTATAAGCACAGAGATATCTGGAAGGATATACAACAAATGGTCAACATTAGTTATCCCTAGAAAATGATAAAAGGGAATGGGGAATTATAATTTCTATAATCTGCCTTTTAAAATTTCCATAATCTGTAGTATTTTAATCTTTGCAAAAAAAAAAAGTATGAAAGCTTTTATAATTTAAACCAAAATTTTAGAAAACGGTCCATGTGTGTGACAGGGTGGAGTTGAGGGATTGTGCTGAATACCCACATCTTTTGCTGGAGGTGGAGCCTCCTGGTGATGGGCTCTGCCAGCAGAGGGCACCCAATCATTAGCGCTTCTATCTATACATCTATGTAACTAGGTACTCATCTATTCAAGCACCTACTATGCTCTGTGCTTGGTGTTTTACTCAAGATTTCTCACAGAAGGAGGGTTGCTCTGCAAGGACAAGTCCCCACCCTGCACTGGTCCTATTTGACTCCAAAAACAAGGGTTGATGTGGCAATAGAGGCAAGGGACAGGAAAGGATAAAGAGGCCATGGGTTCTCAGGTCAGTCTTGCCAATCTGCCAGGATCCCTAAACTGAATGAACTGGGACTCTCTGCTCTGCAGGTGGAACTTGCTGACAGGGGAACTTTGCATGAAAAGTCTTCCTTCTATCAGTCATAGGGTGGAAATGGCTTTGCTCTATTGGCTATGCTCTCCACTTTTAAAGGGAACAAACTTCTGAGCAGAGAGACAGTTTTGTTGACTTTTAGGAGACTGCTAGGTAGTACACATCTAGAAACCTAATGCAGGAGAAAAGAAGAGGAAAGCAATGAAAAAGAGGAATTAAAGGGAAAGGAAGAGAGAAGTAAGGAGAATACGATGAGACTGGACCATCAGGCACAAACCCAATAGTAGGAAGAATCTGAGCTATTGCCTACTTTGACCAATAGATAGAGTGGTCCTTCAGGACAGTTGAACCTTAAATTTATGCCAGAAGGAAAGGGAGTTCAAAGGAAGATTGAATCAATGCCATCTAGGGTTCTAGAACCAGACCAAGACCCAAACATTGTAGAACAACTGGAAGGAAAATAAAGGTATTATCCAAAGATGAAGCAGATCAGAGCACACTCTATTGTTGCTAGTTACTTCTCTTTACATTGGGAAGTTGTCTACATTTAAAAATACTAAAAACAAAAGAAAAAGCCTACTCAGCATTGTTTAAAAAGTTATTTATAAATATATTTTATCCAGCATTTTAGTTGTTCCTACTGAAAGGATTTTTCAGAGTATTTAATTCACCAAAAACAGAAGCTTGAATTAATTCCAACTATATGCACTGCACCCTCCTCTCCAACCCCAATCATGACAACAGAGGGGGTTAAAAAGGCCCAGTGTCCAAGGTTTACAAAAGAACAAGGTTAATGCTAACTTCAAGGCAGAGAAAAACATGATAGGAGTGAAGAAAAGAACAGGTTAAGTGCCTGGTCCAACATCATTGCAGATACCCATTTTTAAATGTATTTTCCTCATGCACAAATGCCATAGGGCACTCAGATTATTTGTCCATTAGCACTAGAGATACCTAGGGGAAAAGATGGCATGGTAGTAACTCCTTCTGTGTCCACTATAAAAGTGAAAGTATCTGTTCTTTTCAACAATGAAGACTAGAGATGTAAATGGAGAGAAGAGTAGCACTTTTACTCATTAAAAAAATAAAAGCAAATTGCCACATGCTTGTACTAATGCTTATGGCACCTAAAATAACAGGTGTAAAGCTCTTGACTCAATCCATTTGTGGATAGCTGGCCCTGGTCATTTCATACTGCATAGAGAGAGAAAAAAAAAGTCAGGATATCATAATGCAGATAAAAACAATTATCTTCATTTATGCTTGCCCCACCTCACTTCCTCCAGTTTTTCCTCCATATTTGCCCCTACATTCTGGATGGATCAGCTAAAAATTAGTGCCTAAAGTGACAAAGTCAAAGGGCAGGAAAGTTAAGAGGTTATATGAAAGGTTATATGAAAAATAAATTTGCCCTAGGGATATCTTCTTTTTTGTGTTTTGTGGTAAGTTGTCTCTCTCCAGTGATTCCAAACTTCCAGACACAGCCTCCTGGTTTTAGCCAATGGGGCCACAGGGTTAGTCTTGCTCTCTTTGAGGTACTCTTTGTAGCCAGAGTTAATACTTTCGTCAGTCAGTATCTCCTCTGTGCCCTAAGGGGCCCCATATCAAGGGCTGGCTCCCCCCCCCACCACCACCAGTGGCCTGGACATATCCTATGTGGTATGATTTGCAGGATAAATTTCTCCAATCTGTACACCAGCCTACCACTATTACCTCAAATTCTAGTACAAGCAATTCATTCCTTTGAGTTAAACATTGTTTCTTCCATGAAATCTTTTTGAAGTGACCATCATACCACATTGTATCTACACCCACCATGAAACTAGTTTTATTGCCAGTGGATTTGGAACCAGTTGTCCTGGGTTCTAAATTGAGCTTTTATTTTAAGCATCACTAGACGAGGGTCTCAAGGTGGTTAGCTGGCAGCATGCGTAAGAATAACCTGGGTGAATCACCGAGATTTCAAATTCCTGAGTTCCACCTACCTGATCAGTTTCTGGAAATGGAACATGGGAATCTGCATTTTTAACAACCGTCACAAGCAGTTCTTGTGTACTCACTCAGATCTATAAGGCTAGGTAAGTTTAGTAGTCTATAGCTCACCCATGCAAATACCAAAATGAACCTCCCACACTTCAAATATAAAAATTGACAAAATGGGAAAGAACAATGTAGAAAAGCTGGTCCTTAGTTCTTCCTGGGTGAGATGTCTCCAGTTTGTAGCAAACTGTATTAGTTTAACCAGAAAGAACAAGTGGCCTGGTGAAGTCATGGCTTTTTGAACACTTGCATGTCTCAGCAAGACTCATCAGAGCCAGCCATGTTACAAACATGTTCACATAAAAACCTCACAGAGGCAGTAGAGTGGATAAGCATTACCTATAACCACTTGCAGAAAAACTCAGTATCAGGGAGCCACATGTGCAAACCCTGACAAAGTCCAAAGGATTCTTAAAGTTAGTGTATGCAAGAACTTTCTATAGCCTTCAAAAGCATCACTAACTTAGTGTCAAGAAACTTACAGATCATTCTAAGACCTCATTTTAGAAAAGGCACAGAGGAAATGTTTTTAAAAGATCACAGATCTTAGTCAAAGGGTTCTCATGGATTCCATTTGACTTGAGAATGGATCTGTTTCATTCTCTAACCTAAACGTAAAACCTGTAAAAATGCCTAGCATATAGAAGGTGCTCAGTAAATATTTACTGAATGAAATTAAACAAATAGATTAATCCAGAAAGAGGGAAGAGTAGGGATTGTGTCTAGCTTAATGCCAGTGGATAATAAAGAATAAAGATGATTCACCAGTAGCCAGGTTTTTCTTTGTAGGTAAAAATCATCTCAGATGGGACTACCAAACCTTTTTGGAAAACCAAGTCTAATACTTTTGGCTCTGTGCTTCATCCTTCTGGCCTAAAACTACAATTGTCGAACACCAAGACTTAAAAGGGAACAGCATAAGTTTTCTGGTCTCACTAGACCAAGAGTTTTCATTCCCAAATCCTAGTTCAACGAAACGAGACATGACCATCACCAGGAGCAGCTATATAATTTTAATCTAAAGATACGGGCATACAGAAAGCATTTAACAAATTCTCTCATTTTAAATTATAAAACAGGAAATACAGGCCCCAGAAAAATAAGTCTCTTTCCATAGGTCGTATTCCTTAGCCTCTGCAGTAAATTCAATCCCTGGTAATCTCAAGTAATCTAACAGGTACCTGCTACCCACCCATGTCATTTGGTAGGGAACAAAGGAAGATATCAGGCTGTCCCTCCTCCTCTCTGAAGGAGTAACCTGATGGCCCAGTGTCAAGTACTTACATGCATGGGCCTTTTAATCCTACAGTTTCATATTTATGAGGATGGCACTTGGGATTGGTAGCTTCTACTCTTCTAGTCATAAATGTAAAATTTGAGTGCACCATGTATTGCAGCATGTATTGCAGTGGACTTTATTTAATGTTAGTTTTGTCAAATGTTCCAAAAGAATCACAGTAACTAAGGAAATCATAATTCTCTATAGTTCAATTTCCCATCTCTAAGATAACAATAAGCTCCCCATGTAAATGTAGCTTCAGCCACAATTAATTTTTGAGAATCTTTAAGGAAAAAAAAATGTTCCACATATAATTCAAGAGAATGTTGATTTGATAAGAATTAAGATTAAGCTCAAATTAAATCCATCCTGGTACAAAACCCTTCTGGTTGCAATGGAGAATAACTGGTATACAAGGAAGTAATCAAGATGAAAAGGAGAGAAGAGATATAGCTTAAAGTGAAGAAATGACACAACCTCCCACATACACACTTTAAAAAACTTTATTTATATAAAAAACTCATTTGTTTTTAAAAGCATTAACAAGAGAAAAAGAAAAAGAGAAAAAGTATGGAGCTGAAGATATGCCCCTTAGTAGTGTTCGGTGGGATGGTGGGATTTTTGGTTTCTGAAATTGAATATTTAGTGTTTTTTTATAAACAAAACAAAGCAAAACAGAGAAACAGTTAAAGGTCCCCAAAGCCCATGGCTGTTCTATTACCCACACCCCACCGAGAAAAAGAGCACCAGGAAAAGAGCCGAGGACAAGAGAAAAAAGTGGAGCCAGGTCTGGATGGGGGCAATTTCCCCTGTGCAGTGTGCTCTTAGGGTCACAGAGAGCAAAAGGCTCCTTTTTGCCAGAAAAGGTGGATGAGAGTGGAAAGAAATGGGAGGAGAGGAATTTTAATCCATAAAGGAAGGGGGAGAAGGGTGTGTGCACTTTTCTCCTACCCCATAGCCTCAATATATAAGGGAAGAAGGGGAGAGGAGGATACAGATTTCCAGTTGCATTGAATAGAGCTTTTAGATTAAGGGGGGAGGAATAAAAGGCAAATAAGGAAAAGGGTTAAAAAAAAAAAAAAACATCGACCCACATTGTAGCTGATTCCTGTAGCCCAACCTGGTAATGTATGTTAAACTGAGGAAGGGGCAGGGCAGTGTGGGGAATGGGGGTGGGGGTAGAGGGGGAGTGATGACTTCCTTATAACCCCTTTAGAGACAATGGTAAAATCTGGCAACTAAGGAGTAAGAGCCCCCCATCACTCACTCCTCCCATCAACCTCATATAAATATTCATCAGAACGGGATTATTGCAAAATCCCAACCATAAACTGTTGAGCAAAAATTTGCTTTGGCTGAAATTAGAGGCCATACCAATCCCCAATGGAGAATCAGGTTCTCTAGGTCGTCCCTTCTTTCTGCCAAGTAGGGCCAATAGTGGGTAGAAAAGCAACAAAACATAATTTGCAAAACCATGAGAAATGAGACTGCAGAGGCAAAGAAAGGCACATGAAAGGGAAGAAGGAGATGCACCCCAAGCCAAAGGCACAAAGAAGAGGCAAAGCCGGGGGCAATCCCCCTTATAAGGGAGAAAGGGGACAGGAGTTATGTACATCGAGTCCTTTAGTTGGCCAACCAACTCCAAGGAGGAGGCAGGGGAGGAAACAGGTCTATAAAGGTAGGAAAAGGAGAAATAGGGCAGGGGGGAAGCCAGCTTTGAAGCTTCCTGCCAGTTTCAGACTAACCACTTTGTGTACATTCCTACTAGCTCCTCCTAGAGGTGCCTCTTCTCCACAAAACACATCTTTCTGCTCTTTTCAGGCAAAAAGTCTTCCTCAACACATTCTCCTCTTTCTCAGCTTCTTGCAAATGGCCAGGACAGACCAGGCCAGCAACAAACCACAGGACGGGAGAGGAGTTAAGTACAGCCTCAGTAAGGGGCAGAGGCAGTAGCCCAACATTGGCAAGAGGCTTAGAGAAGAGTTGGAGTCTGTAGGTCCTTGATGATCCCTGCCTCAGAGATGAGGGGAGCCAGGTTTCTTAATCCCAGTTCTAGGAGACTTTCACACTTACTCAAGGGCCTTTGCCAGATGGAATGTGCCAATGTTGCTGGCCTTCTTTGCTTCAAAATAGCCATTAGGAATAAGGGAAGACTCATGCTTCCCTTTTTCCAAAAACAAAAACCAAAAACTACCTTCCCCACCAGGAAAAAAAGTCTTGATAAAGAATCATCAGTTTATCAGGCTGCTGGACACTGCTTATATAGCATGTAACTTCCAATTCTTCCCAAGGCTTCCAGTGAAGATTCCTACTCTTTCCCTCCCTCCATACAAGGCCAAGAGTTCCAGAGAGAGCTGGAGGGGAAGGGAAGAAAAAAAAAAAAAAAAAGCTAATCTGCAGCTGTTTCTCAAAATAGGAGATTGAGATATCCTATGCAAATAACTGAATCAGGCTCACTGGAGAAACTGGGGGGGACTGGAGTGGTAGGGAAGGGGACAATTAAACTTCACTGGAAGAAGTTAGGAGTTGATGGAAAGAAAGCAGCCACTTAGGGCTGTAAGGGCAGGAGGCAGCCTGGCAGTTGGCACAATAGTCCAGCGAAGAAAAGGAAAAATCATCAGTCCATTTCACCACCAAAAAATAAAAGTACATATATTATAAGCCCGATGGAGTGGAGAGAGTGGTGCTAAATCTTCTGCTGTAGAGAAAAAAGAGAAAAAGAATGTTAAAAGGGTTGGAAATAAGAAGAACCAAAAAAGACATCTGAGTAAATCTGCAGGAAGGAAAGTAGGACATACTGGAGAATCATTATCACCAGCTGCATGTCCCAGCCTCTTAACAGGTAATAATCACAGAAGCAGAATCCCCAAGCCCCATGTGACCGAGGCTACTGTCTCTGGCCTGATCAGATCAGCATGATTGGCAAACTGCTGGCATACAGGGGCCTCCTTCCTTAAGGACAATTTTGGGGGTGGCTGGAGGACATACCATGGTGGGGTTAAGACACTCGGTCACCCTCATCATCCAAAACCAACACATTCAACTCTTCCTCCAGAGATTCCTGCCCCTCGGCCTGCTGTAAATACATGCAATTTGTTAGTATGAGAGTAAAGAAATAGGAACCTCATGAGTGAGTGCCAGACTTCAGGTAAATCCCAAAACTTGCAAACTCATACAAAATTATGATAACAGTAAGAGAAGGGCAAGACATTTAGGAAAAGGCAGGAAGAGGAATATGGATGAGAACAGATCAGTTCACATTAGTTATATTAGTAACACATTAATAGCCTTCCTCCCCCATTATGACCACTGCAGAATAATGGCCAAAGAAATCCCAAGGTGAGTCAAAACCCCTACTTTTTCCGAAAATCTCTACCAGAAGAGGTTATTGTCTTTCCCTATGCACTTTTTTCCCTATTTCACAAAACACGCAGGCATCAAAACAGAACTGGCCTTAGAAGGGTAACATATACAAAGAGAATTTACCATCAGGTGTGTTCCCTTCAATGGCTCCATATCCCCCAGATCCCCGGATCGATCCAGTGTTCTCTTGTGGTCCCCTCTCTCATTCAGTGTGGAATAGCTGTTATCTGGATTGAAAAAAATACACAGAAACGACATTCCCCTCTAGTGTACAAATACATATCAAGCATGTGAATTAGGTACCTCAGGAAGGAACTGGGCTTTGTGAAATACTCCAAAAAAGCAACAAAGTCTGGTGATCCCTGAGGTAAAAAGAATTGAATCTAACTGGGAAGACAATATATACAAAATATTCAAGAGTGTGGCATATGATAAAGCTAAACTGAAGAGATCTATAAAGGGATTGGAATTAAGAGAAGAGAAAGAGAGTTCAGTGCTGCTGTAGTTAGGAAGGACCTGACAAACAAGACAAGACTTGAGTTAAGCCTCTGAGGATGAAGAAACCTTAGAAAAGCAAATGGAAGGACAATCCAGTAGGAGATATTTACATGAGCAAAATTTTTAAAAGTCCAGAGTGAAAAGATAGAATGGCAAGGTAGAACAGGTGAGTTGAAACAGAGCATACAGAAAAGACAAGAGACGGAGCTTGGGGTCACACTGTGAATCACAAAGTATAAACCCAAACTTAATTGTACAGGAATAGGGGAAGACACTGAAGTTTTTTTTTTGTTTTGTTTTGTTTTTTTAAACCTCTGAACGTATGGGAATATGGAAAAAAGTAGATGGATCAAGCTCTCCTAAGTTCTCTCTCAGCCTTCCAAATAGAAACACAACCAGCCAAAGCATTATAAATGGTGAGGGTGCTAGAAGTTAAAAACCATAGAGCTGAGCCCACCCCAGAGAGCAAGATTGCCCTCAATGTGGCCACTCCACAGCAAGTTGGAGAGGGTGGTGGGTGGAGACTTGGGAGCAGTGGCCAGGTCCTGGTGAGGCAAGGAAGGGGTTGCGGGGATGGGGATGGGGCTGCGTCTCCTTCATTTTGTCCTCCAGCTGCAGCCCTATCTTGAATTAGCCTAGTGCTTCAGCCACAAGCAGAGTGGCGGCAGCGGCCCCCTTCAGGAGACAACCAAATCACCCCTTCCCATGGCCTTGCCGTGGCAACCTATGGGCAGAGCTGAGTGAGGCCAATGTGCATTCCTCCATCATATGCTGACCTTAGCAAAGCTGCCAGGCATATTTTCAACAAAGGATCTGGTTTTGGCTTGGTGAAACTGGATGTGAAAACAAAGTCATGCAGTGGTGTGGAATTCTCAACATCTGGTTCATCTAATACAGACACCGGTAAAGTTACTGGGAACTTGGAGACCAAATACAAATGGTGAGAGTGCAGTTTCACTTTCACAGAAAAATGGACCACTGACAACACTCAGGGAACAAAAATTGCAATCAAAGATCAGGTTTGTCAAGGTTTGAAACTGACATGTGATACCATCTGCTCACCAAACACAGGAAAGAATAGTGATAAAATCAATTCTTCTTACAAGAGGGAGTGTATAAACCTTGGTTGGGATGTTGATTTTGATTTTGCTGGACCTGCAATCCATAGTTCAGCCATCTCTGGTTATGAGGGCTGGGCTTGCTGGTTAGCAGATGACCTCTGACAGTGCCAAATCAAAGTTGACAAGGAATAACTTTGCAGTGGGCTACAGGACTGGAGACTTCCAGCTACACACTAATGTCAATGATGGGACAGAATTTGGAGGATAAATTTATTAGAAAGTATTGAAGATCTTGACACTTCAGCAAACCTTGCTTGGACATCAGGTACCAACTGCACTCGCTTTGGCACTGCAGCCAAATATTAGTTGGATCCCACTGCTTCTATTTCTGCAAAAGTCAACAACTCGAGTTTAATTGGGATGGGCTACACTCAGACTGTGAGGCCTGGTGTGAAGCTTATGCTGTCTGCTCTGGTAGATGGAAAGAGCATTAATGCTGGAGGGCACAAACCTGGGCTTGCCCTAGAGTTGGAGGCTTAACTCCAGCTGAAGAAACCTCAGGGAATGGATATCGGAAGATTTGGCCTTAATATATTTCCAATGTGACCAGCAGACTTCCCCCCCCCCCCCCCCAGGAAGGTGATCAAAACAAAGTATGATCTAAATAAGAGCAGTATTTTAAATTTAGACAGTTACTTGTTAGCTGGTTTCTAGTTGAATTGGTTATCTAGTTATCAATGCTGCAGTCCTGCAGTCACCTATAAATTATTTAAATATATTTAACTGTTAAATGCACTACCCACCAATAATGAAAACTGAAAACAACAACAAAAAACACACAAAAAAAAACAAAAGCTACAGAGCTAGATAGCTCTCATCATCCCAATGAAATACCATTCCTTACCCTTGGGCAGGAATTAATTACCTACCTAATGATTTTGTGTTTGATCCCATATTGCCCATCTGAATTTCTTCTCGATCAGGTTTCTTATCTATATGGAGTAAGAATGTTATCCAGGTCAGATATCAGCTCTCCAAAATCTACATTTATCATAAAAATTGCTTTTTGGTCTATCTTCCCACTCTCCCTACCGCCGCCCCTTCTTCCAAACTTACACTGAGCACACTATGTTCCAGGCAGTAAGCTCTGCTCTAGGGTTATAACAAAGCCCTCATTGGGTTTAGTGAGATATCCTTTCATAGACTCCTAACACAAGAAGCCATTCAATCTAAGTCAGTAGTCCACAAATTACTTGGTCTTAGGACCCCGTTACAACCTTAACAATAATGAGGACCCAAAGACGTTTCATGGTATGTGTTATATATATATAAATACTTATCATACTGAAAAATCTTAAATATTTATTTCATTTAAAATAATAAAGTTATTACATGTTAACATAAATAATATTTTAATAAAAATAGCATTGTTTTGCATTTTTGCACAAACACATACTTTAAAGTATGGCTTAACAGAAGACACCAAGATTCTTATATCTGCTTCTGCATTCAATCTGTTCTGTTATTTTATTCAAAGTTTATGAAAAAAATATGGCTTCATATAGACATGAAGTTAGAAAAATGAGAATTTTAATAGTATTTTCAGATATTGTGGACATTCTTTGATAGTATACCAAAACTCAACAAGTAGTAGTTTTTCAAAGATTAACAACAATATGGAATCTGAAACATTACAAAATTTCTTTGTATGCTGTTAAATTAAAATTCATTGGTCTATCTTACACTTCGAAAGGATCATTTACTTATGCATGATTTTGACATGTGTCACTTGGAAAATACTGCTTCATAGAGTTATGTGGCTCTTCCAAATTCATTATACAATATAAATTTCATTTACAATATCAAAAAAGCCATATTCATTAATATCACCACTGATTTCATTAGAAAAGTCTTTATGTATTGGGAAGTTGTCAGTCTCATGAACAGAAAAGTTTTCCAAAATTATCACTTTTACTTGAAAGCTCAAATTTTATCATGGGCAAGAAATACAGTTGGTTATTTTCCTTAAAGTTAGAGACTCACTGCATCCATTTTTGAGAAAATGTCCCAGTACCCAAACTTGAGTAACCATGGTTTGTCTGTTAGTTGTAAAAATGGTGTTCCATAAAAAAGTGGCTAGTCCAATGAGCAACTCAAACAATAGCACAAGAGCTTTTCCTCCAGACAATCGTCATACTTTGGTATAAAGCAGAAGAGTTTTATGAATATTTCCTATTTCATCAGCATAGAATATTATAAAGATGTGTGCTAAAGGGTAGAGACTCAGTAGTTTTTACTACTAAGTACATTCTCAAGTGAAACAGCATTTTCTTTTTCCTGCAAGTACACAGTACTGAGGAACACAACACTTAGTGCGGTGCCATTGCCTCAATTTACTGCTAAGCACCAGCACTGCTCTTGTGCCACCAGTACCAACGCCAACAGTTTGGGGGATCCTAAGGCCACATGTTGAGAACTGCTGATCTAGGCAAAAGCCAAGAGTGATGAAGGTAATAAGTGTTACAATATACACAAGTGAAAAAACACTTTACAAAACAAAATATGATTCTTCTTTTGGGGGAAATGTGTTGGTTCATGTGGCAGAAGTGTCTAAAATACTATAACATAAAATAACAGGGTTCTCTCCAAGTAATAGAAACAAGTGATTTTATGTTACTTTTTTGGTTATCTGTTTTTTCTTATTTTTCAGCAGTAAAGATACATTACTTGGTATTATGCTGAAATTTGAAACAGAGAGAACAGCGTTCACTTTCCAGTCATTTTAAGTCCACAAAGCAAAGAATAGGGGATCAGACACAGGCTAACTGCCTGTTTTGTGTTTTCAAATGTTCAGATCTACCAGCTTCTGTGTTACAAATCCTGGGGCAGACTATTATTCCCCTCCCCCTAAGACTAGCACACCCAAAAATATCTAACCTATTTCCTAGTCAGTAACCCAGTACAGAGTGCCTAAAAGGAGAGGGGGTGTCCCTGGGAAACTACACCTGATTTTTGGCTCCGGTCAATGAGAGGAAGAGTGCTATCATCGTATGAATGACTGCTTTGGCTTCGAGAAGCATTGTTTAGATTCACCTGGAGGCAAACATAAAATGCAATAATGTCACAGAATACTGAATTCACCCACATCTTACTCCTTAATGGGCCCAGATCTCTAGGTCCCCATTCCCAATTTCAACTCTTACCAAAAGGCAACTCATAAGGGTTAAATAAATACCCTATATAGAGAAACAAACTAGAATACCATGGCTTCTTTTGTGTTCCCATCCTGGAGATAGCAAAAGTACTAAATATTCAGACTACCAAAACGAGACATAATCTCAGGGATGGCAAACTCCTTCAAAGGACCTCTCCATCTGTAAGTGGCACCAGCACTTACAGTATGTCATGACATAAAGGGACACCAGAGCTGTTTCAACAGCAAATGAATTATTTTTTGAGGAGGAGTAAACCAAATGATTTATTTACTAGTGAGACTTGGTTTAGAAGTAGGATTTAGTGTGGTAGTGAAATAGAAGAAGCCAAAGAAGACAGAAGTATTATTCTGGGATCAGAGACCAAAAAAAGTGGGGGTAGAAGCCTCAGTCCTAAGTCCTTCTACCTGAAAGTCTGATTTCTTCCATCCTTCTTTTTCTAGTGGCTTCCGCAGTTCTTTATATCCCCAGATTGTCTGTAATACAAGTGCTGCTGCTCGAACCTCTTTTTCTGAGCGGTTCCTTTGGAGAGAAGTAACACCATATTGGAATTTAAATTAAGACCACGGACAGGAGCTCAGTACCAGTATCATCTAATATAATGTAAAATAAGAGTGTAAATGCCAAAATGGTAAGATCAGGTTTCCACCAAATCCTATATTCTGTCCCAAACAGTAGCACACACACAAAAAAGGTTTTATGAACAATCTAGTTAACAATTTATAGATCAACATTAAGATAGAAAATAGAGCAATACCTCTTAACACTTAAGCTTTAACATAAGGAAAGAAATACCTTAGGAAGTAAAAGGGTAAAGCTCTTTCCCAGCAAATTCCCTCTCACACTCAAGTTCTTCCAGCTATAATTCCAAATGGTAAGCTCACCCTGATTTGTTGATCAACACCAGCTTCTCAATACCCTGTGTCTCGCGAAGCTTCTTGGCAGCCTCCAAGTTCTCAGCAATAACCTCATTGATGGTGTTCAAAACAGAGACCACGGTGTCCTCAGAGAAATTTTGGGAAGAGCTCTGTTGTCCTCCTGGCAGATTCTTTACCAAGTTAGGAATAGCATGTTTACCTATACCAAGAAATCAGAAGAGACATGTACAAGGAGAACAAGCAGAGTCAGTTCGTGAGGAGCTTTAAACTAGAATACTTAATTACACTCATATAAAAATATAGGTACTCCTCCATATGAATCAATTTCATTCTCTCATAGGAGTAACCATGTCAAAAGGGACAATGACCAGCAATAGCCATAGATTTAGACTCCTACCTATTCCTTTATTTCTTCTCTCCTTCTTCATTCACAATGAACTGAATATTGCATATCAAATATGTTCTGTGGTGGTTTGGTGCTGTATGTACCCCAGAAAAACATATTCTTAAACTTAACCCATTCCTGTGGGTGTGAACTCACTTTAGGACTTTTTAATGAGGTTATTTCAGTTAAGGTGTGGTCCACCTCAATCAGGATACATCTTAGTCCTATTACTGGAGTCCTTTATAAGCAGAATGAAACTGAGACAGAGCAAGACACAGGAAGCAAGAAGCTGGAGGTCAATGGAACCTGGAAGAGAACCGATGCCAGGAGAGGCCACCGTGTGCACTGCCAATGTGATAGAGCAACCAAGGACCAAGGATCACTGGCAGCCAGCCCCAGAATGACAGTTTTCAGGAAGAAAGTATCACCTTGATGATGTCTTGATTTGTTCTTTTTCCCAGCCTAAAACCATGAACTAATAAATTCCCATTTTATTCAGGCTGATCCACTGCAAGGTATTACTTAAGCAGCCAAGGAAACTAAAACATGCTCCACAGTCCTTGCAGATATTCTAATGAAAATGATATATTGAATATTATAATAGTGCAATAGAACAGTCATTATAAATTAAAACAAAACAACACAAAACAAAACAAAAAACCTGTGCTTTATGCCACTTACTAGCTATGTTAACTCTGGGCAAGTTACTAAACTTCCCTGTTCCTGACCCTCAGTTTCCTTATCTGTTAAAAAAAAAAAAAAAAAGAAAGAAAGGAAAAAGAAAAAAAAAAGATTACAGATTTATAGGGTGGTGAGGATTAAATGAAAACATAGAGATGCTTAATAGTGCCTAGTAACAAACCAAGTGCTCAATAAATAATAGCTTTTACTCTATCTTTGAAGAGTCATCACTTCTTGTCTTTCCAAGAACTCATTAAACTGTAACCCTCTCTAATCCTCAGCTTCATAAACTATGAAGGGCTAGGATTCTTCCTTTCAGCCATTACAATAAGTGAATTAAGTGCCTACTGGATTAAGGCACTGAAAGTGTAATAATAGTTAGACTTCAACTCCTTACCAATTAATTCTTTGTTGCGAGCATCCACAGCCAGATTTCTCAGTGCTCCAGATGCAGCTTTCACTACCCGCTCATGTTCATTGGTCAGAAGATCAGCTATAGCAGAAAGTGCCTTCTCTTGACGCAGAGCAGAGCGGATATATCGACCATACTAGAAGTAGCATGTGGAAAGAGGTCAAACAGATTAGAAATGGCACACTAGTTATTTAAGTTTTCCCTCCTCCAAATCCATTTTCTAAAAGGTACTCACTGTCCAATGCCCAGCACACAAGTTCTGGATCGCTCCAGCTGAGGCTTCTAGGATGGCAGGAGTCTTGCTCTCCTTGAGGAGTGAGATGTAGATCCGAACTACTTCGGGCTGAAATAAGAGCTCATAGCCTGCACAAGAAATGGCAAGAAGGCAGAGAAGATGCTCATCAATTCCTGCAAACCAGGCTCTGGCCAGTGAAGTCCATACTTAATACTCTGGATTAATGCTCCCATATCATTAGGCTGCCTAAACTCTCCCACCCACTCACCAGCAAACTCAGAAGCCTGACTCCATTCCTAAAGAATAATTAATCCATAGTAAGAACAGAACAGATATCAATTCATTATATGCAACTCCGCTCTCTCCTTCCTCTTCACCTCTTTTCTCTCAGCTTACTTTGGCCTTGGCACTCAGAACATTCATTTAGCTCATCGGTAGCACTCAGAGTTAAAGATTCCTCATCTCGAGCCTGTGGAGAATGCAGGGGTATTCGCCTACCCCACCTCCATGGTTGCTAACATGACCACAGACATAGGGGACTGGTGGTTTGATGGGTTGAGCCCTCTACCATAAGTTTTACCCTTGGGAAGACGGTTGCTGCAAAGGAGAGGCTAGGCCTCCCTGTATTTGTGCCTAAGAGTCTCCTCCTGAATGCCTCTTTGTTGCTCAGATGTGGCCCTCTCTCTCTGGCTAAGCCAACTTGAAAGGTGAAATCACTGCCCTCCCCCCTACGTGGGATCAGACACCCAGGGAAGTGAATCTCCCTGGCAACGTGGAATATGACTCCCGGGGAGGAATGTAGACCCGGCATCGTGGGATGGAGAACATCTTCTTGACCAAAAGGGGGATGTGAAAGGAAATGAAATAAGCTTCAGTGGCAGAGAGATTCCAAAACGAGCCGAGAGATCACTCTGGTGGGCACTCTTACGCACACTTTAGACAACCTTTTTTAGGTTCTAAAGAATTGGGGTAGCTGGTGGTGGATACCTGAAACTATTAAACTACAACCCAGAACCCATGAATCTCGAAGACAGTTGTATAAAAATGTAGCTTATGAGGGGTGACAGTGGGATTGGGAATGCCATAAGGACCAAACTCCACTTTGTCTAGTTTATGGATGGATGTGTAGAAAAGTAGGGGAAGCAAACAAACAGACAAAGGTACCTAGTGTTCTTTTTTACTTCAATTGCTCTTTTTCACTCTAATTATTATTCTTGTTATTTTTGTGTGTGTGCTAATGAAGGTGTCAGGGATTGATTTAGGTGATGAATGTACAACTATGTAATGGTACTGTAAACAATCGAAAGTACAATTTGTTTTGTATGACTGCGTGGTATGTGAATATATCTCAATAAAATGATGATAAAAAAAAAAAAAAAAAAAAAAAGAGTCTCCTCCTGAATGCCTCTTTGTTGCTCAGATGTGGCCCTCTCTCTCTGGCTAAGCCAACTTGAAAGGTGAAATCACTGCCCTCCCCCCTACGTGGGACCAGACACCCAGGGGAGTGAATCTCCCTGGCAACGTGGAATATGACTCCCGGAGAGGAATGTAGACCCGGCATCGTGGGATGGAGAACATCTTCTTGACCAAAAGGGGGATGTGAAAGGAAATGAAATAAGCTTCAGTGGCAGAGAGATTCCAAAACGAGCCGAGAGATCACTCTGGTGGGCACTCTTACGCACACTTTAGACAACCCTTTTTAGGTTCTAAAGAATTGGGGTAGCTGGTGGTGGATACCTGAAACTATTAAACTACAACCCAGAACCCATGAATCTCGAAGACAGTTGCATAAAAATGTAGCTTATGAGGGGTGACAATGGGATTGGGAATGCCATAAGGACCAAACTCCACTTTGTCTAGTTTATGGATGGATGTGTAGAAAAGTAGGGGAAGGAAACAAACAGACAAAGGTACCCAGTGTTCTTTTTTACTTCAATTGCTCTTTTTCACTCTAATTATTATTCTTGTTATTTTTGTGTGTGTGCTAATGAAGGTGTCAGGGATTGATTTAGGTGATGAATGTACAACTATGTAATGGTACTGTAAACAAGCGAAAGTACAATTTGTTTTGTATGACTGCGTGGTATGTGAATATATCTCAATAAAATGATGATAAAAAAATGCTTTACAATAAACATGTATTACATTTAAAAAAAAAAAAAAAAAGATTCCTCATCTCAAATGAATTATTTCCAACTTATACCTTTTCTATGATTAGACAGGCAAAATAAAAGGGCCCATCATAGATTTAAGACTTAAAATTTGTATATCCACGAAGAGCTGTGAATTTTAGACTTATTGTTGACATTGTTGTTTATACTGATGAATATAAAGATTCAAACTGTGATAAACAGAATTTCTATAACAGGCAAGGTCTTGTTACCTTGTTACCAGAACTGCAGCGACTACTGAGGGCACCAAAGTTCCTGGTCTAGACTTCCCTCAGTACTTTATGCTAGCTCCTCAAGTAACGTGAACAGTTGCCTTAGCAAGCAGTCATTTGTAAGTTACAGCTATAATACTATAGCGTTTCCTAATACTTTCACATAATTTCAAATCTATAAATTGGAGAAAAGAGTGGACGTATTATATAAAATCTGCTTTTTTAGCTACCAACTACTGTATCTGTAACCTATGTTTATAAGACCCTTGGAGACTGAAAAGAAAGATAACTTACCTCGAGCAGGACTAGTTCTTTTAGGGAAATCCACTGCATCATTTGCTGGATCCTCCGTGGGTTTTTTCCCTTTGAAAATTAAAAAAAAAAAAAAAAGGAGGGTGGGGAAATAAAAAGTTTAAGAAAAGAAAAACTCCAACCTGACACATTTTTTCAGTCAGAATCTTTGGAACAGAGATGCATGAAGAGGGGCAAAGAAAAATCAGTGTCCCCAACTTGTCCCAGCTAGTGCAGAAACAAGGACAGAGTATAGGCAGCACATAAGATAGGTAAGATATGGATAACCACTGTTGAGAACATGGACTGCTGCCCAGAAATAGCATGCCCTGAGCCAATAGCTCAGAAGAGAAACTTGTTTCAGTGGTCTCTTCCTCTACTGAATTTGCCTACATGCATCCATAGGAAGGGTTAGGCAAGGAAACACTAGGGAAGCTATAATCACAACATGCAAATTAGAAGTAGACAAGTGCCTTTAAAGATTCCACTCACCTCTGGAGAACCACTCATCTTCCAGTGCATCACCCAAGGTGGAAAGCAGAAGAGAGAATAAAGAAAGAAAAATGCAGGAGAACAATGTCAACAGGATCACAAGCAAATAAGCAGGAAAGCACAAAGAGGAGAGGAAAAGAAAAACACAGGAAACACAATGGAGGAAAGGGGGAGAAAGCCCCAGATTAGTTAAATTCACACCCTTCTCGGCCTCATTCATTGATACCACCACCACCACCACCACCACCACCACCACACCTTGAATAAAGCACACAACATAGGAAAGCAGCAGAGCAAACAGACATCCCTGACCAGGCAGATTCCTGTACTGCTCAGCAAATATTTTGCCCCTAGAACTAAGGATTCCTTCCTTTCCACATCCCACATTAAAGAGCAAGGAACAAGGAATCAAGACTCACCTTTGCCCTTCTTGGCCCCAAAGCAACTGGCAGCATGTGGCCCAGAATTGTTGGCAACATTGGGAGGTGCCTCTTGGTAACGCTCTGCCTGTGGGATCTCCCGGTGAACTTGATATGATAAGTTCCGAAGGAGGCAAACACAGTTCTCCACCAGCTTGGAAACACAAAATAAAAGGCTCAGTGAGAAAAAAGAATGCCTATGATTGCCCAGCAAGTAAGGTTTCTAATTTCTATGATTTTTGTTTAAAACACTGATCCTCAAAAAGCATACCCTGAATCAAAAAGCATCTCTCATGATGCTTAAGTGCCCCAAAGCTTCTCAAAATTCTTGTAGCCTCAGGCTATTGGAAGGCTCAACTATGGATGAACCTTCTTCTATTTGGTGTATGATCCAAAAGTTGGGTCACCCTTTTCCCTACTAAAAAAAATATATAACCTTGGAAGTAGAGTTAAGAAGCTTTAAAATATATTACATAAGTGAAGGAAATTTTAAAGAAAACTTTTCTTCTAAGTCCACACCCACTTTATAGAGTAGGGGCTGGTCTAGATATCTAACATTATTCAAAAGCCTGAGATGATAGTTTTGCACACCGGGTACCTCATGATTGCTGTGAATGGAATTCACTCAGTCACTAACTTACCTTGCTGTCCGAATCCTTCTGCCCAATCTCAGCCTGAACAATGAAAATGAGGGCATCAACTAAACCATCACATTCCCGAAGTTTCCGGCGAGCTTCACTTCTCTCTGAGCTGACATTCCTGAGGGGGGAAAGGGACTTCAAGATGACTCAAACCCAGAAATTCTCCCTTAATATTCCTCAACATCTACAAACTTCCTTGATATCTTTTTTATTCCCTGTAGTAAACAGTGAGTACCTATATTATAAGCGAGGCACTGCAGGAGAAAGAAAGTTGAGTATAACCCTTTGTATGTGTATGTGGGCAGTGGTGGAATAAAAGTATACCAACAGCAATAATTCAAGACAGAATAGATGCTTCTTATATGGAAGCACAAATGAAGAACGGGGCAGAACATACACATGTATTCCAAAGAGGGAGATGATATATTGCAGCATTTGTAAGGTATAGGAAGAAGAAATCAGGAAAACTTTCATGAAATAAACACACTTGAGTTTAGCCTCAAAAAATAAGGAGAGAAGAACACTACAGACAGGAGGAAGAGCTCTTCCCCTCAACCCCACACCCATCCCTTCCAGTACCCTGTAACTCATTTGTTGCATTTATCACCGCCTGACTTAAAATACAGATAATTGAGGGCAAGGACACAGATACACACAAGCCCAGAACTAGAAAAATGTCTTACACATGGTAAGTATAGAAAAAATGTTTATTACATTAGTTGGACAAAGTCAAAGATGCATAGAAGTGAGGGAGGATGTGTGGGGAACAGCAGGCAAATCAACAACACAGGCATATGTGGTACACATGACGGAATAACGATAAAGGTGGAAAGATAGGTTGTAGTCATGGTATACAAGGAAGGTAGGAATAGCAGTTGAATGACAGGTTAAAATTTTTAAAAATTTAAACTTAAAAAAATAATAAATTTAAATTAGTCCTCAAAAATTCAGTCTTCCAACTCTCTAAGCCCTTACTGTTACCTAAGGCAGCCAGCTGTGTTGGTGAGCACTGACTCCCACTCAATATGGCGTGGCTTACAATCTTCATTAGGTTCCCGTTCCCAACCAGAATGTGGAATGATCACTTCATCTGTCAAGGCATGTAGTGCATGGTCCACAATCTCCATTTTGATTGAGTCATGGGATGAGAGATTCCACAGGGTTCCTGGCAGAGACAACTGGTCAGACAGCTCTCCAAAACCAAAGATATATTTGAAGAATTCCAAAGAGAATCCCTATTACATCTTTTCTCAGTCTTCCCCAATCACCAAATACCCTGTAGTGATATTAAGCTTTTATCTGTGACCCACAGTAAAAAAGTATATTATACATATGGCTCAATATAAACATACATATCATGAAAAAACTTCAAAAAGCAATACTATAATCAAAGCTCTCTGACATATCTGTACCACGGTTTCTTGACCTCAGCACTGTTGACATTTTTGGCCAGGTAACTCTTTGTTATGGGGAGATGTCCTGGCCATTGCTGAAGGTTTAGCACCAACCCCGGCCTCTACCTATTAGATGCCAGTGGCACTGCCCTTAGTTACATCCAAAATGTTTCCAGACATTGCAATTGCCCCCCCCCCTTCCTCCAGGAGCAAATATCACGATATTGTTCCTTTTTCTTTCTTTCTTTCTTAGAATGCCAACAATGATCCACAAAATTGTTTCCAATACACACTAAAGGGTCAATTTGAAAACCCAAAACTTGAAAACCACTGTTTTAAAGCAAGGTGAGGAAAAACATTTAAAAGAAATTACAAGGACACAGACAAATGGCATGGACATTCAGCTTCAATGTTTGGGAGATAATTCCTATATGGAAGCAGCTAGTCAAAGATAACAGACTGTGTTGGGGAGTATTGCAAACAAGAGAACAGATCCAAATCAGCTAAGACCAATTATTGCCAAATAGGAAGACATATATATTGTTACCAGCAGTTCTGCATTTTTAATAAAACCCATGAATCTGGAATTTTAAGTGAAATCTCCTGAATTTTAAACATTAGCAAACAATTCTAAAAAATTTTAAAAACATGTGATGGATTCGGCCCAAGGGCCATCAGTTCACAACCTCTAATCAAAAGTAAAAGGACTGGAAATCCCTCTAGTTTTCAAAATCTCCAGGGACGACAGTGTCCTTCAGCTAGAAGTTTCCCTTAGGCCTAGAACTCACCAGTAATAACTTCAGTAAGGTCCAAATCACGAGCCTTTCGGAGCAACCGCACAAGGGCAGGAACACCATCACAGTTTTTTATGGCAATCTTGTTGTCCTGATCACGCCCGAAAGAGATATTCTTGAGAGCTCCACAGGCTCCAAGATGCACCTCCTTTTTGGGGTGGTCTAATAATCCCACCAGTACTGGGATGCCCTTGAGCTTCCGCACATCAGTCTTCACCTTGTCGTTACGGTAGCACAAGTGTTGCAGGTATGCAGCCGCATTGGACTTGACAGCATCCAAGCGGAAACTCAGCATGGCAATTACCTCCGGCAGCTCTGGCTGTCTCCAGTTAGGAGGTGGGGGCCCTCCCTTGCGCAGACTATCCAAGCTTGCTAAACTTCCCTGTTCGTGCTGGGCCAAAGGAGCCCAATAGTACTGGTCCGATGGTACCTCTTCACCAATCATGTCTTCGTAACTCCTGTAAGGTTTCAGAAGAACCAAGAAAAAGAGCTGTCACATCTAGCATCCTACATACTCCTACTACCTCTCATCTTCAAGGCAGCTCCTACTCATCTCATCTCTCCTTTGCATGCACAATAAATTTTTCTCAATGGGATAGAAACAATTAAGGAATCATTTTAAAGGCATCTACAATCAAATTAAAACTACCTTTTCTTTCTATGAAGTATGTGTGCTAAGAAAGTGATTAGCATTCAAAGAGGTTAATCACAAAGAATAATACCAAATCCTGACTGGTTAGCAATTGAATGATACCTGACAACCCTCAGACAGTGGTTAACCAAGGCTACCGACTCAAGGTCTCAGAAGTCAGCAAACAATGCCTGGACAGTTCTTACAATCCCTTAGCTAAACAGGAAATGAGGCATTTACACACAGGAAACAGCTGTAAACACACTTTATATTCAAGTTAGTCCCTACCCTATTTTGGAAATTACAAAGAGGGGTTGATAGAGTAAAAATAGTAAAGGACTTCTTGTTACATCGTATGAGGACCTGATGAGGTATCAGCTAGAACATTAACTTCCACAGTTCATCCCAAGGTCATCTCTGCTACTCAACAACTATGTTTAAGACATGATTTCCATCCTACAATTTCCAAAGACATTCTGTTGAAATGGAGACCAACCAACATCACAACCACTAAAAATAAAAACAGAGACAAAGCAACTGAAGGTAAGACAGAAGTCAAACCTGAGGTAAATCCTCCCTGTCTGGTACTACCAACAACCACTAGAGGGTGAATCTGTCACACTATTATTTATTCATAGCCACCAGGAAGGAAGAGACCCATTATCTGTGAGCTCATCTCACTCAGTGGCTCCCATAGGAGAGGGAGACTCTATTGTGTGGAACTCTCCAAATAAGCCTGTTGTTTGTTCAACAAAACCACGCCCCCAGTCACCAAACCCTCAAGCCCGACCAGGGTCTGCCTCACAGGTATCAACATCAACCACTCAACAGAAATTCAGAAGGACAAAGAAAGCATTTACTAAAAATCACCAAGACTACTTTAAAATATCAATGATATAAAATGAACAGGTTAAATTGCTAAGTTTTAAAAGTAGACTACTCAACAGTGGGGTACGATTCTATTTTAGTAGGGGAAAGATGTCAAAGTATGCTTACTTGCTTAGGAAAAAAAAATAGAAGGATATGCATCAAAATGTTAACAGTGGTTCTTTATCAAGCAATAGTGTGCTCTGGGTTTTTTGAGTTCTGTATTGAGAATGTTTTTCTTTTCTTCTTATTTTAAAAGCGCTTACAAAACAATTACCATAAGCAAGATGGCAAACAGAGTGATCTGACTTGTCCTTCTTTTACAGGCACTGGATCATGACATTCTTTCCTTTGTTTTACAAATAACAAAGCTGTACCCAGAAAGAGTAAGTGACTTGTTTGACGCTACAGAGCCAGTAGCAGAGGCACAAGCAGAAGTCTTCTGACTAGCCCAGTCTTTTTCCACTCACCACTCTGTCTTACTGTTTTAGTTTGACCTTGTATTACTCTCTCCCAGTCCTGGAACAGGAAGCAGCTAATGTTCTTGCTGGAGAAGCAGGTTTCCAAGTCCAACACCTCCCTGGAACAAATCCAAGGACCAGGCCCCAGAACCATTCTCTCTATACCAATTGCCACAGCTAGGCACAACACTAAATGACCTGGCCACCCGCACCCACCTGGGTCCAATCACTCTTTACCAATGAGGAAGTCAGAAAAAGCAGGCTTGTACTAGAGCCAACACCCTGGGAAGACTCCTTCATTGACAGCTGCTACCTACCACTGCTATAGATTGCACCAGCCGAAGTCTGGTGTCCCTTCAGGAATAAAAGGTGAGTCACATGGGAGTTGGATTAGCTGTCCAGGCAAAAACTGAAAGGTGGGTGATTCAGGCTTAGATAATATGGTCTCTATCCCTGTATCCAGCCCAGTTCACTGTTAACTAAAGCTGTGTAATACATTAGGAAAATTAGCACCAAGGCATTTTCTTTAGAAGGTCTTGACCGCACACAGAGAAATTCACCAACAACTGCTAGAGCACTGTACCATCAAGACAACCATAAATCTTCCTTATTTCTCATCGCCTGGAAACACCGTCTCAGGTTTCCACGGGTCAGCAGTGTCTAAGCCAAATCTGTTTTTATACCAAATCTGTTTTTATGCCACCCCAAACTAAGAATGGTCTTTATATTTTTAAAAGGTTGTTAAAAAGAAGAACAAGATGAAAAAGAACATAAAACAAGATAATATATGGCCCAGAAAGCCTGAACTAGTTCTTCAGATCCTTTACCAAAAAAGGTTTGCCAACTCCCATTCTAAAGCTTTCCCTCAAGGTCAACTATCTACTAGTCCAAACATCAATCACTCCCTTTTTCACCTAACTAAAGAATCCCCAGCCAGGGACAAATAGTAAAGCCAGCATAGGCAGCTGCTTAGTGACCTTTCAGAGTGTCACTAATGTACCATTCCCTAATGATGTCACCCCCAGTTCACTTTATAATCAAATGTAAGATCCTAAGCACACTTTGTGAGGTCAAGGTTTGTTTTTAACTTTGGGATGAAAACCACAGGATGGGTCTTATATAAACCTTAACTGTCTATTCTGGCCTCGAAAGCCTAACACCCTCAACACTGTTCTTAACACCAAATCAGAAGCTAAAGAAATTCTGAGGAACAAGTAAGTGTGTATCCCATGGCCCCAGTCATCAGGTTGTTTGTGCTTCTCCTTATCACCAAAAGGGAGTCAGATCTTACCCAGAAATAGCAGAAACTCGTGGCATGGAAGCAAAGTCCACCCTTTAGGACACAGACCAATAACCATCACAAATCCTCTTCTATAATTACAATATGACGTTTATAATGAAAAAAAGAAAATATAACAAATCAATATTAAGTAAAGTCAGAAAAGGAAAGAACAGGGCTGTCTTCCACCAAAAAAAAAGGCAGTTGGGAGAGGGTTACAAGAGTCTCTGATCCTAAAAATCTCTTAAAGTAGAAGGAAAAGCTACCCCTTCTACTTGTCTTGCAAAGACCCTTTCCTCCCTATATCCTTGCCTACCTGAGGCGTCGTCGAGGGTCAGAGGGTGTCCCAGTCCGACGGGCAGTGCCATAATCAGACATCATGCCATAGTCCAGGTCATCATACCCCATGCTACGCTGGTCATCCTCTAGCCCATAAGGCTCTGGATGAAAGCGATGCAGATCCACGCTGCTCCCACCTACCCGAACCTGAGGCTGGGGACCATAGACGTCCTGCCTACTAGGTGCCCGGTAGCCCTCCATGCTGGGCCTATACCGCTCCTCAATGCGGGTCACCCGGGACAGACTGCCATAGTTGTCACTGCCAGCCGGATAACCATCTTCATAGTGGCGACTATATCCATCAGGAGGGTAGTGGAAATTCCTGGGAAGGGTAGCAGTGCCTGCTTGTCCCACATAGGGACCAGGTCCCCCATTGCCATTCTTGCGGAAGTCACGACCCAGAGTTTGGATATAGTTGTTAGACACTGAGGAAGCATCCACAGGCAGCCCGTCTGGTCCGATAGGGACTGGTTGTACTGTTCGTGTTGTCACAGTCTTCACTACTTTCTTGACCTTCAAGTAAAGAACAAGACAAAGAAAATAATCTAATGATGGGAATGACCAATATAAGCTTATATTCTAGAACACTAAGAAATTAACTCCTACATCCAGCTCACTGTCCCTAGAAATGCCTTACAATGTATTTTTCTCTCCATCTTATAGGAAGTCCCGAAGCAGGGAAATTGCCCTGGCAGTAACTATGCCTATAAGGGAAGCTACTGCAGACTTTGATACAACTCTCTTCCCCCATCCAGTTTTCCTCATACCTCTTTTATCTTCTCTATCTGGCCAGAGATCACTTTCTTTATGCCTTCACTAAAGATCAGTGGCCCTTCATCCACCTTAAATAAGTGCTTAGTTCCTCCTCTAATAGGGACCATAGGAAAACCTCTTTCAACACTTCTAGACCTTACTCGAGTCTTAGCTTACTGTGGTCTCTGTGCGCCGAGTGGTCCCATCATCAGAGGTCTCCACAGAGACAACAGACATGGCTCCCTCTGGGTCCTCCTCCGTGTACGTCTCCACAATCTGCCCCGGCTCCTGCATCCTGGGGATGGTGCTATACAAAAGGTGACTGTGATCCTACAACAGAAAAGAGAAAAAGGAAGAAGCTACTACATTATACCATATATATTAACAATCCATTCCAATGAAAAACATGGGATGGGGACCAGGTCCTGGGGACCAGGACTCCTCATGCACCCTCTATAGGCCCCAGACTTTTTGGAGGGATGGCTATCCTCATCTTTCTAACTTGAACAAAGAACAGTAGATATAATTTCCCAGTTCTGGTCAATTAACAAACATGAACTGAGTTAACTATAGCCACATCAACATTCAAGTAACAGAAACAGCAGATTTAACTTCCCAGTTCTCATCTAAATGGATATCAACTGTGTTAACTGCAGCCACATCTACATCTGGGTGACCCTTCAAGACAATATCTCCCTCAATAAATAATGAACTTTTAAGATGAACCAGAAAATTCCAATAAAAGTCGACTTCAGACTGGCTCAGTATTACTCTCAGATACTACTGTCTACGGCTGAAAAACAGCCAGGTTTTAGGTAGGGTTTTCTGCAAAGTAGACACATATCCTCTCTAGAAAAGGAATGCAAGAATTAAGGGGTCAAATGGTGGGGAGGAGAGGAATATAGGGAGTGGTAAAGATCAACATTCATTAAAGTTCATTCCAAAATAGAACTACATATATATTTTAGAGCTCCACTCATTTATTTTCCTATATGAAAGAAATGAACATTAATGGGTGGTTACAATGTGCCAGCCACTTTACAAGACACCAGTATGCTCTTATAGGTGGGGGAAGGAAGAAAATATGAAGTAACCCAGGCCTTGAGCCCAAAGAATTACCTGGGGTCCGTTGAGTTTCAGATCTGAAAATTTCTGTCTCTCAAGGTCAGCATCGCCCACAAACCGGCCGTTCTGAAACAAAGCCCCAAGAAAACAATTTATTTTATGGTCTTCCTTTGCTTTATCAAACACAAATGATCCTTTTTCCAAACAGGAAAAGTTTTTCAAGAAGATATCTGTGGCCTGCAATCCTTAAATCAGTACTCATAAAAGAACCAAATCACTCCCTAGTCTTAGCACTTTCCTCAAAATTGGAATCAGTCCTGGAATTCTGGGAGACTGGATCTCTGGAGCATAAGAATGTAAGCTCCATGAGGGCAGAGGGCTTTTGTTTGTTTGGTCAGTCTGTTCACTAAGTATGCCTAATGCCTTGAACAGTGCCTGGCACATAATAGGCACTCAAACCATTTGCTGAATAAACAGAAGAGACTCGGATTAAGCTCCCCAGCACCCAACCTTTTTGGAAGACTACAAGAATAAGGAAAGTTGGATGGGCTAGGTTGGGGGTTTCCAAAAGCCTTCTTTATTGTTCCATGCTCCTTAATGCTCTACTGGCATTGGAAACCCCCATATCAGGCGACATTTTTAAGAAAGCATCAAGAGTCTTGAGTCTCCTTTTCCAAGTATTAAAAAGAAAACCAGTAGCCCAAGTCCTCTCAAGCAAACAGACAATTCAACATCTTTATCACCAATTATTAAAGCCACGGAACACACTCCAAAATGTCATCCTTAAGTTGTCCTGTCTTAAGCAGGAGGGAATAATCTAATGACATTATACCATGTAAAAATACATTTGCCCGTTCCGTCTCCAATAGATTATACACCCCTATTAGGTAGGGTGTATAATGCTGCATGGAGAGGAAATTAAACACTACTTTCAGGAAGAAGGAAGGGTGTGGTTTCATTGCTGAGTAGAAGTTAAAAATAAAAAAGAGAGTGCGAGCAAGTAAGAGAGAAACCACACACTAATCCTGGAATTCCCCACCAACTCCAAGCCTGAGCAGTCTGGCTCCCCCTTTTAATATATATACTTCTCATCCTTAACTCTACTCTGGTAATCTATAAAAATCCTGGAACATTATAAACACATAGCTTCCTCAAATTCCTAAACATTCCCTATTTGGGGGGATAACCTGTCCTTTCACTTAAGTGCAAAGTTACTCAGCATGAGGAACCTATTCCTGTCTTAACAAATAAATAAATAAATAAATAATCAATGAAAAGGACTACTGAGTATGAAAAACGTTCTGTTTCCCACCCAGAGATCTCTTAAGATATGGTCTATCAGACAATGCCTACTACACACACATGCACACACACATAACAGTCAAAAACAGACAAAACCTCAGGCAGATTACATCGCAGCCAAGTCAGACTAGGGGGACATACGAAACACAAGATACTTCTCTTTTCTAACACCAACTATCCCAAGTCATATCACAGAGTCAGACAACCTCAGAGACCACTGGCTCCAGTGGTTATTTGGGTTAAATAGCAGCATGATGCTCCCTCTCCAACTCTAACCAATGGAATTAACAATGACCCTTCCTCCAAGAAATGATTTACATAACCAAGAAAAAGAGCAGACAAGGACAAAATGGAGCAGGGGCACAAAATTTACAGATACTGCCATACTTTCTGAGCACAGACTGTACCCTTAGAGAGACTGAACTGGAACTAAGAGTATAAGATGTCTAACTTTCCCAACCACTAAGCAGGCATTGACTTTCCTGGATTTCTGATACAAAGAACAATCAGAGAAAACAGAAATAACTTGAGTACTAATTCAAACTACACAATTCTACCATTACTAGAACCGCATCCCAATCCAGAAACCCCACTCCAGGAAAACAGGAAATTAGAAGGACGCTTCTAGAGATAAGTCCACCCAACTGAGCACAGCAGCAATATTCTCTATCTCTTAGTCAGTATTTATCCCCCTCTGGAAAGGTTCATTGTGAATCATGAGCACTGGAGAGCCCATAACCATCAAAAGAGTAGCTTCACAGGAAGGACCACAGCTACTCTGTAACCATGCCAAAATCCTACCTGCAGGTCTCATGGAAAGAGGGGTTACCTGATGCCGGCGGGTGAGGGTGCCGTTGGCCATGAGTGGATTGGCATCTTGTGGTGAGACCCGGACGCGTTCCAGTTGCGCCGAGACGTGGCGCCGTTCCTCCTCCAGCGCCCGGGTCAGCTTCTCAAACTGGGCCTCTTGTTCCTTCACAGAGGCCAAGATGCTGGCGGTCGACTCCACCTCTGAGTCGTCCATGATGGTAAGGGGCGGAGCCGCCGCAGGGCAGGGTAAAAAGGAAGGTGGATCACAGAGGGAGGAGGAAGGCGGGAGAAGGCCCCCCCCGCACTTCACACTACCGGGAAAGGTAAGAAAGAGGAGAGAAAAGGTTACAGGTCAGAGAAGACAGATGCATTATTAATCCCAGAGCCAAAGACGCCCTCTCGTGAATCTACTGCAGTACAGAAAGCAAGCCACCACCAGCCTGGGAACCCATCACCAGGTCTACTAGAGCAAGATCCTTTTCCCACTATCCTCCTCAACACTTCACCAGAAATAACTATTTAAAGGAAAGGTGCAACTAGATCCAACTACACTGTTGGTAAGAGAGGGAGGATGTGGCTAAGCACTGGAATCATAACGCGAGACTAAAATTAGATTATCTGTCCCTGCGAAAGTTTATTGGCATCAACTGCAATGAAGTTATAACTCAGTGTACAAACAAGCACTCTCTGTCCTGCAGGAACAAGACACTCCAGAGATAATGGGGCAATACAGGTTTTACTTAACCTCTCCCAAATCTGAATGCTAAAATTGCTGCAGTGGAGGTAAAATATATTAAATTAATATGTCAAATTTAAACACCAACAAAAAATGGAAGTAATAAGAACTTCCCACCAAAGACAGGAAACAAATTAAGGCCAGATCCTCAATTTAAAAGCCCCCATATTTAATACATTGATGAAGGGGCTTTCTTCCTTTCAAAACTAGTCTACCACATTGAGGGCAAAACTTGTTCCTTAACTAATGGAGACAGAGAGCACTAGAAGACAAAAACCCTACATGTAAAAAGGCACTATTTTCAGGGACTTTCACCTCTTAGGCTCAAACTCTGAAATTATTCCCCAACGTATTTGGTATCCTAGCCTCCAAATAGTCAATGGGCGGAACTTCCTATGAAACTCTGTAATCCTGCAGAAAGCTCTAAATAGACCACTTTTTACCTTTTACTTGCTCCAATTCAGGTTAAATATTCCAGTAATCTAGAGGACTTATGTATGCTGTTTCTACAACAAATGATTACAAATAAAAAAATCAAGAGCTCCCCATACCTTTATTATATAAACAGCAAGTTGGTTAATAAATGAAGGGGCATTGTATTCAAACTGCTGGATTTCACAAGGTTTCTCTCTTATAGCTGAGATTTCAGGGCCAGTCCAAAATGTACAATATTGAAAAACAGGTTTTGGAATCAATTCTCTCCCTTACTCCCCACCCTCTCATCAACCCCTAAAGAAAAAAGCACTTAAAATAGATACTTTTTATTCTTAATAAACAAATTTCCATACACACCTGTTAAGAGAAGGTCGTAACTGATTGAATTAACACAGAGAACAGCCCAGTCTAGACTCAAAAAGTCATGGGAGAAGCATCCCAGCCACCACAGCAAGGAGGAAGCAGGAAGGAGAGAGCTGTAGAAATATTTGGAGGAAAAATGGGAATGAGAGGAAAATAAAATATATCTGATACATAAAAATAAGAGAAGCAAGGCAGGAGGTGTATTGGAGGAAAGACATTTGGAAATGGAAGGGAATAATTTAAACTACGACTTGGAATTGCTTAATGTAACAAGACGCCCTTTGGACTTGGCTGTGTTTTCTGATACATGGGACTTGGATGCAGTTTTCATCAAAACCTGGATTCTGCTTGAACTTCCATACAGAATCAGGACCAGGTTACAGTATGAATAAAAACCCATTACCCCCTAATTTCCAGCAACCAATTGGGGAAAAAGAAAGAAAAAAAAAAACAAAACGCTGCTGTTGGAATGCCCTCCCCTCCTCTTCCCACCTGAGGCAGAAACCTCAAAGCCCTGTCCCAGCATGCCCGCAAAGACACTGAGAAACCAACGTAATAGTGGAAGGTGAGGAAGACATGTGGGGACTAGCCTAGCCTGAGCCTTTTGCTTCAGCTCCCTTTCCCACGCTCCCCAGAGTCCCACCAAACTCAAATTCTTGGTCCCGTCTGCCTTAGAATATATTCAGTGTTCAGCAAGCAAGAGTACCCAGAGGAAACTAATGAAGAGGTACCCAATAAATTCCTCCAGTATCAAAAACACCTATTTAATTCTCCATTAACTAGGACTCCTTCCACTGGATCCAGTCCCTGAATCTGAGAAAATGGTGGCCCTTCTCTAAATCCTCCTACCCTAAGCTCTGGGCAACCCAATCATTTATCAATTCCTATTCTTCCTTTCAGTCCAAAGCCCATCGGGGCTTTCTCATATTCCCACCCCACATTCCAATAGACCACTCAAGTCTTTAATAAGTAGTACCCTTATAAAAAATGTTGCTCCCCTTTCATCTCCATTTCTTCATTTTAAGCACTTGCCCTTAATCGCTATGTACAATGACCTGTGAACCTTCCACACCAAGAGGACTCAAGAGAGATTGTTCCAGTTATTGAGTTTCAAAAGGCCTGAATTGCAGTTACCACTCTGGCAGCCTCTGCTCTGTAATCTTTGCTAATAAAAGCCCAAACTACCACTACCACAAGGCATACAGTGACAGCCTGCCCTGCTGAAGAAAGATACTGTCACCC
Organism: Choloepus didactylus; assembly: GCF_015220235.1. NCBI lineage: Eukaryota > Metazoa > Chordata > Mammalia > Pilosa > Megalonychidae > Choloepus > Choloepus didactylus. Next base: position 19,523,295 of record NC_051312.1, read on the forward strand.
TGACACTTTTTTGTCCCTGGAACTTTAACTTATTCAGTAAAGGGGGTTAGGAAGAAAGGCAGGGAAAACTACCCAGGGTTCCAGGTCAGGAAACAAATTCGGGAGAGACACTGGCTTCTCCGATCTTCATGGCATTAAAGCTGACCATCTGCCTCTACTTTGGGGAAGAGGGCAGCATAATTAAATAGAAAGAGAAGATCAAATTTCTAAGTCTAAAAGCATGGAGAGAGTTTCTACTTCAAATTGGGCAGAAGCAGACAGAGGCTGTGTGGGATAGAATAGAACTCAGAAGATGGATCCCAGCCTGGCTCTGCCACTAGCCAACAACAGCAGTTGGTAACTGCCTTGTTCTCATTTGTAAAATGCTAATACTACCACTAGCCCTGACTAACTCCAAGTTGCTGTGAGGATCAGGTGACATAATGTATGTTACACAAATATGAGGTATTAAGTTGTTTCAAGAGTTAGTTTCTCTCTTCCAATTATATTACTAACGGTAATGCCTCAGCCCAAAACTATTTTGTGAACCAGCAGATGAAATTAATTAATCAATAGCATAACTGGGTTCTAATAAGTGGATGCGCTGGTTTCCCTACATCAACTCTATTTACCAGGAGGACCTACTTAGACCAGTGTTTTTGGAACACAGGGTGCTTCTCTAGTGTCCAGCAGTCATCACAGCATTATATATGATCTTAGCAATTTACTACCAAGGAGAAAGGGAAGGTGGAAAGAACCAGCAGTTTACTGAATGTTTTACATTTTATCATCCTGGTAATCCTTACAATACCCTAAGGAAGTAAGTTTTATTGCAAATAAGAAAACAGGCTCATAGGTTTAAAAAAAAAAAAAAAATTAACCAGCATCTCACAGTTAATAGCAAAATTTTAATTTAAACTGTCAAGTCCAAAAAATAAAAGTTCAATATAAGATGGATAACCCCTAAGAGACTTCTTCCCAACCATCATAGGAAACAAGGGAAAAGAAAGGGTTCCAATTTTCTTTAGGCTTAAAGGTTATCCATAATGTCTAGATATGAGATATAAGTGGGAGAAAGGAAAAAATGGGGGGAAAAAGGAAACATGAGTTGGGGAAGAGAATAAAGTGATTAGACAAGCCACAGTAAATGGCCCCATAGCTCAGAGATTTAAGGAAAGATTCCTCTCCATCTCATGCACATCATAAAAAGATTATGCTACAGACCAGAGTCTGCAAAATATTAACTGACTTTGGAAGATAGGCCAACACCTTTCCAGGTTTGCTACTTACTATGTTTAAATGGATTATACTTGCTCTTACCACGAAGAGACCACTGAGGAATTCCCAAAGTGAGAAAGAGACACATAAAGTGAATCTTGCTGTTCCTCTAGGGCTAAGTTTTTTGAGAATAACTAGTTTTACTCTTAAGCCACAGGTCCTATTTTACTGTATTCCCCACACAGTGGAAAGACCCTACTATTACACAGTCTCCCTCATTTAAGCAATAACAACAATAAAAATTCAGTCTCTTCTCTAAGAACTCTAAACCAAAAGAAGTTAAATTAAATCAAATACCCAGAAGGACCAAACAATGCTAACCGGGCAGCAGGGTGAAAATCACTGACCAACAGCACAATCCCTGGAATGGTTTGTTCTGCTATACGTTCAAGAAGGGAAAAACAAAATTCCAGACTACGACCAAAAGACCTGGGGTTCAAGTCCTGGCTCTGCCAAAAACTAGCTGGGAGACATTACTGCAAAGAGAGGAAAAATAATTTTTCCTGAGACAGAGAACTTTGAACCCACCAAAGAGACTTTGGGTTCTTGAGAAATAACTTATTTTCTGTAGCCAGCTCCAAAGGCAGCTCTCCTCCCTTCTTTCTATTTATTCATCATGAAATCAAACCAATGTCACGACTATATAGCCTCCCTCTAAGAGGACTGATAAGCAAAACTCCATTTCCACATCATTGTGGGATTTCTAAAGACTTTTTGTTAAAAGTGCACTAAGCCTCCTACTGAAGAGTACCACAACAATCAATAAATCATCATACCTGTAATACTACAAACTGTATCATACAACATTCCAGCCAGAAAAGTGAGACCTGTAGGCACCTAAATGTTCCTTTAAAACACCTTTGATTGCCTTAACTGACATTTGCCCCAAAATTCAAAGCAATTATTCCTATTCAACCCCACATACACAGGGAAAAAAAAAAAAAAAAAAAAAAAACCTGCCATTCTGGTTTCCAAATCAAAGGTTGTGTCAATAGTTTTTCTATGGCTGCTTATCACAAAGAGTGCTTGTATCAGAGTCCAAAGTCTAAGAAACCCACCCCCTACTTGATGTTCCACTCTAAAACTCACTGTCTGAAGCTCACAGTCAGAACAATTCTGGTGATTCTCCCTTCACTGGGGAAGACTCACTTGCACTCTAATCCTCAAATGCTCAGACGTGATTTGCATAAAACCTGAAGAAGGGAAGGTTCTGCTCACTTCCCAATCTCAACTGAACTGAGAACTCTGAGTCACAAAAGAATCATCTCTGCTTTATCAGTCACCTGTATTCCGAAATTAGCCTTGACTTAGGTGTTGGCAGGTTCCCTGGTTCCCTGTAGATCTGCTTTATATGTCAGGCTCAGCTTCTCCACTTAGAGCACCAAAAAGGCTGACTGACTGAGTCTTATAGGACAGCAAGGAAAAACTGGGTATCACTGTATCTACCATGAAATCTCTCTGATAAATTAAGGGACTCTCTGGGCAAATCACCCTCCTCTTAGGAAAGAGTGATGCATGTATCCTATTGGGGTTTCAGAGCAAATAAGGAATTTTAAAATAAGAAAAGTAAATTAAAAAAAAAAAATACTTCTTGTTATAAAGGAGGTTAAACTTGTGATCTCCACAGCTTAGTAGGACACCTTAAACTACTTCAGTTTTATAATCCTGACCTAAAGTTACCTGTCAACATTTGGTTTTTACTGACTTATCAAAAAAGAAAACAAAACTAAACAAAATACCACTATTATCATGACCTCCTAAATTCAGAGACCAGATGGAACATTCTTCTTGCTCTCTTTTCCCTGCTCAATCATTATTGGAAACCACCCCCCCCCCCAATCCATCCCAACCATAACATACTAAAATGGGTAAATGCTGGGCTGGCTTTGAAGTAAAGGAAGGGTGTGGTTCTCAGCTACAGAAGGGGCCCAGGACTGAAAAGCTATGGAAAAGAAACAAAACCTGCTTCTCCCTGGAGCATGCCTGACACACACACAGGACTGGTCTAACAAGTCCTTCTGAACTCTCAGGCCAGGCTGCCTCCTTCTCCTCCCCCATTACCCACGTGCCTCTCCACAGTCTTCCAGTGGGACAGAAACTCTGAATTTGCTCTCAATCCTGAGAAAATCTGAGACACACTGAGTTACTTACCTGGATCCCTATTGCCACCTTGCCAAAGGCGTCTCACCTAGCCTTATAAGGAGAAAGCAAGGATTTAGGGAGAGGCCGATAAAGAAACAAAGATAAGAGGGAGGGGCAAAAAACAGAGAGGTATCAGACTAGAGGAAGGGGAGAGGCCAAATGCCTTTCTCTTTCCCACTAGAGGAGGAGGAAAACCCAGTTGTCAGGGACACAATAGAAAATGATAAAAAAAATCTAATCAAAATGGAAAGGTACTATACTGTTGTGTCATAAAAGAGAAATCTTAAAATTAACAAGGCCATGACCTACCCTGGGCTAGGCAAAAAATATTCATGGAAAAGCAGCTTAACCTTAGTGTTTACTAGAGGTCACCCAACTGTATGAGTTCACATTCCTTTTTTAAAGAAGAAGCTACTCACCAAACCCCTTTAGTTTCTTTCTATGGCACTCTCCCCATCCCTTTGCCCATCATTTGAAGACCTGGAAAAGTGGAAAGCATGTGACTGAGTCATATTAACTCAGTCACACTTCCACAGAGCCCTGAAAAGAGACCAACAAGACTTCTCTTTCTATCAGGTTGAGTTTGGACAACAAGCAACAAAGAAGAAGTTTGCGGACCTATGAAGAAATCAATCAGACCTTATTTCCACTACAGGACAGACAGTGGGAAGTGTCATATTTGAAAAAATAAAGTGAAAAATCCAACCTTAAAAGGGTTAGAAAAGTTGGGAATTATTAATTATTGATCTCCCCTTACAAGTTATCACACATAATCCTTTCCATACTCTACTAATGTTGGCCCTTTTTTAGAGATGCGTAAACTGTACATCAGAAGTATTTAGTATCTTGCCTAAGGTAATAAAGCTAGTAAGTAGTGGAAATGCATCTGTTCTACTTGAAGTCTATGTTCCTTCTCCTTGGATACAGTGGGATGAGTATGAACTCTGTATGTTTCCTGTGGTTAAAAGTCATTCTAACACAGAGAAGTTGGCTAAAAGTAAACTTGGCGGGGTGGGGGGTGGCAAATAAAGGGGATGGAGTGGAACCAGCAGCTTAATCAATTCTGAGAAAAAGTAGCTTGCAATCTACCTCAGATTTCCCCTTTATTAATAAGGAACAAGTACATAGCAGGTAGTACAGACAAAAGGTAATATTTTATACAGATCACCTACCTCTCCACTGACAAATCTGCTGTAAAAATCTAGCTACATGCTGCACTGTCTGATCGCATAACACAGCCCAGGAAAAAAAGTATAATCACAAATATCCGTACTCTTATTTTTAATGTGGCATCTCACTAAACCAAAAGCAGAGATCAGAGCTGGGGGGGAAACAGAAGGAACTAGAAGCAGGGAAGATTGTGCTAGCTAGCAACAGAACAGAGGGGAGGGATTGTTCTAGCGGTATGTTAGCAATCTGCCTCTAGGGCAGCTGTCCTTCTGGGCAATCAAAGGCGGGTTTGTGTGTGTGCTCAGGGACTAGCCAGCTTGGCAAGAAGTTGAGAACTCAGCCACCCAATCCGCAAAGTGAGAAGAGATGTCTGTTTCACAGCTGGGATTGAGGGCAGGGAAAATACAAAACAAGGAGAAGGGGGGATGGGGAGGGCAGGGAGTGCTACAGGTGCTATTTCAGTCTTGACATAGGAATAAAATCTCAGGAAACTACCAGCCAGCCCCTAGTTTTGTGCTAACATTAGAGAATTGCCAGTACTTCTCAATACAGAAATCAAAGAATGGGTAGGTTCCTCCTGCTCTGTGGTATTAGGGTGCCAGTTAGAAAGGTGAGACCTAAAAAGCAGGGCCCCAGCGTTGCCTGTTTCTTTGTCCTGTTTAGGTATCTGCAGTATATACAATACATAAACATTAACATCTACCTCCTTCTAAAAGTCCTTTCTTAATCAAATCTTAGCGATCCATAAATAACAATAGCAAACAAAATTCAGTTAGATCTCCAATGCTAAGAGAACAAGGCCATTTATATAACTCAAGTGCTAAGGCGCAATAGGCCACAGTCAGAATTCACACTGCCCCTAATCTCTCAGAATAGCTAGATGCTCTGAGACCCATTATACACAAAGACTGCTCTCTTCTCAGTAGAGCTCTGTAGCAGAGAGCTGCTCTCCAGGGACAAAGAGATTTCACAGGAGAACCACAAAGACATCGCCCCTCTCTGTTCCCCCGCTCCCAGCTTTCTCACTTCCTGTCAGTAGCACCAGACCACAGTCTCCCAGAAACAAACAAATACAAAGTGCTGGATTCTGGGCTGCCGGCCAACCGCATTCCAGGGCATCCTGTCTACCAATCACCAGCAAGAGCTCCCACTTTGCCCTGCTCAGTTCCTTATCATGTTCGGGAAAACAACCCTCCTCCCTGCCCCAAGCGAACACTACATAGGACAAAGCTCAGGCCTTTAAGAATCAGCAGAAAGATACTGTATAAGGATCTAAGGGTTTGGAGGGGTTGAGTGGATTTTTAGGATTCCTACTTAGCAAATTACTTTGGAGGCACAGCACTGGGGATTTTAAAGCTACTGATGCTGTTATATCCGGTTCAACTACTTATGATACATCCCCCAAAAAAGCTTCATCATGCCAATCTGATTACCAACCTGAATTCAGCCAACAGAATAGTCTCACTTGGAGAACTACTTTAGGATACATCCTCTTTTACCCTATCACCCATTTCTACTGTTTTCAAAGTCCTCTTTTCTCCACAAGCATAAAGTTGACTCCTAAAACAGGCCCCACAGAGAACAAACAAAGGCAGCAGACTCCACCCCACAAAGAGACACAGACAGGCACCAGCTTATCAGGTCCTGGGAGCGAAGTTCCCTGCTGTCCCTAGAGAATGAGAGGAGGACCACTAGGAATTACACAGCAGCCTTGGCGACAGAGAGGTCAAGACAAGAACCTCAGCTTTTCCTGCTTGCTGCACTTCAGCCCCTGAACCCCTGAAAGTAGGTCAAGAGCTAAAGATTTGGAACCCAGTCAGTAAAGAAAGTCTCCCTTCCTAATAAGGGTCTTCAGTTGACTCCAAGAAGGGAGATAGAATACATTTTTCTATTATCTTGTACAAGCCCATTGGAAGTTAGCCCTAAACCCCAGAAGCACAGATGCAGATAGAGGTTAAGGTCTATTGGCCAGATTCTTGAAATCCAAGGAAGGGACATTCTTTGCCCAAGGGGCTCAATTCCCTGTGCGTTAAACAGCACAAGGCTCAGCACAGAGTTCTCCAACCAGGGCACATTCCAGGCAACTAACTAATAAATATGCTATCATTTCTCATCTTTTCTCCTCAATTTTTTTGTCCTTCTTCTTTGATAAGCTTTGACCTACCAGAAGGACTCCAGGCTGAACCCTGATCTAGGCAGCAAATGATGCGAAAGTCTGAAACAGCACAACTTGGAAAGACTTAGCCCATATCTGGATCTGGTATAAACCAGTGGAAGCAGATGGGATAGGAATACACAGAATAGTCCGCCATTCTAGGGCTGGATAGAGAAGTGAATGTTTAACACTGTGTTTTAGATCAGAAGTTCAACACTAAGGCCTAGCCACTGCAAATTGTATCATGGAAGTGCATGAAAACAGAAGTTTAAGACCTCATACTTAGCACCAAATGTGATTAACTCCTTTCCTCTCTCGAATAACTTAAAACTTGGTTATAATTGGTAGTATTCGCCCTCATTCATAGCCCAGCTAAAGTAAATTATAGTCAATTAAGTACTGTTGTGGGATAGATATACAAAAGCAGATGAAAATAGTGGAGTTTAATACAGAAGAGTTTTCCAAGGCACTTAAAATAAATAAATGAAAGAGTTTTCAAAGGCACACCCCAGAGAACTGAACACACCCATATCAATGCCGCTGTTGCTCCACTGGATGCCTGGCAGGTTTCCTGCCTAAAATTGAGCAGGTAAAGACAGAAAGGGACTGCTGACTCAGAAATATAGTCACCCTTGTGTGTAGGGAGGCAGAGAGACCAGTATAGCCAAACGGTTACAACTCAGCATGACTTCACCAGATGTCCTGGTTCTAATTGTAACTCTGGTTGTTTGCAGACATATTTAGAAAACCCAAGCAAAGGAATAATGAATGGGTAAGAAGAAAGTCACTGGAAGGGCCCAAGACTTAAGCTGAATACTCGATGGTTGGAAAAGCATGAATCTGCTTGGCTATATAACTTCCCACACCCTTCTCTCCCAAAGCTGAAAGAATTAGAAGAAAGGGTGTCAGGAAACAGAATGTAATTGAGAAAGGTTCAGCTACATTCCAACTAGCCAACATCCCACATACTATTAAGGGTGCCTGAGAATCCAATCCCACCACATGAGAGTTGCTGGGACTCTGCTAACACATATCCAATTCCTTCCCAGCTCCCCACCCCCACCCAGACCTCCATTCCCTACTCCCAAATACTCTGAAAAGCAGCATAATTGAGATGGCTTGATGAAGGCACCAGCTGTTTCCACCACTCTCCTTCCCCCACCCCAGAGATCACAGTTCAAGCTCACATCAAACACTTAATACAACTGACTGGTCAGTAGGAAAAAGCCTGGACTAAAATAGCAGGAAGAAAGCCAACTGGCCCCATTTAGAAGGAATGCTTTCTTTGCTCAATTTAAAAATAAGAAAGCTTTATCATCCCCTCCCCTCTGTCCAATAATGTTCTCCTTTTCCCAACCTACCCCCTCCTCAGAGTCAGAGGTTTCAGTTTCTTCCATACAACTCCTTGATCTATTTTCAAATGTCAGGGAATACTAGGGAGGTGTCTGTAAGGTTAAGTGTAAGATAATGTCTCGGAGATTAGAGGCTTCCTGAACTCCAACAGCCAAACCTAGTACAGGTGCCCATAAGGGCAAAGAGACAAGAACCCACACAGCACCAATTTCTGATGTTGCAAGTAAGGAGAAAAGGGAGCAAATATTTTTCAGCCACACTTGACCACTGACGGTAACAGGATTTCCCAAGGCATGGTAACTAGTTAAGAGTGCTAATATGACCGGCCCCTCCTCCACCCACATTCCAAGTCGGCCCATTACCCAAGAAGGAAGGGAAGGAAGCCACCACTTCCTTTTCAGACAGGAAGTGACATTGGCCCTTCCTGTCAAGTTTTAAACAAATTGTCCAGCTGAGTTTCAATGCTAACATCCTCTCCTGAATTTGCTCCACAAATTCAAAACGGAGAGGGGAAATGGAGATATGGTCTAAAAGATTCCCTTCCCCCAACAGGCAAGTCCTCCATACCATGCTAAGTGCTGGCATAACCCCCAAATCAGGCAGTGACAATTGTAATTCCAAAACAATACAGGATATATAGGTAGATAATTTCACTTCAAGTTAGCCACCTTTTTACCATGTCTACTACCGTGAACTATTCTTCTCTTTGTCACATACTAATTAAAATAACCACCTACCTGAGAAATCACAAACCAATGAAGCTTAACTCAAATGTTCACGTTTTATCATCCTCAAACCTGACAGACTGATCAGAATGACCTGGGGAGCTTTAAAAAAATAAAAATAAAATCACCCAAATCCACCTCCCTGTCCCCCCATACCTCGATTCCTTGAGGGGAGGCCTGTTTTTAAAAAGTGATTCTGATGATTTGTTGGGAAACACTATACTGGCCTCTATCACTGACATCTCTCTGACCAACACATTCCTCTTGTAAAAAGGGTGCTAGTTATAAAATACATTATTTGAGCATGTTTTACTGCTCACCAGATAGCTCAGCTCATTATTCAGTCTGGATTAAAGGCTCTTTGAAACCATGTATTTAAATGTAAGGATGGCTGGAATTACACAGTACTAAATCCTATATTCTAGACTCAGAATTTCTACAAGAAATTACTAAAAGACTGCTGAGAAGAGTCTCAGCATTGCCTTGTCAGCAATGCCTTCCCTGGAATCCTGATTTGCTACACTGAAGAATATCCCTATTTATACTGCAGACTGCATGACCGCATTAATTTTCAAATATCTTAACATTTCCTCTAAGGAAGAAAGAGCTGTACCAAAGTTTCAAACATTGGCCCCATATTCCATCCCAAAAGAACTCCAAAGTCCTAAATTTAGCATTTAAGTCTCTAGATAATTAATAGGTCAGCTGGCAAAATAATAGAAATAACCAGAAATTCTGGATTCAAGTGTTAACTCTAACACTTAACAAGTGAGTCATTTTAACTTCAGGATTGAGAAAGAAAAAGTGAATTGCAAAATGTTTGAAGAAGAACCATAAAGAGAAATATTTCCACAAGGAAGCATGTGTCACTGAAGGTTTAGGATAGAAGAAAGGCATTAAAAAACATGCTCTTGAGACAACCACAAATATTCTAGCCCCATCAATAAATGGTGAAGTAATACACATCAAACACCCATTTAAAGTAATGTCAAAATTTTGGGGAATCTGTAATTGCCTGGAGTATTTCCTATGCAAGATGATACCGCTACCTGACCAAAGGAGAAGAGACAGGGAGGAAAAAAAGTATATTTCCTGGTTGAAGTCATCTCCCAAGGATGATATTAAATAGCAGGATGACAACTAGGTAGGTATAATTAAAGGGAAGAACAAAGAGTAACCAGGTCAAGTTCCAAGACTCAAGACAAAGTAAGAGAGAGAGAGGGAGACAGAGGAACTCTTTACTGAGGGACAGACTAGCTAAACCAGGAGTCATGAGATGGAAAATAAGTGTGGGTGATTCGAGACACAGGTACTCTGGTAATCAAAGATCCTTTCACTTTCCCATGTGGGGTTGCCATAGAGCATCAATCATTAAATAGCTGGTGCTTATTCCTCAACCCCAACCAAAGTCATCCAGGACAAGTGGCTCAGTATATGCTTTAATAACACTCACTGCCTGAAGATAAACATGGAAAAGGAAAATAGTAACATAAATTGGTTATTAGAGTTGATCAAATCCCCAGCAGTACGAAACAGACATATAGATAACGTAACCTACAACGATCCCTGAAGCCATTAAATCCCAACAATTAGGGTTTTGGAAAAGGAGTGGTTTTTTGGTCGAATAAGCAAAGGGAGATGCAGCAGTGAGGCAGGTGTAATAGTTGATTAAAAGCACATAACCACACCAACAAATGCTGTACTCAAAAAGAAATCGTACCCAGTCTAGGCTGCCACTCCTTTTATTGCTAGAAAATTGACTACGTAGATTAGAAGGTGGAGAAATTTATTTCTCCAGGTATGAAAATTTTGCATCTCATCTCATTCCCCAAACACTACAGCTTATACTAAATAGTTGTCTACTATTATTATCATTCCCAAGACAAGGGTCAACCTATGCAAAATCTACTATACAAATTACTTGCTGACTATACTCACATGAAAATTCTACAATGGGAGAAAGATGGCGGCTGGGTTAGGTGCTGTCAATGCCTTTCAAAGACAAACAAGAAATAGGTAATAGCTGTTATCTCGGAGGTCTGAAGTGAGGAGACAATTTTTCTTTGTACAGCATAGTACACAACAAGGCCCTACATTATCCCCACTCCTTCTCCCCCTTTCCCCCCACCCTCACCATTGAACCTCTCTGGTCAGGTCTACTTCTCCTCCCACCTGCCTTGCTCAAAGGCAACAACTAGCCTCAGGGCCTTTGCACTTCCAACTCTTCTCATATGCACATGACCAGATTCCACTATTTCTTTTAGGTCTTTCTTAAATATACCTTCTAAGTGCGGCAGCCTTCCCTGACCACCATATATAAAATAACCTCACTCCCACCCAGAACTTCTTATCTTCCATCCTCCTCATTTTTTTTTTTTCTGAATAGTATTATCACAGTTTGACATTCTACATATTTACTTGCTGATTATTCATCTCTTCCAACTAGAATACAAGGTCTGTTGTGAGGACAAGTACTTAGGGCTATGTGGCTTATTGTTGTACTCCAGCAAGAAGTGGCACACAGCTTTTTTTTTTTGAATGATGATGTTTTACTTTTTCAATGAAAACAAAAAGTTGAATTTTAGAAACTAAATCAACTTTGTCTCAAGTCTTCTCCCCACCCACACTTTTTTCTAATTGCAATCTTGGGCGCATGAATTGGGGTCTACTGTAGCCTTATCTGATTCGGCTGACCTTCAGTAGGGTAGACATTCAAGTGGCCAACTTTGCCCTGGTTTACAAAGTAAACAAAAAAGAGGAGAACAACAGAGAGATTACAGAAGTTCCCCCATTCCAATAAAGCAGCAGTGGAAAGAAATCAGATTAGTACCTATTTCTCTTTCAAAACAGAGTATTCTATTTTAAAAGTATGTTGAATATACACCAGCTACTTCATTTCAATGAGATTTACTTCACTTGCAATGAAATGGGAACCGCAGGTGCTTTGATAAAAGGTATTGAAAGGTTGACCTCGTTTCTTTAACAATGTCTTATGTCCTCAACTATCAGAATATATTTTGGTTTCTTAAAATAAAAGTTCCCTAAAACAAAAATCTGTCCACTCCACAAAAGAGACCACCCAGTGTCCTGCTGCATTCCAGTATAGAACACGGGAAGCACATTCACTAATGATAATTTACTTGGGAAAGTACATTTATTTTGCTCTACTATCAACTGAACAGAAATGAGTAGTTAGTAAATGTGGATGAGATCTGAAAATCAAAAAGATAAAAACTAATCTGACTTACTAGAAGAGATCATTCTTCTTAGATTGCAATTGTTGTAATCCTATTTTAGATTTAAGTGAAATAAACCAGAAGCAGTATCCTAATACTTCTACCTTTGGCTCATGAATGCAGTTTATTCTAGAGTAAGAATCAGAAACTTCTATATAGCGTTAGTGAGGCAAAGTGATACCCATGAAAACACCAACCTAAGGGGAAAAAGGACAGGGAAGATAAGGAGAGGTAAAGGAAGACACTACAGAGAACAGGCAAGCAAATGAAATAGAGAAAACATAGGATAATCAATAGAGGCAAATGTGGATAAAATAGGTGGGGAGCTGGGAGGAGGAATCTACAGCAGGAGGCTATGGATTGCCAATAGAAATTAGTTTCAATACCGTTCAGGACACTAGTTTCATGGGTTATTTAGTATAAAGGAGGGGCAGGAAAAAAGAAGGAAAAAACCTTAGGCTGGGAGAAACCTACAAGTTTCCAGCAAGGCTGCATCTTACAGGTATGTATCTCCCACAGGCCAGTTTAGCTTTTCCATATATAACAGCAGATCTCTTTCTTAGAAGCTTCCTTTCTCACAGGGAGCATTCAAGAACCCAAAATTTCCATGTCACAGTTTTAAAAATGTCCACAAATAAGGGCTTGCAAATAGAGAATGAGGTTTCCTGAACACAAAAGAGGGAAGCTTATTTCAAGAAAAGGGATAACAAAGCTTGTCTTAGTTTGTATACAACTGTTTCCTCTACAACCATTCATAACTGAATGTTATCCTACAAAAATCCTGCTTGGACAAATAAGACTTTGAGGTAAAGGATCCAGTTCAAAATCAAGAATAATACACCCAAACAAAGCCTTTTTCAATCCATTCTCTACATAAATTAAAGTTTACCCCTTGGATGCTAAAGTTCTATCTCTTAGAGGCACAAAAAGGTGGCAGAAACTTGTATTACTATTTTTTCCCTAAAGGATCAAAGTCTCGAAAGGAAAACTATTGTAAAATAGTCAAGCTTTGCCACCTGTTTATTTCCCCACCCCTACCCCAACCCCACTCACACACACATTCTCACCTCACTTTATTAAGTTACCATTCCCATACCACCCTTATTTTGGACAACCCTGCCCACACAACTCTTCAATGTTGACTATTGCTAAAGATACTTTTTTCCCATTAAAAAAAAAAAATTGGCTTACACCCATCTAAGAAGTCTATTTATTCTTCAATATAAACATCTATACCTATCTCATAGAATCTTAGGTTTTAAGAGAACTTAAAGAGCATTTAGACCAACAGGCAAATGATATTTGAATTCATTGAAAGTATTCATTCTAACAGCAAACACTTACAAGGTATTACTATTAACAGGGCACTCTTCTATGAATTTTACATATATTAAATCACTTAATCTTCACAACAATCCCACAGATTGGTTAATATTATTATCCCCATTTTACAGAAAAGGAGACCAAGGCCCAGAACAATTAAGCAATTTGCCCAAAGTTACACAGCTAGTAAGTGGCAGAGCAACATCTTAGCCCATGCAGTCTGACTCCAGAATCCATGCTCTTAACCACTATGCTATGCTGCCTTGCCTCGCCATATATTTGTGAAACTCTCAGATTGGAAATTCTCAATCTGGCCAGCATACTGATCACAATATACAGAGTAATAAAGCATGTGTGTCCAAATGTTAACAGCTGATATCTAGGGAATGAACAAGTTATTGAGCTATTCTGGCAACTTAACTGAAGTTTGAAATTTTCTCAAAACAAAAAGTTAAAAATTGCCTTTATCGTCATATAATGGAGCATGTTTGTGAAAGTGATGATCAAATTACGTATTACCTCTTTGGTCAGCAAAGAAGACTTTAAGATAAGAAAACTCTTTGGGTCCTTATAATGCCTTCACCATATGTCTTATCTAAATTGCCGTATCAGTCCAGTCTGATGGGGAGGAAGCTGTCCTGAAAATGGGGAACCATCCCCGAACCAGAATAGTACATGGGAGCCCAATCTCAGTACTTAATATTTAATAATGAACAACGTGCAATTCTAAGTAGAATTAGGGAGGAAAAAATTACTTCCAGAAAGTACATTATACAACACAACTAAATACAAATCAATCTACACCCTTATTTCCCCTTGATAGTTCTAAACAGAACAGTTGTCCTTTCCAGATCCTGGAGTCCCATTCTACAATCTCCCTGCTAGGCTATATAACGCTCTGTTGGATACCTTGGAGGCAGCTGCATTTAAGCAGAGCAACTGCTATTTTCAGTTTCATGTGGCATTTAACCCCTTTTGCAAGGGAAGAAAACATGAAAGAATATTTGTAGTTATCTACTTGATTACCTACAATTCATTCCTTTAGGCAAGTTTTTTGTTACTATTATTCTAAATTACCAATGAAAAATAATTCAGGTACTTAAAACCAATACACTTAGTGAACAAAATCTCCTGAAGTTTCATAGCTGAAGCAGTGACAAAAAAAATACGATATCCAAACATGCCTTCTTTGAAACAGTGACATTCAAAACTACCATCCCAAATGTTTTATGCTTTTATTAACAAACGTAAAAACCAACACAGAACTTCCTAACACCGTGCTGAAAGCAACACTTTAGTACTGCTGTTTCAATGTTTTCAGCAACCACTTCCTTTCCCCTAGAAAATGGCTACATTTCAGGTTGTCAGTGGTTGAGTGATCCATTAGTATACTGACACCTTCCTATATTATGACATGAACGGATTTGGACCATTACTTTTTACACGATTCTTTGGATTACTTCCCCAGAAAGGGAACAAGGTAAAGGAAAAAATTTAAATTTAAAATCCTCAATTATTTCCAGAAATTTTGCTTAAAAATGGAAGGGAAGAGATGCAGAAAAGGTTGAAACTACAGTCTAAAGTAAAAGTTTCAAAATTTTTTTGCAATTTTATTAATCCATGTTGTTTTGCTTCCTACTTTAACTTCCTTTCAGCCTTCCCCACAGTTCCTCACTGATTCACATCAAGTGCCTTATTTAATCAAGGCTTACTGAACACCTCACTATGTACCAGACACTAAGATAGGTGCTAAAAGGATAGAGATAAGACAGTACCTACACTCAGGCAGCTCAGTCTAGTGGGAAACACAAAAATAAACAATTACAATACAGTGTGATAAATATTTGAACTACCTGCTGGTTGACAATATCATTCCAAACCATATACCTGAAAATTCTCTGGAAAAAAAAATTGAAGTTTAGGACATTTTCAGTTAAGTTTAATAAATAAGACAGCAATGGCACACATATGGAAAGATCCCTGTTCTAAAGATTGAAATAATATCCATTCTAGGATATCCAGCTCCCCATGGGCTTTAAGGAAAACTGATCTTTCACATGCATTACCCCAACATCATGGGGGGGGGGGTGTCTAAGTGAGGACTGACCCTGCACAAGATGAATACTCACGCCTCTAGCAAGGGCTCATTTTAGTTCTGGCTGTTTTCTCCATTCTCTCTGGAGAATGGAAGTGTTTTAGTAGTTAAGTCCATGGACTTTGTGGTTGGTCAGACAAGGGTTTAATCCTGGCCTCTGCCACTTACAGGCAGAGTGACATTTTCAGCAAACCTCTTGGCTTTTCTGAGGCTCAATTTCCTTAAAAACATTTGTATGTAAAACGCTTAGCACATGGTTAAAAGTGGGGGGTGGGGGGTGGTTACAAACAGGAGTCCATCAGGCACCAATATGGAAAGCAATAAATCATACAGAGCTAATCATTTTGTTCTTCCAATTGATAGTGATCTATGCTTAATTTATCCGCATCCATCCTATCTCACCCATCCTTAGAAAGCAACTACCTCATAAACGGAAGGTTGGATTGCAATTACTTGGAGCTTTATATTTTTAAGATCTCCAACAGTCCCCATTTTTTGCTAGTTAAGAGAACATGTTCCAGCCCTTCTGACTCACCATAATTGGAACCCTGAGAAAGGCACTAGAACTCTAATCCCTCAAAAGGAACTGCCACCTGGAACACAGACCTCACTTAACATAACAAAGAAACCAACAGTGTATAGGAGTCAAACACAGAAAGAAAAATGTGCACAACTCATACTTATTTGTCATTCTTTTTTACCCCAAAACCAAAATAAGGAGCAAAAGAAAACATACCAAAATAAGTAAGTAAAAGGATATTTACATATGCCCATCCCTTACTATATTTCCTGAAAGAATTAGGAGAGGTAAAAGACAAATCTTCCATCTTATCACCCAAAAGGCTCTATAGTACACACCAGTCAAAACAATGCCTTCAGTTCGTGGAAATAGTCTGGACACTAACTAGGATGCTCAGTGCAGCTATACAAAGCCCAGTATTTAAAGCCGGAACCAAATCACCACCACTCAGTCATCCAGAACCTATTTTCAAACTGCCTTTGTACTCCAGATTCCCTCATCCCTCCCCCTAAAGGTTGAGTAGGGAACCGACAGTCTGGCATGACCAATCTTCCCAAGATCCACCAAGAAACCCCCCTAGGCTGGAATCAAGGCAGAGACAACATTTGAAAATTTTGCAAAGTCTTAAACAAGAACTATAGCCCAAAAAATGGTGCGTGTTGTCTTTTTTCTTTCTTTTGAACAGCGCTTGCTATAATTATAAAATCAAGACACTAAAAATTTAATGTAGCCCTTGCACAGATTATATTAAAAAGAGGAACAAAGTTCTGCTTCCTCCTGAAGTCACAATCTCACAAGGATGCAATCATCTTTCAAGAAATACTCTCATTCTGGAAAAGAAATTCAAAGTGTCCTAGTCTAAAAAGATTTGGTGGGGTGCAATCAGGGGATTATTAAAGATGCATTCCAGTTTAAAGCTAATATGCATCTTACACATTAAGGTTCATGCTGTTACAATTAGGGCAGTATCTATCCCAACTATAATTTTCAGACTGATTGACATTTTCAAAGGGAGAAGGAAAAGAAAGTCCCAGTTTTCAGTTACTGATGAGTTGGCTTTCTAGCTATCTAAACTTGGTATCTTTGCAAGAATGTATCTGCAAAAACAAAACAAATCTAAAGATTAAATATAAGATATGAAAGCACAGTCACAGGCCTTCAGCTCTTACAGATTTCTGATTTCATGGTAAATTAACCAAACAGAAAACTCATCTCCAAAAAAACAGCTTCCAGTTTGGTTTAAAAATTAAAATTCCCCTCGAACTTTCTCAAATGCAATTTTTAAACACTAAAGTTTGTATAGGTGGTTTCTCCTAACCTAACCTTATGTAAGCCATCACCCTTTCAGAAAGCATAAAGCTGAAAATATTTTCAGGTGTGTTGCAACTTTACTCAGGTGAACTGAAAAGCATGATTAGAATTTCCTTATCTCTCTAAGCAGATAAATCAAACATTATCATATTTGCAGATTTAACCTACAACACGGCCACAAATCTTTGCTATCAAAGGTAGTTTTAGGAGAAAGAAGGGAATGACAATTTAGTTAACATGGATCCATTTGTTTTCTTTTATAAGGCAAAGCAGGGAGGCTCTGTCTACAGGAGAATAAGGCTCCCACCCACCGCACCTGGAAGAGTAAAAAGAGGGATCCACCCAGAAACAGCAAGGCTGAAACCGATCTGGGCTGTTCAAACTTCTGGGGGAAAAAACAACACCATTTAAGCTGCAAAACTCCCAGCAACTTTCCATTTCCACAAATCCAATAATAAAGGAAAAAAGAAAGTTTTGAAACATATGAAGAACCATCAGTATAACTAGCTTCCGACCCGGACAAATTCCTTTCTTAGCCCACACGCAACATGCCAAAAAACCAACTTTTGGTTTGGGCTCTGAAAAATGAATTATGTTAGTTTAATCCAGAGAAAAAAAGTTAAAATCAATGAATCCACCAAAACGTACATTTACCGAACTGCTCTTACCCGTCTGTATCTATTCAGCTCCCTGAGAAGATCTGGAAGTTTGCTTTTAGGTCTTGCATATTTTACCTTTTTTTAATATTATAAAATGCCAAAATCCCCCAAAGTATTGAAAGTAGAAAGAAGAAATAATTGCTTTAAAGTCACCCATCAACATACCAGACTCTCTCCGTTTTAAAATTTCCTCTAGTTACCGTATGACAAAAATTCGACTGGTTTATCCTCCTTTGCCCGTCTGTACACACATTTTTTTTTAAAAGGCACACACCTCAAATGTGGACTTCTAAAAACCAATCCTTTAAGAAAGAAACCCCAGTCTTCGCCAATGTGCAGAGAAAGACAAATCCAGCAAGGCAGTTTGATTTTCGCCACCTCTTCCTCCTTTTAGGATCTTTCTTGCTCTTCTTTCTGTCTCTCCCTCTCTCTCTCTCTCTTTTTTTCTCTCAGATCCAACACCTAAAATGGAAGTTGCACCCAGCCAAAGGCAAGGAAGCCTGGGTGGTGACAAACTGATCTGGCAGCCCTACCCCCTCGCTTTCCTAAGTGATGTCAGCCCCTGAGCGCTTCCAATAGGAGCCAGGCATAAATCAGGGAGCTGACCTTATCCAATAGGAAACTTTATTATAGGAAATTAAAAAAAAGAGAGAGAGAGAGGCAGGAGGAGGAGAGAAAGAGACAGGGCGAAGTTTTATATATATTTATATTTAAAGCGGAGACTTATACAACCTCCGAGGAATTACTGCAGAGCCCCAGGGGGCCTGAGGGAACAAGGGCATTTTAGAATTCAAGCCTAAGCCTGAGTTCTCCTTGATGTAGTTCTCGCTCCCTCTTCCTTCTTTTCCGGGTGGGGAAACAGAAAAGAACTGATTTTATTTGCCTGCTAGTTTTAGGTTTGTTGCTTTCTACCTTAAAACATTTTCCCAAAGGAAGACAGGAAAGGAAGGAGAAATGTCTACTATTTGTTCACTGAGATTGGGAATGGGGGCAAATTCGGAGAGAGAAACTCCATTTCATTGTTTTGGTTTAATTGCATTAGAGCTAATTAGAAAAAAAAAATAAATGTCTGGGCTTGTTAACAGTTTGTAGTGTGTATAGTTTCAACTAGAGAAGAGCTAAATCCACTGAGCTGTTGAGGAAAATCACTGCCTTCCCATTTATTCCCAAATCAAAATAATGTGGGTTTGAGGGGAAGAGAAATGGAATGCAGTAAACACACAATATTATTTAGAGGAGATAACAGCTTGTGTAAATAAAAGCTAAGTCTCACCTGAAGGAAATTTGATTTCCTTGTAAACTACAAGTTGAAGATGATATCGTTCATACATTTTTTTCTCTTTTTACCCTTAACCTGAATAAAAGAGTGTAAGGATATTCTTTTTCTGGGTTAAGAGATACCCTTAATATGTTCTTAGACTGTTAGAACATGAAGGAGAAGGGATGGATTTTTTGTATGCTTGACAAAGACTAGTATTTTATGGTCATTCAGTAATTATTAAACAAAGATAAATAATGATAAGTTAAAGATTTTCTTTCTTACTGAAAAATCGAAAATCTATCCTGTAAACTGCTGCCAAATGAATCTTTATAAAATTTTCATAATCTGGAATAGTGGTTAAAAGCAAAGGTCTGCAGTCAGGCTGCAGTACACTTACTCCAGTGGACTATGATGTGACTTTGGACAAGTTATATAATCTCTCTCTGAGCCGTCGTTTCCTTAACTATAAAATGGGGATAATAACTGTAAATTAATACACATAACATTCAAAACAATGTATGGCATATAATATAAACTCAGTAAGAATGAATTATTATTATTATCAGAAACCATCCTGACTAAAAGCATTCAATAGCTCAAACTGCCCAAAAGTAGCAACCATCTATCACATTAGATATATTATACACTCATCCCTAACCTCTAAAACGCCACGATGAAGAGAGTATTACCACTATTTTACACATGAGGAAATTAAGGTTTAGCAAGGTTAAGCACCTTTCCTGAGCTTATCTAGCTAAAAAGTGAACCCTTCATCAATCTGATTCCAAAAGCCATCCTCTCTCTATAACGTTATACTGCTCTCAAGAAAAGGCCAAAACCCTCATTTGCTTTCAAGTTACCATCTTTATTCAATACTTTAAAGTAATACATTACTTCTGCCATTTCTCATAGACTCTCATATTTGGTTTACAGGAGCCAAAAAGGGCATCTCTCAGAAGTGCTGGAAGATCAAGTAGGTATCGCAGCATTTGTTTGGTGGGCTTTAAACAAACAAGAGTGAGAAATAAATAGCCTTTAACTCTCTAAATTTTCTCTCACTATTTTATCACATCTTCTGCCTCCACTCTCCATCTATTCCTGGATCTCTATAGCAAGTCCAAAAGCCAAAGATGACCGTCAAAGGGAAACAATCAGCACAAGTAATGTTTGTTGATTCACTATTATAGAATATTCCGGAATTTTCAAGAGCTTTGATGGATGGATCTTTTTTCCTCCATTTACAGGTATGTTGCCTTTCTTTTTCTTTTGTGTGTGTTTGTGTTTTCCTGTCTTCCATATCAGAAGTGAAGCTCCATGAAGGCATGGCCAGTATCTTTCTTGTTCATGGTGTACCCCCACAACTCAGCCTTCTACCTCATATTTTGCAGCAGCTGAATGAGTCACTGAAGTCTCTTTTGCTTACTAGTTGTGTAATCCTGGAGAAGTCAGTAAACATTATTGAATTTGTAGATAACATTTAAAATAGAAAGAAATAAAAATCAGAAAAAGATAATTCGATGGTGAAAATGATGTTAAAATTTAATTTGTCTGAAACAGCTATCTCAAAATAGAGCATCACAAGCATTAATATTCACTGGCTGAGGGAAAAAACTGTTTCCACTCAGCTAATAGGAAACAAAAGGACTAGTTTCACTTGGATTATTTTGAGCACCTACAGTGAGCCAGGCCCTTGTCTAGATGTCAAGGATAATAAGACAGACACATTTCCTGCTCTTATAAAGCTTACAATCTAGGGTGAAGATAGAAGATTAATAAATAAGTAAGATAATGTCAGATGGAATGCTATTCAGAGATTTAAAACAGATTGATGAGAATGACTTGAAGCTTACTCTAGATTGGTTGTTAGGGACAAACTCTCTAGAGAGGTGATTTTTAGATTGAAATCTGAATGAGAAGATATGAGCAATGGTAACTGCAGATGCCAAAGCCCTAAGGTATGGGGCTGAAACATACTGGGTTAGGTAGAGCTTGCTAGAAATGAGGATGGAGAGATGGGAGAGGATCAGAATATGAACGGTTCTATAAGTCAGAGTAAGTAATTTGGATTTTATACTTAAATAAAGGAAAGCCTGTGGAAGTTTGAAACAGAATAATCACATGATCTAACCCACATTTTGAAAAGATCTGGCTGCTTATGTGACAAACATTAAAAAGGGGGCAAAAGTCAATTTAGTGGGCTGAGCCCTCAATCTGGGGTTCTTCCCCTGTGAGGCTAGTTGCTACAAGGGAGAGGGTAAGCCCACTTATAAATTATGCCTTGGAGTCCCCCCCAGAGAGCCTCTTTGTTGCTCAGATGGGGCCCCCCTCTCTCTAAGCCCACTTGGCAGGTGATCTCACTACCCTCCCCCGCTAGGTGGGACATGACACCCAGTGGTGTAAATCCCCCTAGCAACCCGAGAAATGACTCCTGGGGATGAGCCTGGACCCAGCACTGTGGGTTGGAGAGGATCTTCAGAGATTTAAAACAGATTGATGAGAATGACTTGAGGCTTACTCTAAGATTGGTTGTTAGGGACAAACTCTCTGGAGAGGTGATTTTTAGATTGAAATCTGAATGAGAAGATATGAGGGAGAAGAGAGATGAAGCAAAGTAGGCTTCCACTGGCTGAGAGATTTCAAATGGAGTCAAGAGGTCACTGTGGAGCGTATTCCTATGCATTACATAGATATCACCTTTTAGTCTTTAGTGTGTTGGAATGGCTACAAGGAAATACCTGAAGCTGTCAAACTGCAACCAAGTAACCTTGAGTTTTGAAGACGATTGTACAGCTATGTAGATTGCATGGTGTGTCTGTGTGACTGTGAAAACTTGTGGCTCACATTCCCTTTATCCAGCATATGGACAGATGAGTGGAAAGGGGGGGACAAAAACGAGATGAAGAATAGAGTGGGATGGAGGGGATGCAAAGATCTAGGTGTTCTTTTTTGCTTTTATTTTTATTTTGGAGTAAGGAAAAGGTTCAAAAATTGATTCTGGTGATGAACGCACAACTGTACGATGGTGATGTGAATAACTGATTGTACACTGTAGGGTGTGTGAATATATTTCAATTAAACCATATTAAGAAACAAAGTAAATGAACAGTGGGGGGAGGGGAAAATGGGATGTTTGGGATATTCTTTTTTATTTTAATTATCATTTTACTTTTTAGAGTAATGAAAATGTTCAAAGTTTGTGGTGATGAAAGCACAACTATATGATGGCACTGTGAACAACTGATTGTGCAATCTGAATGACTATGTTGTGTGATTATATCTCAATAAAATTGCATTTAAAAAAGGGGGGCAACAGTGAAAACAAGGAGGCAGGCTACTGCAGGGGTCAAGCTGCAGTGATGGGCACTTGGACTAAGGTGGGAGCAATAAAAAAAGGAGAGAAGTCAATGGGTTGAGAATATATGTTTTAGAGATACAGGGTTGTTTTTATTTGAGATGTTTTTTGTTTTTCTTTTTCTGGCTTTGTTTCTTGTTGTGTTTTGTTTCTTTTTTGTTTTTAATGCATGGAATATGACGTTCAGTGTTTGGTTTCACAACCCTCAAAGTTTAACTTCCCTACCCACCACCATCACCACATATATACACAGAAAAACAAGGTACCATAAGATGGTGAAAAATTAGGGAAGAACTAAGAGAAAAAAGTGTTTAAAAAAATATTAAAGCATACAGGGCAAGGTGCTGTGCTGTATCTACTTCTAAAATAAACTAAAACTAGAAATGGCAAAGGAGTAGAGATGAAAGTAATTCAACTCCAGAAAAAAAACACTGGCTAACCACACAAAGGAAAACAAAACAGAGCTACCCTCTGGTGGCTACACATTACCATCCAAAGTTTGTCATTTGGGTGGGATGACCATTTTCCCTTTAGAAATTCTACAAACACAAGATTTAACTAAAGTGATGTTGGAGTCAAAACAAAAAGTGATTCCTCTCTACTTCTTGGAAATTAATTTAATCCTGATAGAACTCTACTCATAAGGGGATATAATGTTTATATTTTCTTTACAATTTCCACAGAACCACATATACTGATATTCCACCGGCCTAATCAAGTTTTGATTCTACAGTAACAGATGCCAAAAACAAGCATTGTTCTTTTGCCTTCCTTACGGGTGTGTGCGCTGCTGACAACAGCTAAATTCTGCTAAGTTTTTATGTCCTTTCACGAAATGCTTCCTTTCCAAACTGCCACCGAAAATGTCTTCTGTTCCTAGTTTCTTTTTCCACCCTGAGAGCAGAAGCCTCAAACGAGGGGAAAATACCAATCACCTGACTTAGAACTAGCACCACACCACCACCCCCCACCACCCCTATATTTCGGGGAGCCACCTCCAATCCTTTTTCAAAAAGGGGCTCAATTTCAATCCACTAAGACCTATTCTAGTGCACCAAACTACCTACCTCTCTATGTTCTGTCCCTTCCCAGGTTCCGCTTCTCTTTGGCAACCTCCTTTTCTAATACCAATTGGCCTCAGTGGGGGCTGCTCGCTTGCAATTCACCACGTTTTGTCACCAGTGGCTTTGGATTCGGCCATTTTATTTTGGGGCTGAACATCACGGGACATCGAGTGAGGGACGGATACCGAAACCGGGATCTGGGTTCTAACTCGCATAAAGGAACAGCCGGCCAGGAGATTCAGCACGCGGCTTGTCATTCTGTGCAAATGTTTAATCTTGAGATTATTAACCTTTTAGTACCATCCCTGAAAACACCTATTCCCAGACAGGAATTGTGCTAAACAAAACACTTCTGGAAGAACAGCCAAGGCCACGCCACAGGGGAATTTCTACCAATCCGCTTGGTTACCGGTTCTCCGAGATCCAGGGCAGGGGTAGATTCAGTGAAAAACCTGAATTCAAAACTAGCCCAATGAACTTGTTCCAGAATATTCCTGGCCTTGAGAAAGGAATTCCTAAACTAGAAGGATGCGGGACAAGGTGCGTGGAGAGCCACCAAAGGCTTTCTCAAAACTCCATTGAGTCGGAAGACGTTTCAGCTGTCTTTTCAAAGGTAAGAGGGAGCTCTCCTTCAACTGCCTCCGGGCCTGCTCTATTAGAGGACGCTGACCCTTTTTCCAGTGTGTTTTCCTCGAGTGCAGAGGGAGAAGACGGTGGCTTCCCTGAGAGTTCCTCTAACGCCGGCCCTGCCCACCTCTCTCAGCCCAACCATCTTTCCTTAGCTTTCAAGTCCCTCGAGATGTAGCCTCCCGCCCAAAACTCTCCTCGTCCTGTGATTGGTTCTTCGAGGAGCCTCCAGCCAATGGGGGTGACGTACTCAAGCAGACGTAGGCCGGCTGGGGCAGGAGGAAGGACGTCGGCCCCTGCGACGTTCCCAGCGTGAGGAAGGCTCAGCGAGTGGAGTGTTGGTCCAGCCGCGTGGCTTGGGGCTCTAGCTGTCACCACCGCCTGGTGCATGTGAGCGCTGGGGCCCGGGGCGTTTCGAAATGCGACAGGGAGTGGCTGCAAACTCCATGTGGCCCCGAGGTGGCAGTGAGGACAAACCCTGAATTCGGGCCTCCGGGATCACCCACGCTCCATTCCCAGAAACCTTTGCGCCTAGAGGTCTTTCTTCAAAGGAGTTGGGCCGGGAGCGTGCGGGGCGGCCAGCTTTGCAAGGCCTTCCCTGAAGCGTCTCTCCGGCAACCCCCGATTCCCCTGGTTCTGCAGGGGGAGGTGAACTACCCCGGCCATCGACCCACCTGTGCTGCTTTGCTAAACTTCTCCGCGCAGAAGCTGGATTTTGGGAAGAAGCGAGGCAGGCTGGACAGAGGACCCAAGCACAGGGAGAACAACAAGAGCAACTCCTACTGCAGAGCGATTCCAGGTTAGGCCTAAGGGCAAAGCCGGGGGCAAGGCCAGGTGTCTGTGGGCTGGAAAGCTTCCCCGAGGGCCTAGGTTTTGGCCCTTGCGATAGCTGCCAGATGGTTGCCACTGATGGGAGTTGAATTTGCCCTTTCTTTACCTTTCTACTCTTTTTTTCTCTAACAGGTTTTCCGTAAAACATTCGGACCTCGGTGCCACCTGACAGAAAACTGCATGCCAGGAAAGGAACACAGCTGTGCAGTAAGTGTGGGAGTTTCGGTGCAAAAAGCTGGAAAAGTAGGAAGCCTGAAGTCAGGATTTTCAGTTTGTTTGGGGAGGGGTAGAAGGCTTAACTATCCTTGCTCCACTGTTAGCCAGTTAATTCACCAGCCTAACGAACCTAAAGGCCAAATTCTTTGCCGGTTTCCAGGGTCATTCAGGTTCTCTGTGTTCAATAACACCTGAACCAAGAGTGGCCAGTGTCCTTATTTCTGTGGGAGAGCTTCCACCGAGTCCAGTGGCTTCTCTACTGTGCACCCTCTGCTGGTTAGTGTGATAGAGGTTAGAGAAAAGATAATGTGTGGGACTTCCTAGAAATAATTTTATGCTCAATACTGTTTCTTTAGAAGTGTTCAACTAAGGATTATACCCATGGAACTGGGAAGTGTTCCCAGTACTCAGGAAGAATATGAGTTGAGTTCCAGTGGTCATGTGAATGAGGAAGGTTGAAGGATAATAATAATAGCTACCATTTTGGGATAATAGTTATGTGCCAGGTACACACTATGTTAAAGCAATTTTACATGCATTGGTTCATTTAACCTTTAAAACAGCACTATGACATAAGTACTCTTATCGTTCCTATTTTATAGATGAGAAAAGTGGGATTCTGAGAAGTTAGGTTACTTGCCTGAGATTAAATAGCTAGGCTATTAAATAACAGAGCCAAAATTCAAACCTAGGCTTATCTCTGAGCTCTCATGTGTAACCACTATGATGATATTTGTTTTCTTAAGATATCCTTGGCACAACTTCTGGGGTGATTTTTTTTTTTCTCACTCATGCTATCATCTCTCACTTTCTATATTTCCCTGCCATTTCAAAGACAAAAAACAAACTAGGTATAGCTATGCTTCTGAAATGTATTGTCTCACCCACAGGAATCTGATCTGTGAAAACATTGGAGATCTGTTAGGAGACTACAAACATGTACTCTCCTGCCAATCCCAAAATCCTATACAGGAATGCCCGGTTCCTCCGATTAGCTTTTCTGCAGCTTCATCACCAGCAGCAGACTGGTGTGTTTTGTGATGTCCTTCTGCAGGCAGAAGGTAAGAGACTGGTGGGGACTCAATTGAAAACTCACTATAGAATAAAGTAAAATGAGTTTAGGGCCAGGGGATGAGGGGCAAAACCAGGAAAATGTGTTGTTATCATCTTTTTTTTTTCTTAAACTTTTTATTTTGAAGTAATTTCAAACTTGCAGGACAGTTGAAAAAATAGTAAAAATCCATACAGAGACCTCCAGCTTACCCCATCCAAAATACCCAGATCCACCAGTTTTAACATTTTGCCACATTAGCTATATCATTCCATCTATCCATTAATCTACCTTTCGATATATCTATTTTCTAAATGTTTGAAAGAGGGTCATATACATCATGTTCCTTGAATACATAATGTTTCCATGTAATTTCCTAAGAGCAAGGATATTGCCAACCATCTGAAGTACAGTTATCAGGTATAAGAAATTTAACATTGATATCAAGTTTCAGTCTACATCCCAGTTTTTTCCTGTGACACAATAATGTTCTTTTGGACCTTTTCCACTCTACTATTATATCCAGTCCAGGAACATGTACTGAATGTAATTGTCATTGTCTCTGTAGTCTCGTTTTTTTATTTTTTTCTAATTGTGGAAACGTATATATGACATGAATTTTCTCATCTCATCCACTCCCAAGCATATCATTCAGTGGTATTAATCACATTCACAAGGTTGCACTACCCTTACCACTACCCATTACCATCTTTCCCATCACCCCAAAAGAAACCCTGCATGCGTTATACCTTAACTCCCCATTCTCTCTCCCCCATCCCACCCTATAGTCTACTTTCTGTCTCTATGAGTCTGCATATTTTTGTTGTTTCATGTAAATGGATTCATACAATATCTGTCCCTTTGTGTCTGACTTATTTCACTCAGCATGATGTCTTCAGGTTTCATCCATGTAGTAGCATATATCAGAACATCATTCCTTTTTAGGGCTAATATTCCATTGTAGGTATATACCACATTTTGTTCATCCATTCATCTGCTGATGGACGTTTGGGTTGCTTCCACCTGATGACTATTGTGAGTATTGCTGCTACTGATATTGGTATACAAATAGCCATCCAAGTCTCTGCTTTCAATACTTTTAGGAATATAACTAGAAGTAGGATTGCTGGGCCATAGGTAATTCTGTATTTAACTTTTTGAGGAACTGCCGAACTGTTTTCCACAGCAGCTGTACCATTGTACATTCCAACCAACAAAGTACTAAGGTTTTTATTTCTCTGCATCCTCACCAGCCCTTATTTTCTGTGTTTTTAATAACAGCCATTCTTGTGAATGAAATGAGATGACATCTCATTGCATTTCCCTAATGGCTAAGGATATTCGGCCTCTTTTGATGTGCTAATTAACCATTTGTGTATCTTCTTTGGAGAAATGTCTATTCAAGTCCTTCACCCGTTTTTAAATGTTTGCCTTTCTTGAGTTTTAGGAGTTCTTTGTATATTTTGGATATTAAACCATGATCAGATATATGGTTCCCAAATATTTTCTCCCATTCTTTTGGTTGTCTTTTCACTTCTTGATGATGTCCTTTAATGCACAAAAAGTTTTTAATTTTGATGAAGTCCAGTCTGTTTTTTTCTGTTGCTTGTGCTTTCGATGTAAAGTCTAAGAATCTATTGCCTAAGTCAAGGTTATGAAGATATTTCCCTGTGTTTTCTTCTAAGAGTTTTACAGTTTTTAGCTCTTATATTTAGGACTTTGATCCATTTTTAGTTAATTTTTGTATGTGGTGTGAGGTAGGAGTCCACTTTCATTCTTTTGCACATGGATATCCAGTTTTCCTAGCACCATTTTGAAGAAACTGTTCATTCCCCATTGAGTAAGCTTGTCTGCCTTGTCAAAAAATTTGCCATAGATATGTGGATTTACTTTTTTTTGATGTTTTTTTAATTCAACTTTATTGAGATATATTAACATACCATACAGTCATACAGAGCGTACAGTCAGTTGTTCACACACCACCACAGTTGTGCATCCATCACCAAAATTAATTTTTGAACATTTTCATTACCACACACACAAAAGTAATAAGAATAAAATTAAAGTGAATAAGAACAATTAAAGTAAAAAAGATCACTGGGTGCCTTTTTTTTTTTTTTTTTTTTTTTTGGCCCCCGTTTTTCTACTCATGCATCCATACACTGGACAAAGGGGAGTGTAGTCCATATGGCTTTCCCAATCACATTGTCACCCCTCATAAGCTACATTTTTATACAATCATCTTCAAGATTCAGGGGTTCTGGGTTGTAGTTTGATAGTTTCAGGTATTTACTGCTAGCTGTTCCAATTCATTAGAACCTAAAAAGGGTTGTCTATATTGTGCATAAGAGTGCCCACCAAAGTGACCTCTTGGCTCCTTTTGGAATCTCTCAGCCACTGAAACTTATTTCCTTTCATTTCACATCCCCCTTTTGGTAAAGAAGATGTTCTCCATCCCATGATGCTGGGCCCATATTCCTCCCTGGGAGTCATATTCCACATTGCCAGGGGTGTATACCCCTAGGTGTCAGATCTGTAGATATATTTTTGAACTCTCGGTTCTATTCCCTTGGTCTTTATGTTTGTTCTTGTGCCAGTACCACACAGTTTGGATTACTCTAGCTTTTTAATAAATTTGAAATTGGAAAGTTTGAGTCCTCCAACTTTGTTTTTTTTTTTTTTTTTCCTAGGATGTTTTTGGCTATTCAGGTTTCCTTTCCTTTCTGTATAAATCTGAAGATTAACTTTTCCATTTCTGTAAAGAATGCTGTTGGAATTTTGATTGGCATTGCATTAAATTTGTAGATTACTTTGTGTAGTATTGACATCTTAACATATTAAGTCTTCTGTTCATCAGCACACTGTATCTTTCCATTTACTTAGGTCTTCTTAATTTCTTTCAGTAATGATTTGTAGTTTTCTTCATACAAGTCCTTTATATCCTCGATTAACTTTATTCCTAGATATTTTATTCTTTTAGTTGCTATTGTAGTTATTACCGTCTTTGAGCACTGTAAGCTACTTGGTAAACAACTGTTTGTTTTTAGGACAGTTACTGTTTTCAAGAGAGAAATTGTGACTGTTCTTTTCTCCCTTGAAAAATGAAACTAACTGTAAAGTTTTGTAAGCCTAGAAATTCTATAAAACTGGATAATAATATCATACTGTGATGATTGTGAAGATTAAGAGTTGACAACAACTTTTGTGCAAGACCAAGGTAGGAGATGTTTATTTGGTGCAGGATCTGTATTTTCTGTAGCACAGTAGATAATTTAACCTGTGTGGTAAGTTTGTTTGATCACCATAGGTGCATGGAGCTGTGTATGGGAAGTGGGATTTGGTGAGTTTGTACAGGCTGGGGTGAAATCCCGATACATCCCAGAGTGATGTGGGCAGAGAGTAAAAGTGTATTTATGGGGCTCCCGAGGAACTGGGGAGAAATGCGGAAATGTTGGACTTCCCCACCTGGGTGATTGCTGATTTTCCCGCAAACACTGAGGACTGCCAATTTAGTGGGCCTAGACATCAATCTGTGGGCCTGCCCCTGTAAGTCTAGTTGCTGCAAGAGAGAGGCTAAGTCTACTTATAATTGTACCTAGGAGTTCCCCCCAAAGATCCTCTTTCTTGCTCAGATGTGGCCCCCTCTCTTTCTAAGCCCACTTGGCAGCTGAACTCACTACTGCCCCCTACGTGGGACATGAAACCCAGAGGTTTAAATCCCCCTGGCAACGTGGGAAATGACTCCTGGGGATGAGCCTGGACCCAGCACTGTGGGGTTGAGAGGATCTTCTTGACCAAAAGAGGGGAGCGAGATGAAACAAAATAAGGTTCCAGTGGCTGAGAGATTTCAGATGGAGTCGAGAGGTCACTCTGGAGGGCATTCTTATGTGCTATATAGGTATCACTTTTTAGTGTGTTGGAATGGCTAGAGGGAAATACCTGAAGCTGTCGAACTGCAACCCAGTGACCTTGATTCTTGAAGATGATGGTATAACTATGTAGCTTGCACAGTGTGACCGTGTGATTGTGAAAACCTTGTGGCTCGCGTTCCCTTTATTCAGTGTATGGACAGATGAGTGGAAAAATGGAGATAAAAATTAGATGAAGAATAGGGTGGGATGGATGGGATGGAAAGATTTAGGTGTTCTTTTTTGCTTTTATTTTTATTTTGGAGTAAGGAAAAGGTTCAAAAATTGATTCTGGTGATGAATGCACAAATGTAAGATGTTGCTGTGAACAACTGATTGTACACTGTGGATGACTGTTGGGTGTGTGAATAGATCTCAATAAAACTTTTTTTTTTTTAAAGTAAATGAACAATGGGGAGGAGGAGGGGAATGGGATGTTTTGGATGTTCTTTTTTATTTTAATATTTTATTTTTGGGGGTAATGAAAATGTTCAAAAATTGTGATGAATGCACAACTATTGACGATATTGTGAAGAACTGTGCACTTTGATTGCATCTTATGTGATTATATCTCAATAAAATTGCATTTAAAAAATTAACAGTTAACATATATAAAGCACTTAGAATGGTGCTTTGAATGTATTAAGCATGATATAATTGTTGGATAAAACTATTACATATTTCCTATTTTCTTACCAAGCTGTTGCTTAATTTATTTTCTTCAAAGTGGTGATTTTTGTTGTTGTTAGAACTAAAATGTATAGCTTATTTACAACTCTTTTCTTCATACTTGAAATGTTAAATCAGCATGAAGTAGAACCCAGTTTAATGTACAAGGCCCAAGCTGAGTTTAAGTCCTAGCTTTGTTACTTAGTAACTGACAACTGGGCAAGTAACTTCATCTCTTTGGAACTTAGTTTCTTCATTTATAAAAGGATTACGTCAACCAACATTATGTAGCTCTCTACGGTTTGCAGAGTACATGTGGAATAGTATCTCATTTGATTCTTAGAACAGCCTTGTGACATAAATAATGCAATATGGCTCCAGTTCTATAGATGAGTGAATTGAGTGCAGAGCTGGGATTCATTCTTTAATTGAAAAACAAACAAAAATCTACCAAGAGCCCTTCATGTGCCAAACACTGAAGGCATAGACATGGATATAGCATGTATAAGATAAAGTCCCTACTCTTAGGGAAATCATTTAAGAGGGAGAGATTCAAGTAACCAGGCAATTACTATGCATTATAATCAATAATATAATGGGGTACATAGAGGTTGATGTAGGAGCACAAAATAAAAACATCTGTCAGACTTGAGAAGGTTGCAGGATACAGGTTAGGGCGATTTTCTCAGTAGAAATGACCCCTTAGGGGAGACCTAAAGGACAAACAGAAGTAGGAATAAATAGGGAAAAACTTTTCTAGACAAAGAACAGCATGTACAGAGGTTCAGAGATGGGACCAGGGATTTGTGATTTGTGAGTGGTTCATTATAGCTGGAGCACAGACTACAACAGTTGAATTGACCAGAGATGTGCTGAAGAAATTAGCAGTCGTGTAAGGGCTGCAATGTCATGCAAAGGAAGTAGGACTGTGTTATTGAAAGGTTTTAAGCAGGTGATTTGATCAGACCAGCGTTAGATCCACACTCGGGCTGCATGGCAAGAAATACTGGATTGTTGATGGTCCCAGATTGGAGACTCCTTCATAATCCAGGAGAAAGGGGATGGGGACCGGAATTAAAATAGTTACACTGAGAATGGAGATAAATGTATGGCTTGTGAGCTATTAAAGAGAATTTATAAAACTTCCTGATTCCATAACCCGACTTCCTGGGTTCAAATCTTGTCTCTGCTAATTAATAACAGTATAATTGTGTACATGTTACTTAGCCATGCCTCATTTTACTTGTCTATAATAATAGTAGCTCTTTCAGAGAGCTGCAGTGAAAATTAAATGGGTTAATACTGGTAAAACTTTCAGAACAATACCTGGCACATAATAAACACTCAAGAAGTATTAGCTTTTTTCTTTTTAAATTGATGTTTGATTAGATGTGGTGGGCAAGGGAGAGGGAACACTCAAAGTTGACTTCTAGTTTTTAGGCTTGGGCAACTGGGTGAATGTGTGATACTTTGTTTTGAAGTAGTAAATATAGGGGGAGTTTTTTGGAGGTGGGGGAATGATGAGTTCATTTTCTGGAAAGGTTGCATTGGAGGCTTGTGAGACATCCATATAGTCATACAGGCTGTGGCATGTTTAATATCTCAGGAGAGAGATCAAGGCAGAGGTATGGATCTGGGAGTCATCAGCAAACCTTTGGTAACTGAAGCCTTGGCAGAGACTGAGATTGCCCAGGAAGTACCCATAGAATGAGAGACAGTGGCTCAGGACAGACCACTGCCTGGTAGGCAGTGCTAGACTCAGGAGAGTTGAACCAATTGCCTCTAAAGCAGACAGTTGTTTGTTTTGGACAAGCAGATCACTTGTCCGAGCAATGGTCTAACCACAAGCTGCTTCTATAAAATCTTAAAACTCTTATGTGAGTAAAAAAAAAAAAATTTATTCAGCAAGTATTTGAGCCCGTATTCTGTGTCAAGCACTGAATATACCTCAATAAGCAAGACAAACATAGTCCCTGCCCTCACAGAGCTTACAGTCAAGTGAAGGTGATTACAATACAGATAGCTAAATGCTATCTCTGTGCCCAGGAGCACCTAATTTGGACTTGGGGTGTGGTGGGGAAAGGCTTTCTGAAGGAATTGATGTCTAAACTAGATTTTCAAGGATAAAAAGAAGTGGTTAGTTAGGCAAAAGGTAATGGCAGAACCTGGCAGATGAACTCACTGCCCTCCGCCCTGCATGGGACCTGATTCCCAGGGGTGTAAATCTCCCTGGCAACGCAGGATGATTCCCAAGGATGAATATGGACCTGGCATCATGGGTATGAGAACATCATCTTGACCAAAAGGGGGACATGAAATGAAACAAAGTTTCAGTGCCTGAGAGATTTCAAATGGAGTCGAAAGGTCACTCTGGTGGGCATTCTTGTGCACTATATAGATAACCCTTTTTAGATTTTAATGTATTGGAATAGCTAGAAGTAAATACCTGAAACTATCAAACTGCAGCCCAGTAGCCTTGACTCTTGAAGACAGTTGCATAACAATGTAGCTTACGAGGACTGACAGTATGATTGTGAAAGCCTTGTGGATCACACTCCCTTTATCCAGTGTATGGATGGGTGAGTGGAAAAATGGGGACAAAAACTAAATGAAAAATAGGGTGGGATGGGGGGGATGATTTGGGTATCTTTTTTACTTTTATTTTTTATTCTTTCTGGTATAAGGAAAATGTTAAAAAAAATAGATTGGGGTGATGAATGCATAACTATATGATGGTACTGTGAACAGTTGATTGTACACCACAGATGATTGTATGGTATGTGGATATATCTCAATAAAATTGAATTAAAAAAAAACAAGGAATGGCAAAAGGTTCCAGGCAGGCAGAAGGAACAAATTTAGCCTTCTGATTCACCAGTCTGTATGTCTGGGTTTCCCTACAGGTGAGGCAGTCCCAGCCCATTGCTGCATCCTATCAGCCTGCAGCCCCTTCTTTACAGAGCGCCTGGAGCGGGAGAGGCCAGCTCAGGGACGGAAGGTGGTGTTGGAGCTGGGGGGCCTGAAAATTAGAACACTAAGGAAGCTGGTGGACTTCTTGTATACCTCAGAGATGGAAGTATCTCGAGAAGAAGCCCAGGATGTGCTTTCTGCTGCCCGTCAGCTACGTGTATCTGAGCTAGAATCCCTTCAGCTAGAGGGTGGAAAGTTGGTAAAGGTTCCTCAGGGCCGAAGACTGAACCGAGAGTGCTTACAGCCTCCAAGTGCTGCACCAATCTCTGCCAGAGTGGTGGCGCCCAGCCGCCGCCCTCGAACTCCACTGCCTGTTACCCAGACTCCCTGTCCTCCTGGGTCAGTGAGATTGAAGTCCTTGGGGAAGGAGGAGGGGCCCCAGGAGAAAAGCAACTGGCAGAACACAGAAAACTTGTCTGGCACTCTTCTGCTCAAGAGGAGGGCCAGAGCCTGCCCAACTCCACAAGAAAAAAGCTCTTCACCTTCAAACCACAGTCAGGGCCCTGAGGAGAACACGAGTGACCCTGACCTTGGCCCTACAGCACTTTCCCCACCTAGCTTGTACCCCTCTGTGGACGAGCAACTGTTGCCCAGAAAGATCAGGCTGAGTCGCTCAAAGCCATCTCCTGAAATCTGTACATCTAAGCCTCCTAGTGTTTTAAGGGGACCCAGCTCAGTGCCTGCAGCCCCTGGCCGGCGTCTTTGGAGACAGAGGAGTATAAATAAAGAAGTGCCAGAGGACAAGCAGAAACCAGGGAGACCCAGTCCTCTACAGAGCACCCCAAGCCCATCTGGTCTCGGAAAGACGGGTGGGAGCAAAAAGCAGAGTCCTGAAGGCAGGGCTCCTAACTCAGACTCTGCAGAGGAGGGACAGATTGGGAGAGTGAAACTTCGGAAGATGGTTAACGGAACCTGCTGGGAGGTGGTGCAGGAACCTCCCCTCAAGGACTCTCAGGATAGCCCCCAGATCCCAGAACCTGGGGAAAACTTAGAAGAGCCTCCAGGGACTCAGCCATCCTCAGTTAATGAGCAGGAAATATCATCTGCTCAAATAGACCTATGTCAGGACTCCCCTGTGTGCTCCAGGCTACAAGATGTTTTGCTTTCTGCCAGCCACTCCCCAGACCACCCAGTGGTGAAGTCTGAGTTTGGGTCCAGTCCAGAGGTGGTAGGGAAGGAACCTGTGTTGGATATGGACTGCAGAGACCCCTACACCTTCGACACAGCCCTGCTAGGGCTGCCCTGTGAAGCTGAGGAGTACCGAATCACAAGTGCTGCTGCCACCAGTGAGCTGGAGGAGATCCTGGACTTTATGCTCTGTGGCTCTGATCTTGAACCACCTATAGGGTCTCTGGAGAGTCCTGGAGTTGAGGGCTGCAAGACCCCCAGTTATCACCTGACAGAAACAGGGAAGAACTGGATTGAAGGGGAAGAATGGTGTTTGCCAGACATGGAACTCTGGCCTGGGGAGCTTACAGGATTGGAAAAGGAACCTGTCGGTGAGATCAAAGAGCCAATTGAGCCTCTTAGCCCCCTTGTCATGCCCTCTGAGATGAGTGAAAGGGAGGTGCTTTCAGTGGGAGACTCTTGGACTCCAGAACTTGAAATTACCAGTTCCCAGCCACTAGATGGTCAGGGAAACAAATTTCTCCACATCGACTCCCTTGATCCTCCCCAAAGTTCCTATGGAGACCTCCCCCTTCCCTGTTCAAAATGGGTAGAGACTGGGCTGGAAGTGTCCCCAACTATGGATGAGATATTGTACCCGGCTCCAGAGGCAGGCAAGGAGATATATGGCAACTCTGAGTTTCTGAGTTCACTTCCTGCCAACCCTGAAGAGGAAGAGATTGATGTGGTGGACTGGACAACAGAGGGGAGGCTGGTGCCCACCAGCATTTCCTCCGTATGGCCTGACCCTTCCTCAGAGTCAGAAACAGAGGTAGATATTATGACATAGTGGAGAGGGGAGGGCAGGTTCAGGACCCTGGGAGGCAGGGAAATGTTGGCTAGCAAAAGGCGTACAGGCAGAGGCTAGCACATGCCCTCTTCTCTCAGCACAAGAAGCAGGCCTTTGTAGGCCCCTTCCTCCCCTCCCCAGGCTTTGGGATCCATGTAGCAGTCAAGTAGTACCATGAGTAGAAAATTATGAACTTGAATCTTCTATTTCTCTGCAGTCTATTTTCTGGTTAGCGACAAATAAGTGAAACAATAAACTGTGGTCCCCAACTCCAGTGAGCCAAAGGTAAAAGCAAAGGCTAAATCTTTGGCATGGGTCTATGTTAAAAGGAAATGTTCCAGAAAGTGTTAGTGGTGGAACACTAAGCAGGTGGGAGTGAAGAGATGTGGTCCAGCACCTAGTGTTTGTGGCTTATTAAATGCCAGTATGGGAAGTCTTGCCAAAACTTCCACAGGGGCCAGGGAGATGTATTTCCATCATCACTTCCAAGAAGTGAGTTTAAAAAGATACAGTTGCTTTTTTAAAAATAAATTATTTTACTTTTCTCCCATAGTTTTTCCAGGTGTTTCACATGCTCTATCAGAGACCTATGAATTCTAGGTTAAATGGTAACTGTGGGCTATGCAAAACAAGCTGGGAGACCAAGTCTGCAAGTCTGGCTTTGACCACCCCTTACTGTAAGATCAAGTTTTACTCTATCACTTGAATACTTTATACCAAGAACTTTTATTAAACTAAATCCAAGAACTTTTACAGTGCCTTCATAGAGGGTTGCCTCACAACTGAACCATCATTTCCCGAGGGGAAGAAACAGTGGCTTCAGGTACATGACTGAAATTTGGCCGTGTCCCATCATAAATGCTCCAACATCCCCAAGGATAGAAGGCTGCAAAAATGAGAAGGGGGAAAAAAAGGTTAGAGCAGGGATCCAAGCAATCATAAGGCCCAGAAGATGATGTGCCCCTGACCCATCACAAACCCAGAAGCTTAAGGTCTGCATCTTTCTCTCAAAACAATCACATTTAGCCTTTAAAGTACCTGACAATATGCCAAAGTACTGTGTGAAGTACTAGGGATAAAGATAAGGTCACTTCCTTGTGATGAGGAACACAGGTACTCAAATGAACTGTTACCAACCGCCTGGTACCACTAACAGACCATATTAGGAACAATAACAGAAGGGAGGCAGGAAAGCATACATGGAGTAATGCTGAAGATTGTTGCTAGTAAAGAGGGAAGATCACAACTCCTACAAATATGAAAACACATGTCAAAAAATTTTAATTCATCCTTATTGAGGAGAACTAGTAGAATTTACAACCAGTTAAAAGAATTAAAACACACCCACCATTAGGAATAGAGAAATGAATTTTCACATAAATGCAAAACTGGTTCATATCCACAGAGCAATAATCAATTGCATCTCCAATGGACACAAATTGCATGTCTATAAAGAATCACTTGCATTACTATCAGTATCCTACAATTTAACGCAAAAGATAATAAAACATGGCAATTAATATATAAAGGCATAGTAGATAAAAGACATTTTTGTCAGTGACAAGAGAAAGGTATTCCCCAATAAAGGAAATCCTGAGATCAAGAAAATGCAAATCCTGAGTGGAATTTAATAATAAGGGCTGCTTCACAAGGTGCCATACCACGATCAACCTCCTCCCTCTCCCCTATTCTCCATTTCAAACCTCAGCATGAGGACTTCTGCCCAAACTTCCCTATGAAAGGTACTTCTTCAGCTCCTCCACCACCTTTTGAGGCTCAGGGAACTTGAATTTACGAGGAGGCCCTTTCTTAATTCCAGTCCAGAGCTCCGCTCCTGGGAAAGACCAAATAAAGCGAAGTTACTCTGGGATCCACCAGCATCTCTCCAAAATCATTAGGTGGCCATGGTTTCTAGCCCCGCGCTTCCTCGCCTCGGACCCCATGCCCTTCTTTCCCAAGAACCGAGTCCCCACTCACTGCTGCCGTCCGGGCGCAGCAGCGTCACCTCGAAACTGCCCCTCCGGGGTTTGGCAAGGTTCACCTTCACCGGAATTTCCGGGGCCTCCAGGCGCAGTGCCTGGCTCAGGGCCGCGGCGTTGCGCCCATAGACGCGTCAGCTCGTGCTAGGGAGAGAGAGAAAGATCAGGGGCTGTGGCCCTTGGTCTACAACGCCTCGGCCCCCGTGACTCTCCCGGTCCCTCACCAATGCTCGATAACGACGACTGTCTCCTTCTCTCCCTCCTTGCCGCTTGCCACCTTCTCCTGCTTTTCCGCCGCCGCAAGCACCACTGCCTCGGCCTTCCGCTTCCTCCCGCGAGAAGCCATGGCACCCGGAACGCGGCCGGGGAGCAGAGTCGACCCGAAGCGGGAAAAGGGCACTGCCCCTGCAAACACCCAAGCCGCAGGCCGAAGACGACAACTCCAAGAACAAAGCCTCGCCGGAAGGGGCAGAAAGCGTGGCCCGGCGCGCATTCGTGAGGTATGGAGGCGGGACTTTTGGGCGCGACCACTCTCTTCGCGCGGGGGGGAGTACCCGGAGCACCAGCCCTGAATGAAACAGCACTTCGAATCGGAGGTTTGGGCGGGGACGAGGCAGCTTTGGAAACCGACCTCGCGCGGTTAAAACAAACACAAAACAGAACCAAAAACAGGTTTTTCCTTACCGCGGGCGGCCGGCTAAAAGGTGGGCCCCGCCCAGCCCCCGTCCCTGGGATACACGGGCCAATCCTAAACCACACCCACTACCCAACATCAGGTGATCCGCAGTCTGGGATTATTGGAACCAGCCTTCCCCAACTCTGGCCAATCCTGGGGGCCAATGACCACCAGCGTTTGGTGGGACTAGACAGGATGGCCTTTGATTTAAGAAGATGTACAATCCCTCAGCATTTGCCTTTCTCATACAAGCCAACACAGAATTGCACAATCAAAAGGAACTCCCAATCTCTTTATTATGTTTAAACACCTACTTATGGTGGGGAGCAGGTAGG
Organism: Choloepus didactylus; assembly: GCF_015220235.1. Lineage (NCBI taxonomy): Eukaryota > Metazoa > Chordata > Mammalia > Pilosa > Megalonychidae > Choloepus > Choloepus didactylus. The sequence continues at coordinate 19,562,137 of NC_051312.1, forward strand.
AGGGTAAATGAAACCTCAGTCCAGGGGATTTTCTCCTCCCGATCCCACACAAAGGAACGTCTCAAGCCTCTATCCCCGCCCCCTCCTCCCAACTCCTATGAAATAGGGGAATTATTCAATACTATTCTCGATGAGAAAAACTCTGGTTAAAAATTTCTCCTCAGGACCAGCAACAAAGTTAAGCCTATGCTTTTTAATGAAGGCCATAGACCAAGCCTAGAAGGGTCTAAGGAAACAGGGATGTGGAGACTTATAAGGGAAACTTTTAAAACTGTCTGTGTACCCCAGCAAAATCTTATATTAGGTTTAATCTAAGTAGGCTGGGGAGGTCCACTATGAGGACTAGTGGGACCAAGGAGTGGTGAAGATGTGTGACTGGTTGCTGGTGACACACTGATCCAAGCCAGGTGGAAAAGGGGAAAAAAAAAAAATCCAAGCTTGGAGGGAAACCATTTCCCTCCTCTTCCTTTCTCCAGTGAAATAGTTGGCCCCCCAGAGGGAGGCCTCCCTGGATGCCTGACAATCCCTACGTGCCTCTTTAAAATCAGAAGCGGTACCACGCTGCACCAGGCAAAGCCAATAACAAAAGGCCACAGCCACAGGCAAGACTGGTGGCTACAGAGGGGGCAGAGCCTCAAAGGTGCCAAGGAAGGGACTGAAAGGAGAGGGAGCACTGTTAGTGAGGATCCTATTTGTCTTTCTTCCTTTCCCCATCTGGCACTGTGGTGGGGGGTCGGGCCTCAGGCTGCTCCTCAGGGACACTGTCTCCAGCCTTTGACAGCTTCTTGGCCCTCTGGTATAGCTCATTCAAGTTGAATTCTCGGATCACATTCTCCTGCACAAAAGAGATGCACAGATCAGTGTTCAGGTTGGAAGGGTGAGTTAAAAGCCCCTCCTGAGAAGCAAGAAGTATTCAGACACACTTTAGGAAAAAGAAAAACCATAGGACAGAAATCTGCCCTAACCTAACTTCCTCTTTTGTGGCTACCTGGAGAAAGTCAATTATATTTAAACATTTATTATGTGCCAATCATTGTGCAATCTGCAAAACAACCTTGTGAGCCAGGTGCTGTTGTCCCTAATGAACCAGTGAGGAACCTAAGGCCTATAGACTATAGGTTCAAGAGCCTTAGAAATTGAATCTTGCTAACAATTGTTCCTCAATGCCAGCGGATCTGGCACGTGGTAAAGCATAATATAAATTTGCTGAGTAAACTAATGAATGAGTTTTTTTTTAAATAAAAAGTCTCAAATCAACAGATGGATTTTATTGTATCATTAAAATATTACAAATAAGTCTGACATCATGTTGTTTCCAAAGCTAGACAACTCTTAGATCTTATTTATCAGGCTTCTGAACTGTTCCTTTTACAGAGACATTAGATACTACCCCAAAAATTTCTGATAGTCTTGTGTTCATTTTTTTAATTTTTTTTTTGTTTTCTATTTATTTATTTTTGAAATCCTTGTTTTCAATTGTTATGGCTTGCTGAATCAAAGCAGCTAAATTTGATACAAGTTCTGTATTATTTCCTTAAAGAATGAACTCATCTTTCTGGGTGTGATACTGGCCTCATCCCAACCCTGCAGATACATTTTTCACCTAACAAATTTCAGATTGCAACAAGAGATCCACTCTTCTGAATAATGACCTTGACAGGGAAGTGAGCATATACAGACCTCATCTTGTACTGGAAACCCAGTGTAGTACACTTGATCATGTTCTGTATGTGACTACAGATAGCACAAACTTTAGCCAGATTCCTATTTGCCCACTATTTGTCAACCCAAAGCCTCTTCTTTTTCTTTCCAAGGAGACTGAGTTTACATTGTTCTGACTGAAGTCCCTCTGCGGGGCTCCTCTGGGGCCCTTCACAATAACTGTGTGTCCATTCAACATGCTGTTGACACTTTCTGGAATACTGACAGTCTGGTTGCTGAGGCTGGCCTTCATGTTCACAGAAGATGCGGCAAAGAGAATGAGTTTTAGTACTAAGTCCATGCTCCCAAAGCTAGTGGGCAAGGGACAGAGTTGAGAATGAAACCAAGATAGAGCTCCAAGTCCATCCACTGCTCCACACCCTTCTCCAAACCACTTGCCCATCCGTTCAAGTACCTCAGAGAAGGTCCAAGAGACAGCACGTCCCTTCTTGTCAATCTGTGGCCGCCGCATTACCTCCTTGCCACCTTGGAAGAGGATCAGGGTAGGGAGCTGCTTGGTGAGGGGCGATGTGCTCACTTTGTACCTACAGGACCCAGAAAGGACTCTGTAAATGCATCTATGAACATCACTCAAAGCAATTCCCTGCTCAGACCCTCTGCAAAGGTCCTTACATACCGCGTACTGACATCAGTGTAGCGTCCAACATCCACCTTGCCAAAATTTAGCCCTGTACAGTTGTACCTGAGAAGAATAAATGACTTAACATACTGAAGGAAGAGAGAAAGGCTCAGGGGAAGGGGAGGATAGATATTGGGGAGCAGGGAGAGGGCACCTTTAGTTAGGTGGATAATATGCAAAATCAAGGTCAAAAACTAGAGGGACGATATATCTCAATTTCCACCATCCTTCCCTTTGCACTACTTACTTGAGGGAGAGGTCAGCGTAGATAGGAGCAAACGACTGGCAGTCATTAGACCAATTGGCAAAGAACTCCACAATCCAAGTGACCCTCTTGTCCCGCTCCAGCTCCTCCTGCCACACACAGACAAAGAATTATGAGCTGGACCACATAGCTCTTGGGAAGGCCCAGACCTTAGCCTCTTATTCCTGGTCCATACTACCTCTGTCCGCTAGCTCCCATAATGAGCCACCGTGCCCTTGACTTACATTCTGAAGCCCTGCTGCGCCTCCTAGTGAGGAGAGAGCACAACTACAGAATCACCCACCAGTGACCCAAGAAACAGAAGGCAGGGAGAACTCACATCAATGGTTTTATCATTGAAGTATTTGATGTACTCAGGGCCCATATACAGGGGGGGTTTGCACGTCATCAGGAACACTAAACACAGAAAGAAGATGTCAAAGGAAACACATATGGCCTCTGGCAGGAAGTTTACTTCCAAACCAACTCAAACATTTCAGCCACCAAAGAATACACACTCTGTGGACACATGGAGACCACTGACACATTTCCCTTCCTTTTACAATAAATTCTCTCTAGATTCTTGTAATCTGAGATACTCACAGAATTAGGTGCAAGATATGGAGAAGCTGGTTTGTAATTGGCATTTGGTTCCCACAACCAAGCCTCTGCCCAACATAGTCTTACAAACACCCTAAAAAAAGGCAGTCTTCTCACCTATGCAGAGGGTGATGTAAAGCAGGCCCATGCGAATATCCAGGCGGAAGAAAAGAATAGTGTTGGCCACTTTACTAAACATGAAGATGTTGCCTATATGTTGCTCCACGGTGACTGAAACAGAGATGTCACAGGTCAGACTGGGCTGCATACTCCTCTATCCCATTATCTGTCCCTCTTCCTGAGGCAGTTTGAAGTAGGGGGTGGAGTAAGAGATAAAAGTCCAAGATCAAATTCAACCTTGGCATGGAACATGGGCCCAGTTCACCAAATAATGGCCCTCTCATAAGATGAATGAAGGCAACCCTGGGGGTACCATGCCTGACCCTAAGAGAAGAAACAGGCTAGCTTACTGGATCTACGGTTCTTCATCATCACAATGGCACTGAGAAACATCAGGATCTCTACTTCTCTCTGTAACAGAACCAAATGACAGGAATGCATGAGCAGAGAACTAACCCAAAGAGCAAAAAACATCACAGATTTGGGTGGGAAGAGAGACAAATTTGGAATTAAAACCAACAGAGATCCAAACTGGAACAATAACAATAGATAACTGGAGCAAGAAAAACCCCAGTTAGAAAATCTACATTCAGGTTCTACCCCTGCCACAAACTGGCTGGGGGCCTTTTGACAAATCACTTAACCTCTAAGCTTTGTATTCTTCAACTGGACAATATCTATTTCAAATGCTTTTGTGAGGATTAAATGAGATTATGGGTTATATAAATTATGATATAATGTATAACTGTAAGAGATGATTACAACCAACTCAGTGTGAACCTGGTAAAATAAAACTTTTCTAGGGAAGCTTTATGGTAATATCCTATTAATACAATGTCTAGCTATTCCATTTGTTTGGTTTTGCTTAAGGTAAATAATTTCTCTCCACTCAATATTTATAGTGCTAATCCATGCATCTTAGATATAATTCAAGAGCTCAAGGGGGTCATTCAGAGTTCTCTAATGCCCTTTTCCATACCCTTGTTCTACAGTTCCTCTCACCTTCTAGAATGTAAGTGTCATGTAAGGAACTGAGACAGACAATAAACAAGACAAAGAAACAAGATAATTTCAGAGTGATGACTGCCTCAAGAACAGAAAAACAAACTCAACTTAAAAATGGATAAAAGTCATGAATAAACATTTCTCCAAAGATATACAAATGGGTAACTGACACATGAAAAGAGACTCAACATCATAAGTTATTAGGGAACTGCAAATCAAAACCATCAGACACCATTTCACACTCACTAGAACAGTCATTAATAAATTGGAAAATAAGCACTGGAGAGAATGTAGAAAAAGAGGCACTGTCCTTCACTATTGGTGGTAATGTAAAATGGTGCAGTTGCCATGGAAAAGTTTGGCACTTCCTCAGAAAGTTAAATATATAATGAACATATGACCTGCACTCCCACTTCCCAACAGAATTGACAGCAGGGACTCAAACAGATATTTGCATGCTGACGTTCATAGCAGCGTTATTCACAGTTGCTGAAATCTGGAAGCAACCTAAGTATCCATCACCAGATGAATGGATAAATAATATGTGGTACATATATTAAAATGGAATATTATTCAGCTGTTAAAAAAGAATGGGGTTCTTATATGCTACAATATGGATGAATCCTCAAGACATCGTGTTGAATGAAATAAGCCAGACAAAGGACAAATATTGTATGATCTCACTTACATGAAATAATTATACTATGCAAACTCAGAGTCCAAAACTAGAATACAGGCTACCAGGGGCCAGTGTGGGGAAAGAAAATGGTGACTTAATGCTTAATTGGTATAGTTTCTGTCTGGGTTGATAGAAAAGTTCTGGTAATGGATGGTAGTGATGGGAGTACAACACTGTGAATGCAATTAACACCACTGAATTAGTAGTTAAAATGGGAAATTTAAAATTGTATGTTACCAGAATAAAAATGTTAAGAAACCCATAGAACTGTACAACACAAACAGTGAACCCTAATGTAAACTATGGACTATAGTTAACAGTATAATTATTATAATATTGTTTCATCAAATTGCAACAAAGGTACCAAACTAATGCAAAGTCTTAATTAGTAGGGAAAACTGTATGTGAGGAGTTGGTATATGGGAACTCTGTACTTTCTGCATGATTTTTCTGTAAAATTATTTTTAAAAAAAGTGATGACTGCAAAGAAGAATAACAAGGATCATGTGGAAAAAAGCTTGAGAATGGGTGGGAGACACAACCACAGATTGGATGGTCTGAGGTCTTTCATACCCTTCTATCTATAATACAGGAACACAAATCATTATTAGACAGAACCAAACAACTGTGATTTACAGTTGGGAATTCAAGGACCTAGGTGTTTGTCCTCTATCTCCAACAAAACATAACTGGCTGGATTTAGATAGGACCACGTAAAGTAGGGGTGAGGAAGTATGACAGACCTTGGTAAATATTATCTGAACCTTAAGCAAAATTAGCAAGGGTTTTCACAATCAAACTGGGTGGGTTAGAATTTGGACCTATAATCATGGAAAGGAGGAAATATGGTGAACCAGGAGACCAAAGATCCAAAAGGAATATTCTCTCAACCAGTCTCTTTGCATTTAGGTAAGACTGTGCGAGTAGTACTTCTGAGTGGAATGTGAACTGAAGTGATGTGCCACTTTTGAGCCCAGACAGTTCAGAGTGTGCCCTCCCTTTCCAGCTTTTGTTCTTCACCTGCGGGCTGGATGATGCTGGGATGACCTCAAGGCTATGGGTGGAGATGGAAAGTAACCAGATCCCAGAATGACTAAGTAAAGCAAGGCTCCCTCCAAGCCTACTCAGGCAGCACAGCAAGGGGCTTGGGTTAGAATTCTCTTTACAGTGTGTGTGAGTGAGTGAGTGAGTGAGTGAGTGAGTGAGTGAGTGTGTGTGTGTGTGTGTGTGTGTGTTTTACAATTCCTTTACAATACGCCTAACAATTTTATTCATCTTTGCAACTCAGGATCCAGCATGCCTGGCATATATAAGTGTGCATTCTGGAAATGTTAACTGAATTAAGTAGCTGACCGAATGTGTAGGGTTACTAGGACCAGAAGTGGTTTTCACTACCTGTATGATCTCGGACTAGTCGCCTAACCACGCCGAGGTTAGTTTCTTCATCAGTTTAACGGAAATACTACTACCTGCCTTGTCGACTTCACTAGCTTCTTAGGAGGTTTTAAACAGTGGGGAGCAAAGAGCTCTTAAGTGGAAAACGCTTCACATGTGCAGTGTAAGGCTACTGACGAGTATGAATGGTGAGAAGGAAAGAAATGGGGCTGTTGTGCAGTCTCGAGGACTAAACGGCTGGGTGACCCCGAGACGATCACACCTCTGTTTTCCCATCTTACAAGACGCAGAGGTTGCTACTTAATGGCAGTCAAGGTCCTACGCTCTAAGTCTTTCACTGAGCTACAGGCTCGGGACCTCAGGTGTCCTCAGAAAGATGAACCCCGGGGCTCCGGGATGTGCTCGCTGGAGGCAGGGAAAGTCAAGGTCGCGGGTCCTAGGCGGGGGTCTCTCACCCAGTCAAAGTCACACGGGTTGCCGTCTTCGCGTTGCGTGGGGAGACTGCTGCAGACCGGTGGCAGCTTCCTCACCAGTAGGAAGGCGACAGAAAGCAGGGCGGACAGAAAATAGTAAGGTCGGGCCAGCCATCGTGAAAGTCGTGGCACCGAATACACTAGAGCAATTAAAGGTGCGAGGACCGCCATCTTTTCGGCCCTTGCGGCGGCGGCCGCTCACCAGCGTGGGTAGGTCTGGCCCCGGCTCCTCTCCCATTGGGACTTCCATTGGGCCAAGTTTCGGATGCGCCCGCCTCTTGACCTGGAAGTAGATTCCTGATTGGACTCTATGGCAGGTAAAAGCCGATTTGAGCATCTATTGGACAATCTGGCTGTCGCTCTTTCTTCCTAAGTCATTTTACTGGATCTGCAGCTGTGATCAGTGGCGCTATCAAAGAAACAATTAATAAGGTTAGATAGCACTTCCTGAAAGTTCTCATAAAGCGACGGAAGTAGCCGCCGGAAGAAAGTAGGCGGGAACTGAGGCATCCAGTGATAAGTGGCTCCTAGAGTTGGTGGGCGTGGCCCGAGGCAGCGCCGGGGCGGTGGGGCGATGGAGAATTTCACCGCGCTGTTCGGAGCTCAGGCTGACCCACCACCACCCCCATCCGCGCTCGGCTTCGGACCCGGAAAGCCTCCACCCCCGCCTCCGCCTCCTCCGGGAGGAGGACCCGGCACGGCTCCGCCCCCCACCGCGGCCACGGCCCCTCCCGGCGCGGACAAGTCAGCGGCTGGTTGTGGCCCCTTTTACCTGATGCGGGAATTGCCAGGTGGGTATTAGGCTTGGCCGAAACCAGCCAATCAGATCATAGAGGGCGTGCCTGTCAGCCCTCCGGTGGAGGTGCGAGGTAACCTAGGCAACGCGTACCAGGCCCGTGGAGCTCAAAGCCGGAAGATCTCTGAGGATCCGCACCCAAACTGATGGCATCAATTCAGGGGATGGGGAGATGGGGGTGCATCTTCCACGCCGCATCCAGGCTGTGTCCCTGACAGTAGTTTATGGCTCCCTAAAAATGGTCCAGGGTTTGAGTTTGGATCTGGAGAGGCCTGATTTAACATCCCAGGAAAACTAAGGTTTTAGTTTCAAGTCTGCTACAACCTTGCTATTGGTTTGGGATAAGTTGCTTTCCTTCCCAGGGCCTCGGCGTTTTCTCAGCTCTTCGAAGAAGGGTTTGGAATTGAACCAAATTCTTTCATTCAAAAATTTATTTTGTTGAGCACCTGCTATGCACCAAGCACTTTTCTAAATGTTGAGGCTACAGCTGTGAACAAAACTGACAAGATCCTTGCCCTTTTTGGAGTTTACATTTCCTGTGGGTAGTCAAACAATAAGCAAGATAATATAGATAGTGGTAAATGCCACAAGGAGAAAATATGATAAAGAATGGAGCAGGAGGAACTACTTTAGCTAGAGTGATAAGAGAAGCCCTTTCTGAGTAGATAACATTGGAACTAAAATCTAAGCAAAGAGAAGGAACAAGCCATTCATCTATGGAGAGAAGGGATAATGGTAAATACACGCAATGAAAGCAAAACCCCTGAAGTGAGAAAAGGCTGGGAATAGCAGAAGACCGATTGGATCCAGTGGAGTGAACAGGAGAAGAGTGGTAGGACATGAAAGTGGGAAAGGTAGGCAGAGGTCTTTACAGGGTAATATGAGATGTTAAGTTCAGGGGGAGGCCATTGGGAATTTTAAGACGGGGGTGACATGATCTAATTTTTGTTTGTTTTTATCACTGAAGTAGCCATGTGAAAAATGAAAAGTGGGGAAATCAGTCAGAAGTTACTGCTTTGTAGTCCAGAAACCGAGTTGATGGTTTGGTTTAGTGCCGTAGCAGTGGAGGAGAGAAGTGAATGGCTGCACGATAAATTTTGGAGGTAGAGCTAACAGGAATGATGGATTGTGATAAAAGAGAGAAAAATTGAGGATGACTTAAGTTTTTAGCTTGAATAAGTGGATGGATGGTAGTGCTGAGACTAGTTTGAAGGGGTAGAAATGTCTTTTTGGACATAACTCTGAGATGCTTTTTAGTTCAGCCCAGGTCTTATTCCCACATTATAGTTGAGGGAGATAATGACAAGTATCAGTGCAGTACTTGATACTATATGCTATAGCACTTAATATTTAGAATGGTCCCTTGAGATAGGCATTGTTATCTGCATTTTGTAGTTGAAAAAACTAAAGCTTAGAAAAGTGGGCCTCTAGCAGTTTCTTTTCTTTTGCCTTAGTTATTCTGATTGTACCTGTTTGTATCAGTGAGTTGACAGATATTGAACATCTGTTTTGGGAAAATACTGGGTATGTAAGGATGGCAGCATGTGGTGGGAAAAGGAGAGAGATTAATGTGCTTGGTCCTTGTTTTTAAGGAGTTCTTTTTTAGTTGGAGATTCATGTGGTTTAAGGATAAAGTAATGGACTGTATTTCTTGTCAAGGCCAATCGCATTACTCTGTGGTCGTGTCTCTCATACACAACAATTAACAATACCATTGTGAACCATATTAAGAACTACATGACGATTTTCAAAATGTGTTCCTTATTATCCAAAGTGAGAGCAACATTAAATGTGACTTGAGCTGGACCTTGAAGCATTCATATTGGTGAAGAAAAATGGGAAGAATTTCCCTAAAAGGAAACAATATGAGGGGTGGTTTTTGTTTTTTTTTCAGGAGATGATGGAGACCCATTTTGTTGGATCAGAAATCTTGCATAGGCAAGTAGTGATTGATAAGGCCCCAAAATAAGTTGGCATAAGATGCATTTAGTCTTCAGTGCCAAAGAAATTAGAGCTTTTCCCTGAAGGTAATAGGAAACATTGAGATTTTTGAAACTGAGGAATACTGCTTTCTAAAAACATCTAGAGAATATGGGTGCCATGGATGGAAATAGAGAAGCCATATGTGAGGTGAAGAGTTTCTAAAAAAATTGAATCAATATGGAATTGTATGTTGAAAATGCAGGATTTGTTTTCAGGAGAGGCCTCAGAGCTGGGGAGAGAGATTATAAATGATCTGTTTAGAATTGATAATCCAAACAGGAAGTTGGATGAACATATAAATTTAAGAGACTAAAAAAACCACAGAGTGCCTTCTCACCTGAGATTTAAGCATAACCACAGGAAAGGAGACAAGCCAGCAGAAAGGATAAAAAAAAAAAAGTCAGGATTCCATATTGGCAAGACACAGTGCTCACAGAGAGTTGTGAGAAGGAAGTACTTTGGCACTGAGTCCCCTGCCATTATAGTAGACCACTCTTCTGAGAGGTTTGGCATACAGGAAAAATACCTTGTTGATTTAATATGTATTTATTGAGCATTTAGTGTGTGCATTGTGCTGGGCACTAACTATATATGAATGAACAAGGCTTTGTCTCTGCATGTGAGAGGCTCACAGTTCAGAGCCTGAGTTTTCCCCAAGTGACTGATTATAAACAAGTGACTTTTGTCATTTGTATCCATGAAGTTGTAGCTTAGATATTCCCACCCTTGCCACTAGATCCTTATTAAGCTACTAATAAGTTTATATATTTTTTAAAAGGCCAGCCATGCAATATTTATACTGGTAATGACTTGAATGTATATGCAGTATTTATATTGATAATGTCTTGCATTTATATACTTTATACTTTCAATGTGATTTCATTTGAATATTGAAAAAGTGAAGTGTGCTTAACATAGCTATTATGGCATTCCACATATAAGAGGAAACTGAGGTGTAGAGGACAGTCAGGACTAGAATTCTGTGGCTTTCTAGACAAAGCATAGTACTTAGTATGAGGACTTAAAAAAAAAAGAAGTTGGTAATAAAAGTTAGGCAGCAGTAGCCAGAAAAAGGGTTTTGGCTGTTCTTCTTTGTAAAGGTGATTAGTGTTCTTGCTAAAGAAAAAACTGAAGGTCTTGAGGACCCAGATTTGGCCCTCAGCTTGGTTGCAGCTGAGCTGAGCTAATATTACCCTGGTCATGTGTCAGAGAACGTAGTTTCTCACTAGTACATTTTACGAAAAGCACTCAGAGCATTGTATAGCACAAGTGCCATATAAGTGTCAACTATTATTCTGGTTAGTCCAAGAAGACTGGAGCCTCTCTTTCATTGGGATAGAGCAGTTTCCATCTCTGTCCTTTATGAATTTTTGTCTATATTTTTTTCTCCTTTCCATTCCAACCTACCATTCTATATTATTATATTTTTAGTGTTTATGATACTTACTCTTGCACTGTTTACTTTAAAAATAAATTAAAATTTTTATAATGCTCACTTAAAAGATTCCTTATCTAGGTTATTCTGAAATACAGTCCTTCATTGTCCCTCTCACTTAATGACTTAAAAAAAAAACACCTCTTCCTTTCAGACTAATCTTTGTTATTGTTCTCCCTTTGTCCTCTAGGCAGCACAGAGCTGACAGGCAGCACCAATCTGATCACACACTACAACCTGGAACATGCCTATAATAAATTCTGTGGGAAGAAGGTGAAGGAGAAGCTAAGTAACTTCCTGCCTGACCTTCCAGGGATGATTGATCTGCCTGGCTCCCATGATAACAGCAGCCTCCGCTCCCTCATTGAGAAGCCCCCTATTCTTGGTGGCTCTTTTAATCCTATCACAGGGACTATGCTGGCTGGCTTCCGCCTCCACACTGGCCCGGTGAGTCCCCTCCTGGGGAAGAAGAAGGCAAATGGGGAAGCCTAAAAGGCATGGAGGTGGTTTTCTTTATCCAAGTCTGTTCCTTCATAACTTACTGAGCAGACCAGATGATGGGAGCAGGGGATTTCCTCCCTCTACTCACCTGGACCTTCCTTTGGTTCCTTCAGTTGCCGGAGCAGTGTCGTCTGATGCATATTCAGCCTCCCAAGAAGAAGAATAAGCACAAGCACAAACAGAGCCGAACCCAGGATCCTGTACCCCCAGGTAAGTAGTAGTTCTTTTCAAAGCCAGAAAACCTGACCTTCAGAATCTGGTTTGACCTTCCACAGTTAAGCCCTTTTAAATTTCAATGGAGCCCTGGACTCCCAAATTCTGAAGAAACTGATTAATGGGGTCTCGTGGGCAAGGAGGGGCTTGGGACAGGGGTTAGCAGTACCTCCTTTTGAGAAAAACAATTGTGCCTGTCTCAGGGAGCTCATGTAGCATTGGGACTTCACAGCAGTAGGTAATTTTGAGCTCTCCAGGTGATAGGCACCTGATGTTTCCTACAGAAACACCATCTGATTCAGATCACAAGAAGAAAAAAAAGAAAAAAGAAGAGGATCCTGAACGAAAAAGAAAGAAGAAAGAGAAGAAGAAAAAGAAGGTAGGGTAGGGGCTTGTTGCTGCAGTCCAGTGAGGTTCCCCATGTCTCACCCATTTTAAGTAGAGTCCAAGTCCTTTGCCTTGGGTTGAACATGTGATTGAAAACCCAGACAGGTTGCAGTTTTTTCCTATACATCCCTGGTCAAGGCCCCCAGATCATAGTTGTTCTCTTACCCCTCCTTGTCTTCCCCAGAACCGACACAGTCCAGACCACCCAGGTATGGGCAGCTCCCAGGCCAGCAGCAGCAGCAGCCTCCGCTAACAGGACCACTGGACTCTGCCAGGATGGCTTTTCCTGCTGTACTGAACCTGACAAAAGCTGCCTCCCAGACTCCTGGACACTACCTTTGGAGCATCACCTATGGCTGGAGCAAAAGCCAGTTCCTGCTGTGCTCTGTTGAGGTTAACACATTAGACAAGAAAAGGGCCATGCTTTTTAAAACTCAACCCAGTTGGCTTTCTCATGGACATCTCTCCTTTTCCCAGGAAGCTTTCTTTCCTTCTCTTTCGTACAGTTTGTTTGATTTAGGACTTGTGTTGGTTTGTTAGGGTTTTTCTAAAAAAGAAAAATTGCATTTATCAAACTGGCTGAAGTATGATTCCCTATTAAGAGATTAGTGCCTTTCTGAGTCAAAGTTTAAGCCAAGGCATTGCTAAGATCTGCGGGCATCTGGCTGTTGTCATGACATGATCTCATCAGCAGACAGGGAAACCATCAAAATGAGATTGAAAGCATGGCCTAAAGTGATTACCTCCAGGATGAGGCGGAGCTTTCAAATACCTTTCCACAGCAGATATGGAATACTCTACTCATAATCAGAATGTTGAAGATAGTCACCCAAGGACTAAGTACCTGGATGATCTTCAGGCTCTGTCTGAAGAGCTGATCCGGTTAGGGCTTGACTGTGTGTCCTGGGGTTCTAGGTTGATTTTGTGTTGAAACAGAATAGCCAACTGGAAAAGTTGGCCAACAAACATTGTTGATTTTGGGTACTTTTGACAAATGAACTTCTGGCAAGCAAAGGTAAATGCTTATCTTTATAAGAACTTTAGACCTGCCTCGTCTCTAAGACAATGAAATTATATGGCTGATATATGAAAACACTTCTAAACTTCTAGGACAGCAACAAAAAGGCAGCCTAAGGAAGCAAAACAATAATCCCTTTAATTTCTGCAGCATACTATTTAACTGAAAACTCAAGTTAGAAAATCTGAACTAATGTAATCTGATTCTTTAAGTTACAATTGACACAGAACAGTTAAAATCTGTTGCTGTGGGCCAATGTTCCTAGATCAGTGGGTGGAAAACCACTTATAAAGCTTCAGTTTTAATCCAGTATTTCATAGCAAGAACTTATACTTAAGTTATGGACAGTGAAAAAAATAAAACATCATCCCAGTTTCCTGAGATTTGATTATAGTGTTTGAGGATACCCATTTAAAATTAGGGCACAGTCTTTACTTCCTACAAATAGAAGACACAATGTAAATCACCCATGCTTTTTTATACCTTGACCACCCATTGTCTCACCTTTGGCTACATCCAAAATAAGCTTTCCAGAGACAAAATTCTGTATTAAGGAACAACTAGCACAAATCAAGAATTCTCTTAAGTCTGAAATTACAAGCTTCGGTGGTTGCAAAAGGTTCTTCAGGAGTTCCTGAATTAAATCATCCAAGTAAAAGCAGGACATGTTCTAAGCAGTTACTTTCACTCTAGACTTGCCTAAAGACAGGCCTGGACCAGAGAAACTTCTGAGGTTTTCTTTGTACATTTTCCCACCACAGATCATTCACCCTGCCTAAACCAGACAAAATAACACAAGTCAGGGGGAGGTTAGATCAGGATTTCTTTTTATTCCTTGTTGGTTTAAAATGGCTAATTAGAATAAAAAATAAAAGGGCCTCCATGTAGAGGCAGGGGTCTCCCCTATTTAAAGGTTAGAACTCAGGTATCCCCTCTACCAGCACCATACTGAGGTGGGCTGAAGGGTAACCCCCAAGGGACAATTGGAGGGGCCTAGGCCTGCCGCTCCTTCTCTCTATCCCGTTTTTGGCATGTGATGAAAATATTGCTTTTTGTATTCGTCTCTCCCGGCCTTGGATTTAAAAATAATGGTAACCATGTGAGCTAGGGGGAGGCTTTGAGGTGCTAGTTGAAGCAGCCCACCCTAATCCCTCTCATCCGAGAAGGGCGAATTATCCAGTGTTGTTTCTTGAGCTAGGCCAACCTCTTTTTCCTGATCTCCCCCCCCCCCACCACCACCACCACCACCGTCATGGGCTGTAACCCCCTTCCTGGGGAAACTTAAGTGCCAATGAGCCTAGAAAACTAACTCTCCTTTCCAAGTCCTTCCCTCCTCTGACCAAGTCCCCAGGCTCACCTCTCCGGGTTTCTTTCCTGATCACTTAGCACCAACAATGGGGGGGTGCTATTTCCTTAGTTGGTAACTGGGACAGAAGAGAGGGAACCCTGGGGAAAAGACTCTCATGTCTCCCCCTTTCCTGCTGGTCTGAGGAATGGGAAGAGGATTCCCCTCCTTAAGCATATTCCTCCCTCATTTCCCCATCCCAGGATAGATATATAATTTCTTTGATATTTATAATATATATATATGTACACACACACCTGGTAACGCAGAAGAGGAAAAAAATAGAATCCGTAACAATAATAAAAAAAATTATTTCTGGTTTAAAAATGATCTGGTTCCCTCCAGGGCGAGCAATTGCACAAATGTCCACTGAGTCTGGTCCAGGGGTTAAGGAAGGGAAGGTCTTAAAAGATGGAAGGGGGTTGTAACCCCAGTCTCAGGGCCCCAACTCTCCAACTCCCCAACCCCATCGCATTTTGTAAAAGCTCCTCATCTTCTTGGAATCGGTGGTTTAAAAAATGTCTATGCCGGGGAGGGGCGCTCCTCAAGGGAAGGTGGCCACCTGGGGCCCTTTGGTGTAGGTGCAGAGGCGTAGGGTAGGGGTGCGCCGAAGCCTCACACCGAAATCTCATAGGTGGTACCACCCACCCCTGACACCTTCTTGACTCCTCCTCTTGTGGGGCTACTGAGAAGTGGCTGGCCCGGGCCAGAGGAGGCTGAGCCTATACTCTTGGGCTGCCCATTGGATTTGCTGTAGGCAGTCTTGAGCTGTACTTCATCTCTGGGGAGAAAAGAAGAGATAGGAAGTAGGACACAAAACATAGAAAAGGGAATGACAATTAAAAAGCTAACAAAAGAAAATGTACTTTTCTACATATATACTTTCTTACCCTAACATTCTCTTTAATTTTATGTCCTCCTTAAAACAAGCCTGGTTCCCTATCGCCCCATTTACTACTACTGTCTAACAACAACTATCTCAGATACTTGTTTACTCTCAGGAAAATAAGATACTTCTTAGGAAGACAGGATTAAGGGACAAGTGATTAATCTTGGGTCTCTTCAAAGGAGTGGCCCATGAGGGCAGCTGATGTGAGATGGAAAATAAAGAACCTTCTAAAAGCAGGATTCCCCTCCACCCACATGTGCCAGAATGTACAACTGAAGCCTGACACCCTCTACAGGGCAGCATGCTAATTTTAAGCCAGCTAAGGACCAGGATGGTACTAATACTCACTTGGGTGTCAGTAATGGCTGCAAGGCCACTTCCTCCGTCTCAGAGACAGCAGGTGGGGCTTTTTGGCTGCTGTAAGACATAGATCGGCCCAAGTATGGGGCAGGTGGGCCTGGTTCAGGGGACCCTAGTCCCCGGCCCCTCAGCCCATCTGGCTTGCCAAAACGGGGAGCAGCTGGGCGTCCCAGTGGAGTCTTGCCCAAGGGTGATCGCTTTGAATCATCCGAGGAGGAGCTAGTACGAGGGGCATGCCCTGAGCCCGGTGTTGACTGTATGCCCGAGTCCCCCAAGCCTGGTTCTTCCTCGTGGCCTGGGAGTGGAGGTGACTGGCGCAGCAGCTTCTCTCGTTCCTGGAGGGAGGCCACAATGTGGCGCGACAGATTGTCGTACCGTACTGGTGAGGGCTCTCGGTGTGATGGACCAGTTGGCACCAAACGTGGGTGCCTCTCGGCTTCCCGTTGCTGAGCCAGCCGGGCTGACAGGAAGGGAGAGGTGTAGCCTAAAGGAGGGTCGGGCTCAGGCCCTGTCTGCACTGATTCAAAATCAGGGCTGTCTGAAGGAGTGAGCAGGCTGTCATAAGATAGGCTTCCATTGCGGGTCTGGTTGGCCAGGCTCTTGTAGGAGGTGGAGGTTGTACCCTCTGAACGAATGGACTGCAACTGGCCCATCTCAAAACCTGTGCCCTGGGCGGACTTGAGGCTAGACGAGCGTGAGCCACTAGATAGTGGATCGAAGTGAAAGCTTTTGCCAAAGGTGGGAGAACGGAAGCTCTCTGGCTCCAAGCTGGGCTCTGAGCGGTAGCTGGGATGGCGGCTACTTTCTGCAATTGAAGTTGGCTCCTTCAAGCTGTCCCCACGACTCAACTGAGAAAGAAAACAAAGCAGGCTTTAGTGCTCCTCTTGTGACAGATGCTAGACCCCAGCCCAAGGAGTCGGTCAAAAATAGTATTTATTTTGTGCCAGTAATATGCATTAAAAGGTTCAAAGAACTTAACGTGCATTATCTTGTTTAACCCATAAAGAAAATCTAAGAATTGGAACAAATATCTCATTTTTAGATACAGAAAATGAGGCTTAGAGATGTTAAGGAACTTGCCCATGGCCACAGAACTGGGTTGTGAACTCAGGTCAGACAATGTACTAAGTACTTTCATCTATTATGCTACATTTCCCCTCCTTTGATGAAGGACACAGTATCTAAGGGATTCAATTCCACTAATGCCAATAATTATTAAAATGGCCTTGGTTTCCTTCTCTTCCCTCCTGCCTTTTCCTTCCTGCAAATACCCTTTTCCCTGGAGCAGCTGGCATATGGTACAACCCCTCTCCTTAGAGAATATTTGGTACCTTGGCGCTGGAAGAATGAGGCATGGCGGCTGATGTACTGCTGCTACTGTAGCCTGGCCGATACTTGTACATGGTAGGTGTGGGGGGGCTGTCCTTGCCCAAGAGGCTGCTATCTGCAAGAAAAAAGGCCCAGGGGGCACCACTTTACAAGGTGTTCTCTTAACCTGGTTAGGGTTCCTTAAATTACAGGAGGACAAGGAAGGAACAGATCATACCCAGCAAAAGGAAGTACAGGAAACTTGAAGTTGCTAAAAATCAAAAGGGTCAAACCAGACCAGAACTCACAGTGGATAAATGCACCAAGAAGGTTCTACAGTGTTCTCTGGTCTCTCTAGGGACTAAACGATTTCCCCGTAAGAAGCCAATTCACTGCCAATAGCTAGGCGGCATCCCCCTCTCTTCCAGCTGCCCAATGAAGTAACCCAAATACAACTTGCTGAGATATTTTCAACCACAGGTAGTACCTCCCGGCCCTAGCCTGTTTGTCCTCTCTATAGTTCACAATTAACCTCAGTCCCGCCTCCTAATTCTAAGATCTAGTAGATCAAGGCAGCACTTACCCTCTGTAGTAGCCAGGCCAAGATGTGTTCGTAGTCCCGTGTAGCGGCTCAGGTCCGGCTTAGGAGGAGGTGGAGGCTCAGCATCAGCTGACTGGCTCTCTGTTATTTCCAAGCTTCCCTTAGACTGGATAAATGGTGGGAGGAAACTCAGATTTGGAGAACTGGGCCTTAGGGCAACTCATAATATTAAAATGATATAAGAGGGGTGTTGGGGAGTTAGTTCTGTATTTCTAAATTGGGACTGGAGACAGTTTGGGGATAGTATTGGATAAATAAGGTGCAACAAGGGTTTAATCCTGTCACTCATTTGTTCACTTCAACAAACAACTACCTACTGAGCTCTTACCATATCCAAGCTGCTATGTTAAGTCCTATGACGACATGGAAATGCATGGGCTCAATTGCTGCTATCAACAAATTTACAATCTAATGTTTTTTCTAATTTTAACACAAATCAAAAAGTGATAAATACTATAAACAAGAAATGCAAACTAACATCAAGCTTCCATTTCTTTTGCCATTGGTGAGATTCCCAAGTTATCTAGCTTTATCTCCCTAAATTCCTCACCTTAGTTCGCCTCAGCTCTCCCTGGATGCCATTGTCCATGATCTTCACAGTTATCTGCCCATCTGACACTTCTGGTCGAAGGAAGGGAGGTCGGATAACAATTGTCTTCTCTTTCTTTGGTCTCCCCAAATACCTGGGTCAAGAATGAGAGGGCTTTCATTCACTCATTCCTTTTAATATATCCAATGGTTGCCTCCTATGTGTAAAGCGTTTTTAAAATATAAGAAACAGTCCTATCAGGACAGTGAAAAAGGCCAGCACTGAACCCATTTCTTTGATTCCATGAAGAACTACAGCAAAACTAGTCCTTGGTGGACAGAAACCTAGCTCAAGGCATTCTGGAGTCAACCTCATCCTCACCTCTCAAAGGAAAGTAACCATAATAACTGAAGAAGATCCGCTGAACTCACAGGGTCCACTAAAGGATGGACATCTCTCTCCCTTGCAAACACTACTCTAAGATAGAGAATCTTCCTAAAGGCAGTCTCCCAGACCTCCCATACACCAGAATAAGCCCAAAGAAGACACAAGTTTTGACCAAGGATGAACACTAGATAAAGGGAGTACTGTACCTGGGTGCTGGGGAACTACAGAGTACACGGCTGACATTGTTACAGCAGCCATTGGTGAAAGGGTTCACACCTCCCCGGAATTTACCCGTAACCTAAAGAGAGGAAAAAAGAACCAGATCAGTCAGATGATGGGACCTTGATCTCCAAAGACCAAAACACAAATCAGAGACAAGTATCTATTGTGCATTCACTACCTGGGCAATACAAAAATGAGTGAAATACAATCCTGCCATCAAGGAGCTTATCTTTGTGAGTCTGAAAATGAGGGCTCTAGAGTCAGTGTCCTTGGTTCAAATCCTAAGTCGACATCTTGGTAGCTGTCTAATCCTAAACTTCCATTTCCTCATGCTCTCAGAATATTGAAAAATACAGTAACATACATAAGAGTAAATTAAGCCAGCTATTAAATGCACAAAAATAATTGTTTTCCTATAAGCAGTACGTAAGCTTCTTGAGGGCTATGCCTGGTCTTATCTCAGAACCTAAAGTATCTAGTATAGTAGACATTCAGTAAATGCTTGTTAACTAAGAAATGACCTCTGTCCTCAGGCTTACATGAAGAACTTGGACTATCCCACCCCACACAACTAATCTCTGCATCATCATAAAAAGTATTCATTAAGCATCTACTTGTGGAAGCGCTATGCTATACACTAAACAGAGGGCTAAGAGACACATGCCCTGCCCTTCAGGGGTCTCCCGTTACTTCTCCCCCTACCTGTTCGTTGGTTGTGCGTCCCCTAGCCACCAGCACCACATGAAATCCCGTGAGGCCAGCTACAGGGATGAAGAATAAGCCAGCCACACACATCACTGCCATTCTGAAGCCAAACAGTCAAGGAGGACAGAGCAATATTATCTCACCTACTCCAGCCCCTGGGGTAGCCACCTCCCTTTTTTTTTTTTTTTTAAATCATCATTTTATTGAGATATATTCACATACCACGCAGTCATACAAAACAAACTGTACTTTCGATTGTTTACAGTACCATTACATAGTTGTACATTCATCACCTAAATCAATCCCTGACACCTTCATTAGCACACACACAAAAATAACAAGAATAATAATTAGAGTGAAAAAGAGCAATTAAAGTAAAAAAGAACACTGGGTACCTTTGTCTGTTTGTTTGCTTCCCCTACTTTTCTACACATCCATCCATAAACTAGACAAAGTGGAGTTTGGTCCTTATGGCTTTCCCAATCCCATTGTCACCCCTCATAAGCTACATTTTTATACAATTGTCTTCGAGATTCATGGGTTCTGGGTTGTAGTTTGATAGTTCCAGG
Source organism: Choloepus didactylus (assembly GCF_015220235.1). Taxonomy (NCBI): domain Eukaryota; kingdom Metazoa; phylum Chordata; class Mammalia; order Pilosa; family Megalonychidae; genus Choloepus; species Choloepus didactylus. The sequence goes on from NC_051312.1 coordinate 19,582,242, forward strand.
TATCCACCACCAGCTACCCCAATTCTTTAGAACCTAAAAAGGGTTGTCTAAAGTGTGCGTAAGAGTGCCCACCAGAGTGATCTCCCGGCTCGTTTTGGAATCTCTCTGCCACTGAAGCTTATTTCATTTCCTTTCACATCCCCCTTTTGGTCAAGAAGATGTTCTCCGTCCCACGATGCCGGGTCTACATTCCTCCCCGGGAGTCATATTCCACGTTGCCAGGGAGATTCACTCCCCTGGGTGTCTGATCCCACGTAGGGGGGAGTAGCCACCTCCCTTTTGACCCTCACTACCACAGAACTCATCTTGCCTCATTCCTCCCCTCCCAGTCCTACCACCCACAGACCATGAAGGATACGTGACAGCTGTGCGGACCCCTGAGAGTTCCTCCATGTGGTAGAGGACATAAAGGAGGCCAAAGCCAAACACACCCATAATGTGGGCTGTCAGGGAAAGGAGGAAGAGGAAGAAATAACGGTAGTTCCGGCGACCAATACAGTTGTTCACCCAGGGGCAGTGATGATCAAATTCCTAGGGGAAAAAAAAGACAGACTGAGAGGCATCCTTGGACCACAGTACTAGATCACTTCTGTCAACAGGAGGAACAAGAGACAGAACGTCGTAAGCTTTGCTTTTAGTAATTTAGGATCATGTTCACCATTTAGTTTTAAAATTAAAACAACAAAAAACAGACTCATACAGTTTATCTTGCTCTATCAACCTCCTATTAGGAAAACTTTCCAAAGGTTGGTCAAAGGCCAAGGCCAGATCACAAAGCTTTATCCTATGTGACCAAGGAACTCTAAAAGAAACAAATGTTAGAGTCTTTGCAAAAACATCAAGATTCATAAGAAAATAGGCTTGAAAGAAAAATCTAGCAGGCAGCTGTTCACAGCTAAGAAAGAATGGTTTGGAAGAAAGGGCTAAAAATAAAAGACAAGGGGATGCAGAAGGACAGGCAGGAAGAAAAACAGAACTGTAGAATTTGAAATGCAACAGCATGATGTAGTGGAAGCAGAAATAACACAAAGCAAAGGGAAATATCAAAAAGATGAGCCAGGGGATGGAAAGTCAGAGCTATGAATCTTGGTGTTGGGAAAGCCTATGTCCATTTGGAGTCTAAGCTTCTCTCCTGTAATAAAAGAGCATTCACTCATGCTCTGCCTCTTATGTGTCATTGCTAACCCTTCTGACAGAGCTAGAATAGGTAGCCCAGGTAGTTAGCCAGAACTAGATTTCATCCAAGGCCAAGAAGCTCCACGATCCAATTCTTCATTTATGGGCAGGAAGAAGATAACTTAGGTTAAGCATCAGGATTTATCCCACTCAGGGTTCTTACCTCCACACAATTGTCACAGACACTGCAATGAGAACATCGAGGAGGACGGTAAAAGCGGCAGGTGGCACACCATTTCATGCGCACCTGAATGCCTTTGATCTCCACTGTTTTATAAAGGGGGGCTCGGAAGTCATCTTCCTTGTCCTCATCCTCCTCAGCTGCAGAGAGGAAAAGTCAATTAAACAACTGTGCCAGACACTAGGGATGGGATGATGTTTAAAATAGGGCCCCTGCATTTGAGGAATTCACAGTCCAATAGGTGAGAGAGCTAAGAACTAGTAACTAACTGTAATACTGTAAGATCAGTTCTGTATGCAGCAATAATGGGAATACAGATGAGGAAGCAATTTATTATGCATTGGGAAGTGAAGTTCAAGGGAAACTGTCTCAGAGGAAGTAGCTCTGATATGAGTACGCTGATGTTCTTTGGCTTACATATTATGAATATATTTCAAGAGAAATGAGTAATTAGCATATCAAAGTACATTAATATAGAGTTTGCCTAACAGTTCAATGTCTACAAGTATATGACTAAACTATAGCAACCTAGGAGAGGAACTAATATCAACGTTTTTTTTAGTCATACACAAACCCCTTGCCCAAAAGGTCTTCCCCTACACTATTAATTCCTCATATAAATTCTAGTACTTTTTGTTGCTGAAGCCATTGTCTTTACCCAAATGCCCTTTCTCCCACTTTCATCTCTCAGAAACCTACTTCCCACTTCAAAACTTAAAGGACATTATTTGCCTTCTCATCTATAGTGAGCAATTTTTATTATTAATAATATAAAAAATAACTGTGGGTAGAAAAGTTAAATGATGGTGTAGCCATTTTCAAACTACCCACATATACTAAGATATGTGGTATATTCATAAATATAAAGTATATATTAAAAATTCTTCAAAATACTAGAAGGAAAGATAATACAACAGTAGTGATCTCTGGGCTGTAAAATTATAGGTGATATTTTTCTTTTTTATACTTTCTACTAATGAAAATGAATTACTTTTAAGCAAGGACTTTTTTTTTTTCCCTCAAATTGCCCCAAATGATCATCATAGTACCCTCGTACAGTAGATCAATAAAACATCTGATGAAAGAACATTAAGAACTCATTAAGAAAACAGCTCTCCTTGCTTTAGGGACTCAAAAGTTCCTTCCCCTAACCTAATCTTTGAAATTGAAACCACAGATGTAGCAGTCATGCAAGCTTGAAGAGATTATGGAAGATCACAGCCCCCAGTTCTTCCCTACACAGTGAATTCCAAGAAAATCTCATCACACCAAAGTTGCTATCTTAATCCCACTTGTCTCACTCTTACAAGATGACCTCACACTTAAGAGAAAATTAAATGTCATCAAGAACAACCTCCCTCAACTTGTCTTCTTTCTACCTCTTACTGCAGTGATGATAGTTCTTATTCTCACCTCCTACCCCAGGAACAACCTACTTCCATAAGCATAACCCTTCCAAGATGCACTGGAAAGCATCTCCTTCCTCTAGAAGTTCACTCTTCAATTATCCCCTTTCTTCAAGTTCAGCTTTGCTCTCTCTGGTTCCATCTCCTTATGCTACAAACATGCTGAAGTCTTCTGTATCCTGAAAACCCCCCTCCCTCTTCCGTAAGATATTCTATATCCTATCTTCTCTGCTTTATTTCTTGAAAGTTATCTAATACTCACTGACTTTTCTTCCTTCTTTCCCATTTACTGCCCTCCAAAACATTTCAATTTAGTACTTCAGCTGTATCTGAAGTACATACATAAACACACTACTAAAACTATTCTTGCTAAGATCACTAATTTCTTAATTACCGAAATGAAGGACAATTTTGAGTTTCCACACTATTGGATCTCTCTAATTTCTGATACTACCAACCATCAGTTACTTCATGAACTTTTGCCTCCCAAGTTAGGAACCTTGGAAATACCCTAGACAAAAACCTCTCCCACCCACTCTCGCCAATAAGCAATTGGTCATGAAAAATTCTGTTGAGTTTACTTCTGAAATACCTGTAAAGCCACCCTCGAATTCAAGTTCTCATTTGGTTTGCATTATTGCAATAGCCTCCCAAAAGGAATCATTGCTACAAGAATTATTTTTGTAAAGGAAAACTGAATTCCCCAATTTAAGACACGCTACTCCAAAGAAATTTTATCTTTTTAATGTGGCATATAGCTTCCTTCACAACTTGGCTCCAGGTTAATTTCCTGCCCTTTCTGGCTCCACCATGTACTATATATCCTCCAACCCCACTGAGTTCACCCTTTCATGTCTAAAATCTTCTGTCCACGCTGCTTCCTCTTCCTAGATTGCCCTTCCCTTTCATCCCCTCCTTGGTAAAGTCTTTCCCACCTACCTTTATTAGCATTTCCCCAGTTTACCTCGGCAAACGTAAGTGTACTTTTTCTGTGTTTTCGTAAAATCTTGTTCATGCCTCCATTATAGCTTGTATCAAACTTTTAACTATCCACTTCATCTTAGAGATTACTATACCTAGCAATATTGCCCAGTCCATATGTTCTAAAAAAATTTCTGCTGAACAAGTGACTAAAACTCAGAGTTGACCCAAAGTGAAGAATCACATGGCTAGAAGTTATGACGCATTTCCTAAAGACCCTGACCTGATTTTCATCATTAGACTATAAGGATACCCCATAATCCCAGGATACTTAAGGCCCAAGATCAACTATGTATGCCCAAATCATTATTTTTCAAAGGGATTAAGGAGCTTCTCACTTCTAAGAGAAGACGGAGATCTTACCTCGAGGGAAAATGCCTGGGTCCATGAAGGTGGCCATGCTGAAGTTCGCCAGCACAAAGAGAAAAACAACTGCATTGTAGATGGGCACTGCAGGTGACACATAGAGGCTTAGTCCTGGACACCTGCACAGATAATAAAGAAAATGAGGGGCTGCCACTAACACTTTGAACACCAACCATACTCGAAAAATCTGTGAAGATTCAGAGAGGCCCAGTTAAGGGAAAAATGCATAACTTTCTGAGGGAAACTGAGAGCTTAGCAAATAAGGCTTACAGTCCCTTCCTATGTCTTTTCACAAAAAGCCTATAGTCAAGATTCTCCATTTCACTCAGCCTCTGTACCTATATATAAATCTTCTGTGATGTATCTTTGCTGTCTTAAAACCTTATCTTTAGTCTTCCCACCAAGGGGGTCTAGTTTTCCAGGAACTGATCAATTTTTAGATCAAGATCAGACTCAGAGAACCTCTCCTACCTTAACCCCTTGCACTAAGGTCTGCGTTCTTCAGATTCATTCTCCCCTATAGATTTTTCCACAAATTGTGGAATCTGTCCGTATCTTTTCTTTAACCAGACATAAGAAGTGGGGACAACAGACTATGTAACTGACGCTAGCCACAGTCCCGTCTGTGCAACTGTCTGAGGCTTCTGGATCCCAGCCATGTCCCACTGACCTATACCTTGGCCCAAAACATGGGATACCACCTGCTTCTCTAGCTCTCCTTCCCCCTTCCAAGCTGACTTTGAACCACTTTCAAATGCCTAAAGTTTCTTCACTTCTTCAGACATCCCTGAGAGCATTATTCAACCAGAGGCTACTTCTCAATGTAGGGGAAGGGGGTGGGGGAGACAACAGAAAAGAACGGATAACAAGACATAGAACTAGATCCCTTGGGGTATAAAAATAAAGTGGGGGGGTGGTAGATATCAAACCAAAGAAATTCCTAAGTCCTATAGTATAAAGGAACTGGCCAAATATACCCAGTATTCCACAGGGTTCAAATCAATAACATGCTTTAGGTAACTTCTTTGGCGCAAAAAAAAAAAAAAAAAGTGCTAGTCGAGGGCTAAGCTGTTTCTTTCAGGGATATGAGTCTTAGGTAGGAAGCCCTCAAGAGCTCTTCCTTTCTCTGCTGATTTCCTGAAAGTTGGAAGTTTCAGAATATCTGATATGCTGCTTGCTTTGTCAGCGGTATCAAACCTCCTCTCAATCTCAGCTCACGGAGAACTTCCCATTACAAGACAATGGAAAGCCTTAATCTGCTTTGTGGCTGAGAACTTAAATCTCCAGAATTAGGACAGCATCTGTCCTGTCCCCTTTATCTGGACCAGTCAGAAGGAAAGGAAGAAGGATCCAGGAGAACAAGACAGCATATGATTCTGGTGAATTAACTGCTATACTGGATTCTGTCAAAAAAGGCAATCTGTACCCATCAGAACAAAAGCATAGCCCTGAAGAGTGCTTCAGTACAGTTTGGAGAAACTGAGCTCCTTAATGAGATATAAAAAAACCAATAGTAAAAGACAAAACTGATTCTCACAAAACATCTCTTAAGTCTTCACCACCACCACCACCTATTTATTCAAATTCCATTCAGCCACTGATTAAAAAAAAACAAAAACAAAAACAAAAAAACCCTATTTATTATGTGCTAAGCTCTTTAGATAATAAGTATCATTTAACTCTTTCCTTCTCTTGGGTCAGAATATAAGTGAGGGACAAATTAATGAAGCTGGAGTGACGGTACTGATCTCAAGTTCAAAAGAGACCTTGAGTCACAATTCTAGGCTATCACCAAATAAAGTCTCCTATGGAAGCCTCTTTGAGAGTTTCTGGTTCAGAAAAGATGGCCCCGTACTTTAGCAGGGTTTGGGGTGGAATACAAGCAAGAAGGAAGATTTCCTACACAGCTCCACCCCAAAGTCTGACCTCCTAGTTTCCTATGGAGGGAGGGAGAGAAACTGAAAACCAGTCGTCCAAGTACTAGCCCCTCCCTAGTACTTAGCTGTCGCTTTAATTTCTGCCTGGAGAAGAAGAGAAAGGGTGACTCATTTGACTCCCACTGCCTGGGAAGATAATTAGAAGGGAAAAAGAAATTAAATCCTTAGAACACTGAAGTGCCCATGATTTAAAAGTCTCATTCCTAGAATTGGCCACTGTGGCTATTTGAGCTTCTGAAGAAAAAAATGCAAGGGTATCCTCCATCCCTAAGGGAAACAAATGTTCTGGAAGAGCTGGTAAATGAGAATGAGATGTCACCCCTATCACAGGCCCAGGTGCCAATTTTTCAGATCCCATTCTTTCTTCAGTTTTCTCATTTCCAAACAAAGCAACTCATCCACTTTCTTGGGTACCCTGCCAAACCCCCTGGATGATGAACTTTACCCCTACAACCTTCTTGGTCCCAGCTGAACTATGTAATCCTAGAGTTGAGTTCCAGTATCTGTTGCCAAAAAACAAACCCTGCCCCCACAATGGCAGAATCTAGAAATGATGCAAACAACTCAACTCTATCACAGCCAGTATTTAGTCCTAGATTGAAATCATGGACCCACTGCTTCCAGCCTAACTCTCTGGCTAAGGGAACATCCCACCAAGGAGGGGCATGCGTGAGCAGAGCCTGTTCCTGCTATATCCCATATTCTGCTTGGCTTGAGGAGATGCTTTCCTTTGCTATAGTACCTTGTCAGATTCCTACGTGACCACCCCAGTGGCATGTCTGAATCTGCTGCCTTTCATGGAAGGAAATGCGGCTTGAGCTGTGCAGGAGTTGTCGGGGCTCGTTCTCAGCCTATTTCAATAATCATAGAGCTCCAGAAGTTTAGGGAGTGGCTATAGCCCAAAAAGCTGGCTGACTCATTGATGGGACTTCCAAACCTTTAACACCCCAGGAAAAACAGGTTCCTCTGTCCACCCATTCAGCACTCCCATTTTAAAGGCAAAAAAAAAAAAAAAAATGTGAGTGGTTTCAATATACACACTCCTGAAAAAACCTATTTCCTAGCCATCCCTAACACTTCCTCTTATAAAAGATGGTTAAGTTCCTGGAAAGAAAAGCAAAATTGGACTCAAGAAGCTTTGGATTTTATCCTGTCTCAATCAATGCCTTGCTATGTGGCCTTAGGTATTCCACAGGAAATTCCTGAAGCCTGAGTTACTTCAGCTATATAATACAGATATGAGAATGAAGGAGAGACTGAGAAGTCCCTGGAATTCTTTTTAAAACAGCTGACTCAATACTGAGCACTCACTGGATGGAAGACCCAAGAAAACATTATTAACTACCACCATCATCATCAATTGTCATTCTAGCTCCGTAATTCCACTTCCTCAACCTGAAGTACCAAGGATTCAAAGGCACTTAAGACAGAGGCACTAAGCTCCTAAAGGATAGGTCTAGGCATTCCACCCATGCCTAGCACATTGTTTGAACATAAGACTAGTGTTCCTTGTTGATGAGAAAAGACTGGAATGACTGTCCCACATCTCATTTAGGGCCCTGCTGTCCTCTGCCTTCCTCAAGAATATGTAGGAAAACATTTTTTCCTATAAAGTTAGGTAAGTTTCTTTTAAAATACTTGCTGATTTGTAGTGCCTCTGTACCCTGGTTTTCAAGCAGCTGAATGCTAGATGGAGAACCTGGGTATTTATACTTGTATGAGAAAACAAGGTGGGATAGAAAAGGAACAACCACTATTCAGTCAATTCCCTAATCACAAGGCTGTTCCCACTCAAACAAGGTGCTAGCACCTCTTGTGGTCATTTAAAAAAATAAAAAATTAAATTAAAAAATTTTAAAAAAGACCAGAGGGAGAACCACGAGGTTACCCAACTCTCTTTGGATAAAATGGCTGGAAAGGACCAGAGGCAGAAATTGAAAGGAAGAAAAGGATATCACGGACAGGTCACTGGGAAGACCATCATGGATTTCTAGACCTTTTCTGTGTTTCTGGATTTTTATCCTTCCCTTAGAGGATCCCCTGAAGCAGAGATTTTACCTTCACCTTCTCCCTACCAACTTTAGAAATGGACAAAATGAGACACTAACTTAAATGACTTACAACCAGAGAAGACAATTCAGTGATTTCAAACAGTGTTGCCAGGAGCCCTAAGAAGGTCTCAGGGCCATGTCCCCCACTCCCCAACACCCAGGAAGGCAAAAAGGAGATACCAAGTGTGGCTGGACCTCTATGCTCCTGCCTCACTTGAACCAGAGCAGTCCTACTTTTATGCTTTATATACTGGGGTTCCACATAAGACTTCACTTGAAAAAATGGTCATGTTGCTTAAATAAACTGCTCTAGTTAACTTTCTCATTATACAGAGGAAGAAACTGAGGCTCACACAGGTTGACATACTTTACCAAAATCAGTCTCCTGAAACCCAGACAGTGCTTATCCCACTTACCTAGCATTGCACCCTTGCCAATCACAAAAGGATACTAAAATAAGACTGATGAGGATCCAGGTACAGTACCCAAAATCCAGAGTCTAATACTTAAGTGGAAGGGGGAGGGTTACTTTAGAGACACTATCCTTCCCAAACAGTGAAAAGGGAAAGGAATTAAGACAGGATCCTCAATAACACAACTGCTTAGTTTTAGTACTGGACAAATTCAGACAATGAGAGATTGGGGTTTTGGGTGGAAGGCCCCAAATATTCTTGTTAAGCTTTTCTGGGATAGAAGATCACCATTTCTTTGAAGACCAAACTCAACTGATAATTTCTGCTCACAGCTTTCCTTACTTGACAAAGAAACAGGTAGGGAAAATTGTTCCTAATTAGTTGAAACCTACATGCCTCCACTAATTATATCTGCCAGTTGAAAAGGACTCTACCTCCTACTCCCAGTCCTCTAGGTCCCAAAGTAATTTTCACCTGGGGCTTACACTGATGTTAAGAACAGCCAGCTGTAGCCTAGTGAAGAGAAGAGGTTGACAGAATAGTTACAGATGTAAAACCCTAAACAGGAGCTTGTTAGAAGAGAACCTTCCTCTTACCTCTCCATTTGAAACCCTGAATTCTTTTTTTAGGTTGTGTATGGTTTCAAACGGGATTCTTCAAGGAATTGAATTTCAAAAGGGATAGATCCTTAGAGAACAGTTAAGAAAAGTGGTACCTCAGCCCATATATATGGAGGAAAATACTATGGTTAGATGGAGAAGAGATGAAAATTTCAGGGGAGCCAAGAGGCGGGTGAGATAAACATGGTACTTGTATCCCCATAAAGTGGGCAGGAAAGCCCCTAGGGGGAGAAAGGGAAGCTCATGTCAGGGGTAACCATAACCATGACTTAAGGCAATGATTAGAGGCAATAATTCCTGGCCAAATACTAGAGTCCAAAATCCTTTTACTTGGGGCTGAGAGACAATGGAAAGAGAAGGACCCATACTTTACTGGCACCAAGGATTGGGAAAGTAGGTTAAAGAGCTTCAACTAACAGTTGAGAAAATGCCTATGTCAGAACAACTCTTTGTGAGCAAACTGGTATAACCAGCCAAGCAGTTCAATGGTTCCAGATCAGCAAGTCAAGAACAAGGATTCTGCTTCCCCTAGCTCAAGAATAGATGAACTGAAAGAGAGAAACCACTTAGCCCCCAGAATTTCCTAGTTTTTCCAAAGGCCTGGTGCTTGAAGGAAAACAGACCCTCTCTAACTAAGCATGTTTGGTCTAAAGTGTCAAACTGGTTTCGTACATACACCTCCTAATACAGCACCACAACTGCTAAAGGATACTAAGATCTGGTACAAATGTCCACTGGTTAAAATCTTGATTCTACTTATTGGCCATAACAGCAGAAACCAAAACAAGCTCCAACACCGAAGACTTGCCCCCTTTACTGGTAGTCAACACATGAAGGAGGATAGAATAGTGAATATGATGAGTTTAAGCAAGAGAAAAAGAACATGCAGATAAGAGAAGCCAAATGGAGAAGACTAGGGCTGTCTCTAGACCCTTGAGGGATTCAGCAGGCATGTGCAGGCTGGAGAGATGGGAGTCCAAAAATCTATGACTTCCACACACAGAGGAAGAGGTGGGAAGTGAGATGATGTTCATACTTTAAATAACGGAGTCATTCTTTCTAGATGGAAATACATTACTATTACTTCATTGATTTTTTTGGTCAAGTGACCCACTCTTTTCCTAGTGACACACATTTTTAAAAATTCCTTTTGGCATCCAAAGCTCAATTTTTGGGGTTATCTTTCTCTCCTATCCCAAATTTAATTTCTGTTCTATATTTCTCCCGATAATAGGAATTGCTCCCTACCCAAGCAATTTGTTTTATTCATCCTTCAATGAGTCCAAACTGTTTATTATCTTCCTCTTCCCAGTAACCCCACATTGCTCGGAAGAGAAACTCAGGTTTGAGCATGATCCATGGCAAAGTGGACTTCCCAGAAGATCAAGCATGTGGTGATCAACTCAAGAGCTGCAACTAGAGCACTAACTCAATGACTCACCAGTATAGGGCTCAGAGGCCTGATACATGTTAATTTATAAGCAAATAATAGCAAAGTTCTGGCTGCTTGCCAGGCAGCTGACAGCTAAAATACTGGAGAAAATGGGAAGGGTAAATTAATAAGTCTCCTCCAGTAACAAGCAAATGAACAAAATTCTGAAGATCCCAAGTGAAAATGATGCAGATTCTAAGCGGGAAATCTTCCAAATACTAATGTTTTTTTCCCAATAGGACAAGGAATAGAGAAGTATTGCAACTCCCTTCAGCAGGAACTAATGTATAGGGACTCCTCTAGGACTCTCTTCCTAGATAAAACTTGTCCTTTCCCAGAGGCCTTTACTTCTCCAGGCTTCAGCTCTTCAGTACAGCAAAAAACAACTGTCTAGTTGGTATATCTCATATATCATTTCTGAAATACTCTAATACTCTCAATTTCCACCATCTTGAACCTAAGCTTCATATATCCTGGGGAAAAGCCATTACCACTTGAAAAACCTGTAGTCTAGTTTAGTTCTCTTTCTCTCATAGAAGTGATTGCTTAAGCTACTTCTTAAGCCTCTCTGGTGGTTTCCTACCACTTCCTTCCTAGTTTAGGATCATTTAATGATGGAGCTGGGTTGGAAAATATGGAACACCTATGATTCCAAGGGAAGGGAGAGAAGAAAAGGTAGAGGATTCTACAGAGTAAGAAATTTGTAACAAGATTGAGAGAGGACAGGCTTTTTCTCACTTTTCTTACCATGTCTCTGGGATTTGGATTTACCTATATCAGATATCAAGCACTCTCAATCACCTGGCTTTGCATACTCCCTCACCCCCACAGAGTGCTCCCCAAATACCACTGGGAGAAAACTCACGTAAAGGCAAAGAAGAGTGTCGTAGCTCCCACTAAGAAGATTGCGGCTGCTGAGACCGGGACATACTTGCTGGGTTTGAATCTCTTTCCAGACTCTGCGGGCATGTTGGAGCTCTGATGGGAGATCTGCCCTGCCGCATAGCCCAGACCCACACAGCGGCAGAACAGACAAGAAAATGGGATGAAGGAAACAACAGAAAAAAGACTACAGAAGGAAACCAGGAAAACAAAAAATTTAAAATTATCACCCTTCCCCCTCCCAAATAAAACCAAAGGTTAAAAGATTTCAAATGAAGGAAAGCACATGGGAGGGGGAAAGGTGATTCCAAATGATGAATAACTACCTCCCCAGAACAAGGCAGAAGGAGAGATTAAGAAACACAACTTGTACAGTTTAAAAATTGTAGAGAAACAGTAGGCTGTTCACATGCAAATGGTTGCAGATGGAGAACATGGCAGCCAGACGGATCAAGGAATAGTTCATGGATGGAGGCAGGTGTTAAAAAGAAAGGAAGGGGCAAATATCAGAGTAGAGCAGAAACTTCAGGCAAGGAAAGATTCTTCTGAGGAGATACTATAGTACCTCCACAACTAACACACTTCTGTAAAATGTGAGCTACACCTGAAATAGGTGCGCCCTTGTTTCTATTTTAATCCAAGAAGGAACCTGGGGTCCCTTCCAGCTTTAAAGAGAAGCTGTTTTTACTGCAGTCTTTGTTCCTTTCAGGTAGTCTCCTTGACCTCTCCCACACCTTGACTTCACCAGGGCTTGTAGTCTGGCAATGGTGGTTTAATTTTACTTCTTTCTTTCTTGATGGTTAAAGCTGGCACTAGCTGATAAAAGGTTGAGTTGTAAATCCTTTTCTTTGAATGGGGAGGGAAAACACAGAGAGAAAGAGAGAGAACAAGCTTGTCTGTCTTCAGTCTCTTCTTGTTATTCCAAAGCCCTTTAAGGGCTCCGTTTCTTATAGAATTCATGCAAAATTAAAGGGAAACTTAAAATCCCTGAAGCCATATTCTTCCCAATAAGCAGTAGGTGAAGAAATCACTCGATGATACTTTAAAAGGTTACTGTGGATGAAAGCCAAGTTCCAAAGATGTCCCTGTTTCCAGGTTAGTCAATGTCTCTGATCTTTTCTCTTCAATCTTGAGCCTTCTGGATACAGAGTTCAACTGGGTCACGGTTCCTAACCTAGAGGAAACAAACAACTTTATCAGAGAAATTCTTTGAGGGTCCTTCCTAAGAACAACAAGGCTAAAACCCCACAGGCTGCTCCGTTAAAAAAGTGCCTTTTGAAAGATTATTTTCGACTCCACTTACAGGTATCTGGGAAAGGTCTCTGAAGTGGGAGGAAAATGGATTCAGAATTCTTTCCTCTTCTAAATGCTGTTCAGATTGGAGGGAGAAGAACATGGTTTCACCTAGCCTAAGGTCCTCAAAACACTAGAAGTAACATTAGCTCCTCCAAAAGGCCCACCTTACCTGGCACAAATGGACAGTAACAAATACCAAGAAGTCAAAATCTAAAAACAAACAAGGGCATGGCAGTAAAGGGCAGTGCTAGGGAAGAGATTTCTCTTTGGACAAACAATATTTATTGCTACAATGAATAAAGAAAAAAGTAACCTCAAAATTAGGACAGCAAATCTCATTTCCTGTCACTCTCTCTTTTAGTCCTCTAGGCTTTTTAATTATAATCCTGAAGAGGCAGAAGCTGAATTTTGGGGTAAGAAAAGGGTCTTTCTTTTCTTACCCCAAAAGGGTCTCATGGGGTCTTCCATGAGAAACTGAGTCTACCATAGGGATTGGTCCTTTTCCTCCCAATTCAACAACTTTTTCTTCTTACATCAGCCTATTAAGACATAAAATGTGCCCCACCTACTCTAATATGATTAAGAGTAACAATTATTTCTGTTGATTGTAGCAAAGTAACACTAGCACTTTGGATTTTATAGGATGCTTTTCATCTAGTGATCTCAAAGTACTTTACTCACATTATCTGGTGACACAATACCTTATCCCACTCTGTAAAATTGAAGGCTAGAGAATGCCTGAGGCCAATTCCCCTGAATCACTAGAGTAGTCAGAATCAGAACCCAGGAACTCACATGTCCTTTGCTGACACAAACCCTTTCTACCTCTTTCTTATCCACTACACTATCTGCCCAGTGATGATAACTGGGAATCTGCAGATGAAATTTTTACTTATGTTAGAATTTAGAAACAAAGCTGTTTTATTCCCCTTTAGCTGCCTAATGTTTCCCTTAATAACAAAGGCAGAGATTCAAGATATCAAAAGATTTGGATAGTGAATTACAAATGTGTCCTCGAATTTATCACTTCTGGTCTGGAAAGGAAAAGGCTCCTTTCTAGATTCAGCATCTCTCTCTTTAAAACAAATAGGGTTTTAGAAGGCTAAACACCTATATTGGAAGAGAGTGAATACCCAGAGATTAACAATTAAGAAACCATTAGAGTCCAAAAAAAGATAAATACTCTGTAGCCTCTGATTTTATAATTAACTCTCAGTTTCCTATAAGAGTTAAACCCAAACTCTCTGAATTCAGGCTAAAGTAACTTTGTTGACAAAGAAGAAGCAAATTCTTGTTTTATAGGCAGTATACCAATATAGCAAACTTCTTCCACAAAACCCTGAAAATTAGTGAAAATGGAAAACTACACTATTTAAATTTTTTCTAGAGGAGGATATCATTTAAACACCATATATTATTTCAATTGTATTTTCTAAAGGATAAAAGGCCATAGGGGCTAACACACTGCCACAGTAACACAGGGTCATGAGAGGCCATGCAATTTGGGGAGTTCAATACTGGGGTATAAACGAAATCAGCATCTGAGATATTTGGGGGATATACATTAGAAAGGACAGGATAAAACACAAGAATTTATTGGGTATAAAAACACTCCAAGTTTCAGCAGAAGGATGTGCTGTTGAAAATAGGGATGAGACCAGAAAGGTGAGTGTGGTTCACTGGAGCCAGCATTTTGGATACATACCAGCATGAGAAAGGTGTATGAAAATATGTATGACATATTCAGGCACAGAGTAAACTAAAGAATGGAAATGAATACACAGAAGTAAAAAACAAACAACACAGATATGTGGTTTGAAGGCTAAAAGTAAAACTATAGGAACATACTTAAGACCTGAGTGTAAATTACCAATGCGGTGAAAATTATATATCCAATGGAAATAAAGGGGTGAACGACAGCACCCCTTTATTTTGAAATACCGTGGTGTGACAGTATAGCATAGCAAGTAAATACACAGTAATTGAGGGACCAGGAAATAATCCATATAGAAAGATACTGGAAGAAAAACCGAGCAGAAGTTTAATACAACAAGGTGTTGTCATTACACGTGTAGGTAGCAAAGTAGACGGCAATGTAATTTTGTAAACATTAGGTGGGTTTTACAGAATGGGTGATAATGAACATTTTGCAGAGATTTCATGCAGGACAGAAGGATACCGGGATAAAAGATGAGGATGCAAATGTAAGATTAACCTGGACAACATGGCAGAAGCCAGGAAGTGAAAATTACATGGCTGAAAACTCTGGCCTAGCATTTAATATCTGATCCCACACCTCCCTTCGTAACTTTAAGTCATTTTCTTCTCATTTCGACGTGTTCATTCTTCCAACTGCGTAAAACACTTCCCATCACCCTGCCCCCAAAACAGAATCCTATAAGTAAAATATTGGCAAACACATCTGAACTCCACTTGTAAAAAGTACAAAGTACTAAAAGAATGGAGAGCATGGCTGGCGGGGGTGGGGGAAGGAAGGCAACTGGTGGGAGAGAACAGGTAACAGGATGAGGCGTGGGCCAAATTTTAAGTTATTAGCAAAGTGGGGCTAGGGACCCGAACCGCAGAGCGGTAAAAGAGGAACAGCACCCAGTTATCACCCTGGAGTCAGGGCAAGGAGAACCACAGTATGGGGCAGAGCCGGCGGCCGCTGAGCCCGAGAAAACAATCCACGGCGGGAGGGCCCACCGCGACTGCGGGAGCCAGCGGAGAGGAAGGCAGAGCCCGGAGGCACAGGGCCGGGGGCGGAAGGGGCGGCGGCTGAGCACCAGTCGCAGAAAAACGAGAACCCCAACCTAGGACCCGGGGCCCGGCACTAACCCGTTCTGAGCCGCGACAACCGTGCATCCCGGCCCTCTCCTTGTTGTCCGTTTCCGGGGCCCACGGGTCCCGCTGCGGTTACATGACCCGGCCCCGAGGAGGGATGGGCCTCAACACCACCCCCTCTTCGGTCCCTCTTCCCTAGAGGTCACTCTCCCCTCACACCTCACTGGCTCGACACTTCCGGTTCCGCAAGGGCCAATGTCCCCGGTACTCACCCCCGGCGCGGTGGCCGTCACCGCCGCCGTCGTTGTCTCCGCCGACTCCCGGCAGTGCCGTCCAGCCTCTGAGAGGCAGCGCGCGGCCCCCTCACGCTCCACGCCCGCCCTGCTCCTGCGCGCTCCCGCCTGGCGACGCTCGTCTTCGAGCCGGCGCGCGGCCGTTGCCCTCAGTGCCGGGTCTCCAGCCTTCCCAGCGTTCCCATTGGCTCCCTTGCCCGGGCGCGCGCGACGTCTCTCGCAGGGCACGTTTCTCTCATTCATGTAGCTCGCGTCGCCGCGCCCGCCCCCGCTCACTCTCTCATTCACCCATAGCCCCCACCCTGACTCCGCTCTGGGGCGTGCGCGCGAACCCTGGCGACCGCGGCGACCTCGCAGTCTGATTGGCTGCAGTAGACCAGCGCACTGATTGGCTCGCGGTCTGATTGGCTGCAGGAGCACGTACGCACGCGAGAAAATGAGAACGCGCGCGCATTGCCGTCGGGTTGCGCAGACTAATGGGAAAAGAGCATTGGCGTACTGCCGGGAGAAACGGCCGGAAGAGTCTTCCGTATTCTTGTGTCCTATTTCCTATTCCTACTGTATCCAAGCCAAAAGCCTTTGAAATACACATTATGTCTCTGTGCTAGAAGTATACTCAAAAGCAAACAGCTATCCTCTCAAATTCCCAACCTCCAAGTAAGTGTGGTACAGTCCAGACAGGCATCTGGTATGACCAATCACCAACAGGTCCCTCCTCCTTCCTGCTTCAAGTCCTCACGCATTGGTGAGCTGTCTAGAGATTAAATAGGCCCCCCCCCCCTTTTTTTTTGACGGCGAAATCTTTATTTAAAACCATCTTGCTGTAGAAATCCTTGATTCGCCGAGTTCCCTGGTACCGGCGGAATCCGGCTAATGGAACAGGCCAGGTTGGACTGTGGCCCTGAAGGAGGCGCCAGGACTAAAAGAGCCAAGGTGGGGCGACGTTGCAGCCAGAGGCCGGGGAGGAGGAGAAGACGCGGGTGCGAGTTTGGAGCGGCAGTCCTAATCGTGGGAGGGAGGGAGGTGCAGGAGGTGCGAGCGATCTGGGGTGGTGGCATTCCCCCGGAGTGCAAGCCAGCTCTTGGCTCCGCTTTATTCCGTTAGTTTCCTACTGCAACACGAGCGATGGGTGCCCGCATCCTTAACCTTGCCCAATTCGGGAATACTGGCTAGAAAGAAAAGGTTCTCTGGAAGCTCCTATGCCTGGAGAACTGCTGGCCAATTCTACGTAGGTTACAGCGCCACACTGCCCCATTTAGCACAGGACAGCTGTGAACCCGGTAGCCTAACCAGGTGTTCTTCATTCAGCTCAAGGCCATTTCTCTCTTGAAAGCAGTTCTGGTTGTTATAGACCAGTCTTCAAATAAGCTATTTCGCCGGCCACTTATCTGAAGCCAAGGCTCCTCACGTGTAAAGTGTGACTCTAAATCCTGGCGTATGTAATTTGTCCTCCGGTTTTGCGTCATTGGTTTGTGCATTAACGTTAGGCAGCATGGTAAAGGAGCAAGTTCTACCTTCTCCCGATTTCTGGGTCTGATCTGGTTCCTTCTCTAACATACCATGTATAGGATGTTCTAGTCATTCTAGTTCTGAAGCTAACGGCTTCAGTCCACAGTTTATTACAACATACGCGAGAGTTCTTTTTAACGAGTGTGTATTTAAAAATGAAATTCTTAAAATACTTCAAACTTTATAAAGAGTACATTTAAGGTATTATTGAAGAGATACGATTTCCCGTTATTTACAGAGGATTCTACACATGCAAATCTTAATATTTCCTTGGGATGAAATCTAATTTCATTTTCTGTTGCATATTTTTCTTGGATCTTAAGGCTTCATTTCTGCAGCCTTACAGATTAGGTATCTTTCTTTTCCTACTTTGAACTAAGACCCTGTAAATAGTAACGTCTTCTGAATATACAGAGCCGAATGAAGGGGAAAAAATTCTACCTTCCATCATCCAACCACACATTTTAATGAACTCCCCAGCAACACTAGACTACCGTATGCCAAGTCTTTCTTAAGTGGAGCACTAACAACGGCATAAACCACCATTCTGAGGTTGCTTTGACCAGTTTTCACCAAGTATCTATTATTCCCTAGGATCCTGTAAGCTATTTCTTGGAAAGAATGTTTAATAGAAGATAAAGTTTACTCTGCCAGCCACTTCTGAAAAATAATCCACAGAAAAACCTAGGCTCAGACAATGGGATAACCAGTCCACCAAACTTAAATTACCTTGCTAGGGGTATCAAATAATTACATTGTAGTTTTTCTAGTGTAGCTTGTCTATACTTTCTGAAATCCCCTTCATTTACTTTCTCTCATGCCTATAGATGGCAAACCAAGGATCACGGTTAATTCAATTCACTAGTTAGCAAACATACAAGAATAAAATGCCACTGTTGGGTTTAGAAGTAATCAGAGAGAATACTCTTGTCTTTTCAGCACCCAAACCACCAATGACCTATTTGTGTTAAATCCACTTGTGCTCTGGAGCCCATCCCTTCTTGTCTATAAAACAATTTCACTCTTGCATTTTCTTCCTAATTTCTTCTTTGATGTTTTATTTGAAAAATGAAATACAGAAAAAAATGGAAGTGTTAGGAATGCACACATACCCATCATTATTTTATCTTCTTCTAATATCCATTGATAGGAACCATCCTATAGTTTTTTTTAAAAAAAAAGCCTCCCTTGACCCCATGTCCCCCAGGACTACTGCCCCTTCACTACTTTCTTAGCAAAGCTTCCTGAGCTGTCTATAGCTGTTATCTCTGCTTTCTCAGTTTACATTATCACTTCAATCTATTTCTATAGAGCTTTTAGCCTCACCATTCTAGGACTACATTCTTCAAAGTCAACACTGACATCCATGCTTCCTTATCCATAGCCAAGTCTCCTTGGCCAGCTCCTACTACTATAAATTGACCACTTAAGTTTGAAATGCCCTGGAATTCTGTACTCTGCCCCCCTTTTCTTTTCTATTTGCACATTCCCTAAGTGACTTCATTCAGTATTACTGCTTTAAATGCCCTCCATAGGTTAGTGGTTTCCATGAGCCGCCTTCAGCCTGGACTTTCCCTAACTCACCAGATTCATCCCTTTTCCTCAGCAAGTCCTATCAATTTTACCTACAAATTAACCCAAAGCAATCTACTCACCAACTCCACCTCTGCTGGCCTGGATCCCCCACCCCCATCAATTCCCACACTGAGAATACCACAAAAGTCTCTTGTATACTTGCTTCTACTCTCACCTCTATTATCACTCTTCAAGCAGCAGTGATCTTTTCAGAATGTAAATTAGATATCATTCCTCTGCTAAACCACCCTTCCCCACTGCTCTTAAAGAGTAAAATCCAAATTCTTCACTCTGATTTTCAAAAGTCCTACATTGCTGCCCCCTCCAACTTCATTTTGTACCACTCTCCCGAGTTCATTACACTGTAACCACACCAGCTTTTCCTTTTTCCACAATGAACCTTGGTCCTTTCTTAAGGTGCTGCACTGTTTAAGGTTTTACCCCAAAATTCACACAGGCTTCCAAGTCTTAGAATGGAATGTGTGCTTACAGAGGCCATTCCTGACCACTCAAGCTAAAGTAGCCTCCTCTCTCTCATCTCTCCCATATTATCCAAATTTTAAGTCTCTGCCTAGCACTTATCCTTTTTCATTTGTCTATTCTATTATATAAGCTCCCTAAGAACTCTATCTTGTTCCCCATCTAGAATGGTCCCTGGCAAATAGTGGATGATCAATGAATATTTGTTGAAAGAACGAACGGACGGATAAATGGCATCATATGCCTGTTAAATAATCCAAATCCAAACTAGGGACACCAATCTCTTGCAAGATATCAAAGAATGGGCTGTTTCAGCTTCTTAACACCTGACAGCTCAGGTTCCAATCAAATAGACAATAGGGAAGAGATAGCTGCAACTCAAAGAAAATGAGTCATTTCTGGAAGAGGATTAGATCTGAAATCTCATCTCCAGAGTCTCACCAGACACTTTAATTCCCAACAGTAAACCCAGTACTGACAACAGATTTAGCATGTTTACTCTACCTAAATGCAAAAGATAAATCATAAAATCTCACCTGCGTGACTCACAGGTCATCCTTGGCTTTCCCATCCTCTAAGCATTTAACAATAAATCATTCCAACATTGTTACTATAATGCTTAGGAAAAAAATTTAAAAAATTGTACCAATTTCTGTGACATGACAAAAATATTTATTAAAATAATTTGTTTTAAATTTGAACTTTACTAGAATGAGTCCCTCTATTCATTTTCATCCTGAATAAATGAGATAGCAAGTACTGTATATGGAATATAAAGCAGGGATTTAAAAAAAAAAAAAAATACCCCTCCTAAAAATTAGTCCACATAATAGCACAGTGAAAGAAATGGGATTCTCCAGGGTCTCAGAGAATTCCAATTGGCATCTTAGGTAATCTAAGAAACCAATTATATTCTCATGGTTTTCCTTTTGTTTCAAGATTAGAAGACGGGTTACCACCACCTGTTTTAAAAGATAGAATGTATGCTTTCTACTACTCCATCCTTTACTGGTCAGCCTGGCCGCACCAGATTCTCATCTCTCAGCCCATCTGCCTTTGGGGAAGGCCAGAATATCTCCATGCCTCAGGCAGCAAGGTTTCTGGGTGATCTCTACTTAAGATCCATGAATCGGATATCCATGATAAGAAGGAAGTTCTTAGGCAGTGGGCGGGGGGCTGGAGAGAGGACAGTAAACACCTGATGCTCCAGGTCCACACTCGTCACCACGATGAAGCCAGCCACACTTGTCTCTGAAAGGTTCTCCTCTGTGCCCTCAGCAGTGCTAACACTCAGGAGGTGGTGCACCATATCTCGGCCAGGGGTGACAGGTACCAGCTTGAGCTGATTGTCTTCCTGAGACATGCCCAGAGGCAAACAGGAGTCCGGGATGGTGGGTGCCCCAACCTTGTAGATTTTCACATCTGAAAACTTGACGTTGAAGGCATGGGGATAGAAACAGCCTCGAAATCCGTAGAAGTACTCACGGATACGCTCATCCCTACATTCCCGCCGGAAGTCCTTGGAGCGCTCAACCACACCCCCCGATTTAGGGAGCAGCACAGTGCGTACAAAGTGAGGCAGGTCCCGTTTCAGTTCATTGTACAACCGTTCTTGATCCAGAACTACGACCACATCCACCTCAAAAGCTGAGGCTGCATGCACCAGCGCTTGGTAGCCAGAGCCCTTGACCCAGCCACAGGTGTTAATGACACAGCCACTAACAGAGGCCCTTCGGTTCACTTCACATCTTTGGTTGAACACATCTGCTAGACGAGATGTAATCTGCAGAAGAAAGATCAAGCTGAGAAAGTTTAAAAAAAAAAAAGACAAACCCATGGCTATTTTGTCCCTCTTTAAAATAAGTAGTATTGGATACAAGAAAAATGACATCTTATAGCTTTAGTTTCGCCCACATAACATGAATTTAAAGTGTATTTTATGTTGCTGCTTCCACCTCCTGTCTTATGTCCTAAGTGGAAATAATTTAATCAATTACTAAGAATAAGTCTACAGAAATACTTGAACAATCTGAGGCTGACATATTTGCAACTGCCTTTTATGAACTCATGCAGCTGTAACAGCAGCTAAGAGGGAGGAAAGAAATGGCTGCAGACAATTTTAATTAGCTAACTTCTCCATAGCTTCCTACACAGATAGCAACCAATCCCTCCAACCCATCAAGGCTCTGGCTCTCACCTTATTATAAAGCTTGATGTTGGTGCCAGGAGTGGTGGAGCCAAAATGATAGACCAGAGGGGCCTGGATAGAGAAGCCCTCTTCAACGTCTGCTGGCCGCTCAATGTAAAGGGCCCCCATGGTACCAGGGATGGACACAGAGCCCTGGCCCACATCCAGCTCCACATATGTGGGTCGGCGGCCCAGACGCACTGCGTAGTTGAGCAGTAGACGGCACACTGTAGACTTGCCCACATCAGTAGGTCCTACTACCATCACCCGGGGGCCTCGTTCTTCTTCTTTCTCTGCCTGCCTCCGCATCTGTTCCAAAGCTGTGTGAGTGTTGAGGTAGAGCAGCATAGGGGTGTCCTTGGAGACATAAGCCACTTCAGTGCGGCCACTCAGCTGCAGGGAACAGCCATGCCAAGTGAAAACAGCCACCTTAGCTCCAGCATCAAAGGTGAATTTCTTGTTTCGGGTCAGCTCTGTGCCGAAGATTTCTGCCATGCCAGCCAGCAACTCCAACTGAACTGACTGAGATGCCTCCACCTCAAAGCGAAGTTCTGTTTCTCGCTCTAGTTCAAATTTAGTTGTTGGCTTCTTGTCATCATTGGCCTCTTCTCCCATCTTTACTGTGTAGCTGCTGTACCTGGAACACAAATTAAATAACTGATCTAAACATAAGTCTATCACCTATACAAAATCCTACAATGGATGTTTCCTCTTATCTAGCTTTATTTTTCTCCACATCTCTTATCACCAACCACTTCTCACTATGTTTCTTGCTCTCTCCCCACCCCCACATTAGAATGTAAGAATTGGATATTTCTACCTGCTGCCCAGACAATTGGCACCTCAATGAACACACTGAATCAATAAATGATGCAGATATAAGAAGAAAACTACAAATACAGACAGAAAACTTGATTACGTCACCTTGATCGCTCTATTGGGATATTCTAGACTTGAGAAGACCACTGATATCCAGTCCCCACCCCTCTTAGTCAACAAAGAAGAGCGTCTGCAGTCCAATGCAAAGCAGAGGGCACTGGGTTTGGACTTGGAAAACAACCTAAAGCCCGGCTCTGCCACTAGTAGTGTCTTTGAAAACATCACTTAACCTCTCTGAATGTTTCGCACCCTGTAAATTGGAGGCACTTACACTTCCTCACACAGTGTTGTTTGGGGGTTAACAGGTACTGTAGGAGAAAGAAAACAGTTTGTAAACCAGAAAGGAATCGTGAAGAATTATCTTCGATGCCCGACCGCACGCAGCTGTAAGTCCAGCATTTGTCCCAGCCTCCGCGGAGACGACGGTTGCCTTGCCCAGCTTATCATCTCACCTGCACAGCGTCGAGCCCAAACTGGTAAACGCAGAAGCCTTCACAGGAAGGACTTGAGCTCAACCGCGACGCGTTCACGCAGACCCACGCCGGAAATAAAGGCGGTTCCGCACTTGCGCAGTAGCAGGAAACGCGCCCGCGCGTTGCCCCTCGGGATTTGAAGTTCGGCCGGAACAGCAGCAAGTGGTCGGGAGCGCGCAGTCACTAAGCCTCCTGGGAGTTGAAGTTAAAGAATTGTTTTGATCGTGACGACAAGGTGGGCGGGGCGGCAGCCGTCATTGTTCGCGAAGCCAGAGGGAAGGGTGAGGGAGTGACGGTTACGCCCCACGCGGGGCGGGGTCGGGTCCAACCGGGGTCAGCAGTCGGCGAGTGTCGGCAGTGGGGTTTCGCTGTTGTGTTCCTGCTCACCTGCAGCCCAGGAAGACGGGAAGGCGGCCAGAAAGGGAGGGGGATCCACTGACTAGGTCCCACGGTGGCCCGCGTGCCCAAACCACAGACCAGGAAGTGAGAAAATTAGCAGAACCCGGTTTGGGCCCGAGGAAACCGAGGGGTTGGGAAAGTGGAGGAAAACAGCCTGCCAGAGGCCAGGCTGAGCTGTCATCCCCTACCTGGCAGTGCTTGGCACATAGAAGGCATTCAAAATATATATTTTTTTAAATAAAAGAATAAAAGTGCAAGAGAGGGAATTAGTATTTAATATTCAATTGGTACACAGTGTCTGGAATGAAAGAAAAATTTTATAATGATGTTGATGGTAATACAACATTGTGAATGTAATTAACACCACTGAATTGTATACCTGAAAGTGGTTAAAATGGGAAATTTTTTTGTATATATGTTATCACGAAAATTTTTTTAAAAAACAACATTGAACTGTACAACACAAAGAATGATCCCTAATGTACAATATGGACTTCAGTTAATAATATGACATTAGCTCATCAACTGAAACAAATGTACTATGCTAATGCAAAATGTTAATAGGGGAAACTGGGAGGTGGGGGGAAAGGTATATGGGAACTCTATACTTACTGCAAGATTTTTCTGTAAACCTACAACAGCTCTGAAAAGTACTTTTTAAAAAAAAGTGTTCATTAGGACAATCCCCCTCCTCATCCCCCCCCAAAAAAAAAAATCAATAGATTTCTTCCAGTTCCCTTACAAGTTGGTCACTACCAACAACCTCTCTCCCACTGTTTCCTTCCCTAAAGCAGGGACAGTCATCCAAGGTCTATCATTTACACCACAGCCAACAGGTTCTGCCATGTCTATAATCCTCTTCTCACCAGCTTGGGCTTTGGAGTTTTGCGTCTCCAGTATATCACTCGCTTCCTATGTAATTTTGGGCAAATCACAAGCTTCACCTCTCTGAGATAGTTTCTTATCTTTAAACTAAGAATAATAACAAACTGACCTCTTAAGGTTATCTTGATTGAATGAGATGATGCATGTAAAGCACTAAGCACAATGCCTGTCACATAGAAAGCATCTGATGTTAGCTGTTAAATCTTTATTATCGGCTGTGGGAATGGGCAGTATAATAAATGCCATTTATTTGTACAGTAGTTTACATTTTTTAAAGTCCTTTCAAGTATCTTCCTTCACAGCTACCCAGTAAAGTCAGCTTTGTTATCTCCAATTTCAGATAGGGGGAAAGACTAAGATAGAGGACAGGACTGGCCCAAACCTTCATAGTAAGTAGTAGAGCAAGGATTCAAACTCAGGGTTTTAGAGTGTTAGTCCAGTCATTATAACAGTATCAAACACTTATTTAGTATAGGTGCCAGGTACTGATCTATGGGCTTTACAGAGATAAATTCATTTACTACTCCCAAGAATCCCATGAGGTAGGTACTGTAATTGTCATCTCCACTTTACAGGTGAGTATTCTTTCAGTCTAGTTCACATGGTTAATCCCGTCTGAGGACACACAGGAAGAGTTCCTGATTTGCCTTTTTCTTGCTGGCCTTCCTACCTTAGCATCACTTTCCAAGCATTGCCTCCCTGGCTTCTCACCTCTCAATATCTTCTTCGATGGTTTGCTTTAATTATTTCATTCATTCACTATGCATGCGTTAGTTCTCCAATTAACTGTTAGATACCTCCCTGATCTTTCACTATTCTTCAGAAATTCAGTTCAGGTCTTCCATTTGCAAAATTTCCCTCATTTCCCCCCATTTCTATGCAATGTATCTTCCAGATCTGTTTCTTTGCCTCCACACTCCCCCTTGCTTGAAGCAATTTCTCCCAATTATGTGAAAGTCATCTTTATTTGGATACCATATAGCCATCTTGACATGAAATTTAGGAACAAGGACACATACACACACATGCCTTTTAAACTCCTCTCCGTTTTGCTTCTTCATCATAGAAGAGTCAGGGCACAACCCTTGAAGCATCTGTGCTCGCATACACTCTCTTTTCTCACTGTCAGTCTTTTACCAAGTATTCCTGCCATCTTCACCCTACCATCCTCATATGTCCTTCTTATTCTCCTCCACAGCTAAATACTTGATCATTTTCTTCCTCAGTTGAAAAAAATTCCTCAGTATCCTTTTTGCTTCCAAACTTTCAATATTTGCCCTAACAGCTACTCACTTTCCTTTTCCCACTTCCTATTGTTCTCCTCAATAATGGCTCCTCAAATTCCTCCTCCACTTACATTTCCTTTCTCATCTGCTGCCCAGAGACAAACACGAAGCTCTTCTTCCTTTCCCCAGCACTCCTTCTCAAATCCAAACCTTTGGTACCATCTCTCAAGATACCCACGTTGTGTTTTTCAGAGTTTACCTTAAACTATGGACTCTTACCTGATTAAATGTTCAGAATTCCTTTTTTTTTTTTTTTTTCCATAACCAGCTAGCAATGCCTGCCATCACCCACATTCCCAGCCTTTACTTTTTTTTCCCCCTCTTTACATGTGAGAAGAAAAACAAACCACCCACAGAACTCCTTTCTATAAGTCACTATCTATGTCACTCTTCATTTTCTGAATGTTAGCATCTGTTAGAAATTGGGGCTTTTTCTTTAGGGCAAATACATGTACTTTAGTGACATGCACAGGACTGCTCTCCAATGAGAAATATGAGTCAAATGAAATTTAGCTGGAAGCTGGTAGAAAAATAGCAGTAGGAAAGACATAATTTCTTTGTTAGAGGCAAGTTTGGCATGTGTGTTTTGAGATTGGAATTTAATAGTAAAACCTTTTGAGGTTTAGGGGTAATAAATTGAGAATGCTGTTTTGAAATAACAGTACCTATGGTTTACTGAGTGCCTATCACATGCCAGGCACCTTTTAGGCATTTACATGCTACTTCGCTTTACCTCACATCTTCATGAGGTAAATGTTATTAGCTTCATTTAACAGATGAGGAAAACTGATGCACAAAGAGGATAAGTAACTTGCCCAGTGGGTCCTGGGTGAGTAATTGGCAGAGCCAGGATTCCAACTCAGGTCTCTTTGAGACCAAAGTCAGACACTTGGTCCAGGTTTGGGGATACAACCTAACTACTATTTTGTGAACCTCTTCTTCTATGCAAGGCTCTGCATTGGCCACTGCAGTTCCGGGGTGCAGAGACAAGTTTCCCAGAGGATGCCTCTGAAAGTTTACAGCCCAATAGAGAACCTTACGTAATGTTCACAAAGCACTAGTGATTTGGTGGTAGTTGATAAGAGGTTCCTGCCTGTGAGATGTCACATTTGGTCTGTGACTCCTTTATGGGTGTTACACTGAGGCTTCGAGGCTTGGAAGTGCCTGGTACAAGCTTGGGGAATCAGTTTGCATCCATGACAATTTGTCCGTTCTTTTCCCTGCGTCAGGGCAAGCGTTTGAGCTGAAATGGGAAGATGTATCAGCTTGAATGTGTGTGCGCCTGACCTTCTGCTTCCATCTCTTGCCCTCGCCTTGCCACCTCCTTTCTTCAGCCCTGCCACCCTTACTCCATCCTAGCCCAACCCTGTCCTTCCCCCCAGGCTCTTTCTGTCTACTTCACCAAATTGCCTTCATCCTCAGCAGCCTGCCTCTCCTCTCTTCCGCCTGTGCCTCTGCCCCCACCCCCCTGCGTCACTCCCCCAGCCCCATCCCTCCATGCCTGCCCCCTCCCTTCCTCCCTACCCGCCTCCTGTGTCTCCCAGCCCCGCTCTGACGTGGGAGGTGAGGGGGGGTGGGGGGGATGGATGACTCACAGTGTTATGATGCAGTTCCACAACACACAGCCACATTCACCCACAGACGAGGCACAGGAGGAGAGACAACCTCTGGCCTCCCAGCAGCTGGTCAGCTCTGCAGCCCCAGCCTTGAGCCCCTACCTTCCCCCAGCCCCCACCCCCTTCCCAACTGAAGGAGCGGAAAGAGAAGAGAGAAGAGTGAGCAGAGAGATTAAGAGAGAGAGAGAGAGATAGACGGAGATCTCTGGAGCAGACCTCAAGGTGAGGGGGCAGCCCTTCTCCAACTGAATTTTTTTCCTCCTTTGCAAATTTCCTCCTCCTGCTGCGTGTCGCTTTTTCCCCTTTGCAAAAGCATTATTCATCCACCCTTTGTCCTCCCTTCCCCCTCCCTGCTGCCTCCTCTCGTCTCTCTCTCTCTCTCGCTCTCGCTCTCTCTCTCGCTCTCTCTCGGCTCCTCCATCCCTCTCCAAGCTCTGACGGTTCCCGCACTTATTTCCCGGCAACTTTGGCTGCGGCATCAGGCACCACTGTTTATTGTTTTGCTGCTGATGCAGACCCCCAAAGCCCGCCCTGGGAGCTGCCTGCGCTGCTAATTATTTGGACCATACCATAGCGAGAATGCTAGCCCAGGGGGGCGCCGAAGACTCCGAGCAGATGAGAAAATCCACTGTGAGCAGGTGTCCCCCTCCCTCTCTCTCTCTCTCGTTTTTTTTTCTGTCGGAGAGGCAGGGATTCGCACCTGGTTCCTCGAGCCTCCGCCTCGGCGCCTCCGCTGTCAGCGCTGGTTGCTCAGCGCCCCCGCCCCCGCCCGCCTCTCCCCCACCTTCCACCGTCCAGTCCCGGCTCGCAGCGGGGCGAGCATCCTCTCCCCAGCGCTCAGCTCGCCTTTGTTTTTTCCGCCAATCTTTTGCCCAACTTGCTTCTCCCGGTGATCTGAGAGGGGAAGAGAAATGGCCCCTAATCCTCTTTCTGTGATTCTCTGGCCTTCTCTGCAGCCTCTCCTTGGCTTGATGGGGAAGCGGGAGAGAGGGAGGGAGGGGGGACGGAGGTGCGGGAAGGAGCCAGAGAGCAGGGACCCGAGCCCCCGCCCCCACCGCCCTCCCGGCCCCTTGAAGGTGTTGCCAGGTGGCGCGTGTCGGAGGGAACTCGCAGACAAACTTGAAAGCAGACCTGTGAAATGGTCATCCGGCCTGCCAGCCAGGAGGGACTTTTTCTGCGGCCAATGCCCAATGTCACCCTGAACTCAGCCCCAGGTTTCTTCCTGGGGTCCAGCCAGAGAGAGAGGGCTTGAAACCGAGAACGGTCTCTAACGGGGCTTTTGTGGTGGCCCGAGGAGAGAGTGGAACAGATGGGGCGCTTGTGGCCTCGGCAGCGGACAGGATGAAGACAGCCTGCTTGCCCTGGCTAATCGGAGCTCACTGCCTCTTCTCCGTTTAGTGATCCGGTCTTGCCAGAGCACCTAGCAGGCATCTTTGGACCAGGCTCCAGTTAAACACCCACAACGGGCAAGAAGGCCCCAGGAACCTGCTTATCAGAGCCAACAGAGGACACCTCCCTTCTTATCCTCTGCCTCCAGTTCCCTCAGCCACTTTGGGGCTGGAGTGTTAGCAGATCCCAACATCTCCAAGATTCCTAATCCTAACCCAGAAATTTATTTCCTCTTAGTCACCCACAGGGTCACTGCTGTCGGTCCCTGTCCTCCAAAAGAAGCTGGAAAGTGCCTTGTGCCCCAAAGCACAGCTTTTAAAAACGGGAGTGCCTCCTCTCCCTCGTTGATAGTGGACATTGCTCTCACCCTACCCCATACAGCCCTGCTCAGCCCAGGAGTTCTGGCTTCCCCGATGTGTTACTCATTTCCCATTGATTCCAGCTGTCGGATTTGTCTGAAGCAGAGATATTTTCTCTTGTGTGGCTGGGTGCCTGTGTCCTTGACTGGGGGCTAAGGCAACAGTTAGCAGAGAGTTGAATAGAGAGACCCAGGGGCCCAGAGGCTATGAAGGCGTCCAAGTACTTCTGCTGGGCTGGAATGAATGGACCAAGGCACAGGATTTGGGAACAGCCACGCCTGAGGTCCTCGGTTTTGAAAGGAGACATCCATAAAGTTCTAGTGAAGAGCCCCAGAGTCCCGGCCCCTCGGTCCCCCAGCAGAGAGCCGAAGCAGGGTATGTACCTGCCTGTGCATCCTCCCTCCCTCCCTCTCTCATCATGCCCCTCCCTTCCCTTCCCCCCCAAAAAATGCATGGAGGCCGTGAAAGAAAAACCACCAAGCACCCCCAACTTTCCAAAGGCCTCGAGCCCCAGAGACACAGCACGTACCAATGCTTGTGTACTGCAGATCCTCACAAAAGAACTGAAAACCAAGGAGAGGGCACTGGCAGATGACGTTGCTCCCGTGGCAGCATTTGTGCCAGCGGGCTGCTCTCAGTGGAAAATGGTGGAGGCTGCTGCTGCCCCAGGAGGGAGAAGCACCAACTCCCTGGCTGTGGCTCCAGAAGCCTAGAACTGCTGCGAGGCCTGCCAGAGCAGAACGGGAATCCGGGGGACAGGGAGACACAGTGCGCCTGGATGCTGGGAGGGTTGACAGTGATGGGGGAAGCAGGGATGGAGGTGAGCCGAGTCCCCATCTTCTCCACTCCCTCAGGAGGGGCTTCTCAGGAGGTCCCAGCTCTCCTGATGCGCCCTCCCCTCTTCCCAGGTGACCTCCATTTCTACCTGGTTCTCGTCTGGGGGGGCCCTGGCCGGGCAGCCCCCCCACATTTCTCCTGCCCTGAAACACGGCTCTAGCCAACCTGCTCCGCTGCTTCACCTGCGACCGTCTGTGCGGGGGCTGCACGGCGCCAGCCCCTCCGGTCCGCCAGGGCATCGTCCTCCAGCCTGTCATGCCCAGCTGTGACCCTGGCCCGGGCCCTGCCTGCCTCCCCACCAAGACTTTCCGAAGCTACCTGCCCCGCTGCCACCGCACTTACAGCTGCGTCCACTGCCGTGCGCACCTGGCCAAACACGATGAGCTTATTTCCAAGGTACGCTAAGTGGGGAGCTGCCACCCCCCTCCTCCCTCTCACACCACCTAGGAGTGAGCCAACAAAGAAAGCCCTTCCTCTTTCCTCCATCCTGTGGGGATTCAGGCAGTGGGGCCAAGGGCTACCAGGTAGTCACTGTCTGTCCTATGTCTCCACAGTCCTTCCAAGGGAGCCATGGCCGGGCCTACCTGTTTAACTCCGTGTGAGTCTACCTCTTTCCTTGCATGTGTGTGCTTGTGTGTGTGAAGTTTTTCCCTCTGTGGAAAATGGGGGTGAGCCATCAGAAGCGGTCTTGCATCTTCTGCTTTTGCCTTCCCTTTGGCAAAGGGGTTCTGAAAATCAGTTGCCATTGTCTTTTGGGGAGTTCTGGGCAGAACTGAAACCTATAGTGTTGGAGAAAGGTGCAGGCACTAGGCATAAAAGGGGTGGCTTGCCAAAGGCAGTTTGCTTCCAGTTGGCGGGGTCAACAGAAGCTCCTTTGGGCTGGTTGGGGGCTGAACTGACAGAGACACCCCACTGGGTGCTGGGTCCTTCCTCTTTCCTGAGACAGGGTCAACGTGGGTTGTGGGCCAGCCGAACAGCGCCTCCTGCTCACGGGACTCCACTCGGTAGCTGACATTTTCTGTGAGAGCTGCAAAACCACACTGGGTTGGAAATATGTAAGTACCCGGGGAACAGGGATACCCTCCAAGCCCCAGTGGCTACCAGTCAGGTCTCTGCATGGTCCTAAGAGGATGCTGGTAGCTGGGTTGGACTAGGGTGGGGGCACCTGGGGCAGGGGCAAAACAGGTGTTAGTAGGACCTGGAGGGGGACTGCTTTGTCCCACATTCCTTGCTTCCGCCTCCACCAGGAACAAGCTTTTGAGACAAGCCAGAAGTACAAGGAAGGGAAGTACATCATTGAAATGTCACACATGGTGAAAGACAACGGCTGGGATTGAGGGGCCCAGGCAGGCTGTGTCCTTCCTCCGCATGCCCCACCCTTGACCCCTGGCCCTGCCAAGCTGTCCATACCAGCATGAGTACTGCCCCACCCCTGGGGGAAACCCAGTCCAACTAACCCCTCCCCTGATCCCACCTCATCACTACCAGACCCCTTTTGGAACAGGGGTTTGGAGTACCCCAGGGGTGTTCAAGGCTCAGGAGTGGGCAGCAGTCAGGGAGAGACAGAACTGGGGAGCAACGATTGTGGGTCCTTCTAGTCCCAAGATCCTGAAAAGCTTCTGGAAGGGTGTAGACCCAGGCAGAGAGGACTATGGGAGGAATCAGTTTTTTGCCCCACCTCATTTGATTAAACAAAGAGGACAAGCGTTTGGTCATGGGGGCTGGTAGATCCCAGGCCACAGAAGAACAGATGGGAGTGAAATGTTGGCCTCAGATGCCCAGAGAGGCCAGTCTCTGAGGGGGAAGTTTCCCACCCCCAAGTATAGGAGAAAGGACTCTGGGGTGGAAGGAAAAACACAAAATCCCAGGCCCTGGGAAATAATAAAAGGATCACAGAGGTTTCCATTTCACTCCACTTGTTAAGTTGATCTTGGCACTGAAGAGGCACTTTCGAGTATCTAACCTTTGCCGTTGGGTTGGGTGGGGTGGGGAAAGCTGCCCCTGGAATAGCCCCCACTCCCAGCCCCAGCTGGCCGTTTCCAGGGCGAGCAGTCTTCATGGGCATTTTCCAAGGCCCAGCTGCTGCCCCCTGGGGCCCAGTCCCCTGGAGGGGGAGGTGGGAAATCAGTGCTACGGGGCCGGTCTTTCCCGTGGCTGCCACCAGCGAATGAAACTTTTTGTATGATACATAAAGTGTTTGGGTCTATTTTTAATAAAAAGGGGAAAAGCAACTGTGAGGCACTCCGTCCTGATTTTCCTTCCTTGTGCACACACCCCCCTCTCAGGGGGGCATGTCCTTTATTGCCACCAGGGGGCAGCAGAGTTACTTTGTCCATGGCGCGATCCCACTAGAACTTTTTTCTTTTTTTTAAACCAGGGAATGGGTATTCTGATGGTTTTGCTTAGCCAGAGGGATGGGTTTTATAAGCTCTACTCCAGTTGGAGCATCCAAAACAGCTCATGTTTTCTGGAGCTCTTGACAATGAATCAATTTGTGCTTGGATCCACGCTTGGGCAGCTGAAGGGGGATGATCCCAGAAATAGGTTTCCTTGGGTCCCATGGCTTTTCAGCTTGGTTCTGTAATGTTTTGGTGAGCTCATGGCCATGCTTAATGCTAAAAGGCCAAGGTGTTGCCCTGGCAGCTGATAGGAAGTGGAACAAAACAGCTCACAATCTCAGCATCGATGTAATCGAGTGTGCCAAGGGCATGTTTTGGCAGCGAGGTGAAATTCCTACTGTGTTGGGTTCCCAGCACCTACGGCGGGGGCGGGGGGGGCAGAGGACGTGCAGGACAAACAAGGCATAAAAATGTTTTGTAAGCTATATTATTTCCATATTCACTCATTGATATTACATAATATTTATAGAGCACTGACTTGCCAGGGATTGCATTAAGCACTGGGGACTCTATGGGGTACAAGGCAGCCATGGCCAGGCTTCCTGGAGTTTATGGTCTAGTGGGAGGGACAAACAATAAGCAGGCAATTCCAGTGAATAGTGATGTCTCTGAGCAGGGATTCAGAATAAGCTCTGGGAGGTCAAAAAAGGGTACTTAGCCTAGATCCAGGAGCCTTCACAGAAGTGATGTCTGTGACGGCACCTGAAAGATGAGAAGTGTGTAGGCAAAAGGGGATGAGTGGAGGGCGGTATTTCAGGCAGAGGGAACTGTGTGTGCCAAGTGGCTCAAGCATAGTTCCTCTGAGGAGGGAGTAAGTTTCCTATGGCTGGGGAAAAGGTACAAGCAGGTAAGGAGAGATGAACAGGAGAGTAGCGATAAGAAGTGAGAGATAGGCAGAGGCCATAAACCATTTAGGGAATCCAGATTTCATCCCAAGGGTATTGGGGAAGAAAGTTTTGCTTGTTTGTTTGAAATTAGGAAGCGGCATCTTCAAATGGCCGTTTGTGCCCAGAGGGGAGGCACCGATAGAAAGTTTTAATAAGGCTGAAGGTAAGGGATATAAAGCTGTGTACCATCCTGAATGGAGAGGCTGACAGCGGAGGAGAAAAGAGGAAGATACAGAAGGGAGAGAAGGTTAAGGAAAAGGTGCAAAGGCAAGTCAGGAAGGAATGTTGTCAAGCACCCCCTCCTCCCACCCAAGTGGCCTCATCTTTCTGCTTCTGCATGCCGAATCATGCAGAGATTCTTCTCTTGGGCTGGACCCACAATCCCTGAACCTCTCGGTCTCACCTCTTGCACCAAAGTTTGGGATGTCTTCTCAAGCCCCAAGCCCTGCCCTTGAAAATCAGGCACAAACTAGCTGCCTTCTTAAAGCTCCTTGAATATACTATTCACTTTATCAAGTTATTCAGCCTCCTAGGCACTGTGGTAGACAGAGAAATGGCGGAATTGTTGCTCTCACTTTCCTTGTCATCTCTTGGAGGAATCACTCTGCGGGCTTGAATTAAGGGGTCCCATTTAATCTTTAAGGCTGAGATCAAACCATCGGCTGCCCTGTCCAAATCCTGGATAGCCAGACAGGTGCACCCTCAACAAGCATCATTATTAAATACTCAGTGACCAAGAGTGGTCATGCTGAGAATTACAGGTGGAGGCAAGGGAGTGGCGAAGTCTCATTTCCAGGTTCTGAGAGCCAGGGAAGGAATTGCAGATGTGGGATGCCAAGAGCACGTCCTTTTCCCTGGGGAGCAGCCCTTTCAGGTTAGCCTTTTTCCTTTCCTGTGCATCTCCCTTTCCTCAGGGAGGTCCACTCTGGACCTAACAGCAATTCCCACCCTCCATCCCAGGGTGGGAGTCTAGGAACCCATTTCTACCTTAGCCAACAGGATGCCACTTTATCCTTGAAGGCTTGAGACTTTGGAAGATACCCTCATACAACCAGCTGATAGTATCGAAACCTTCCACCCCTCAGATCAGGAAATATTCCAGAAGAGAAAACCTATGCAAACCTCTCGAGATGGGTCTACAAAAAGGTGGGAGAGCTGTCAGGTGTAGGATAACGTTATATCTAGGTGCTGTAACTTAAAATCTGTATAACCTTGGCCATACTGCTTAAGCATTTCTGGACCTCAGGACAATATATGCAGTGTCTAGCACATGCAAGTGGATCCCTAAATGTGCACTATTAGTATGACTAATAGCCATGCTTCCCAAATTCCCACCAAGGCAGCTGATTGGTGCCCAGATGGCAGAGGAAGCTGCAATGCTGAGGAGGCAACCGGCGCTGGGTAGCACTACACGGCCAATGCCCTTTTAACATTGCACTGCTAGTAATAGGTGCAGACAGTAGCACAATGTGAAAAGAGCTCTGGCCAGCAGTAGAGGCGTGCCGGCCCTGCCTCCTCGCCCCTCCTCCCAGTCCCCGGCCCACTAGGCTCTCAGCCTCCCTCTTCCCCCTCTCACCTTCAGTTCAGCTCTCCTCCCTTCTATTCCATTCGCAGTATTAGTCCCCTATTTTCTCCCCATTCCTCCTTTTGCCTTCTTCCTCATCCCCATCCCATCATGAGAAGACCGCCTTGTTCTTTGAGGTTTGGAGGCAAGGGGATGGGGTCCAGGCTGGTAGCTGAAGGGATCTCTGGAGCTTGGCACTCAATCCGCAGATCCTCATCGGAACTGACTGCTGGAAATGCCAAGTTTTGGGGACACTGGTGATGCTGCCTTTATCTGCATTTGTATCTCTGCCAGCTTCCCTGCTGGAGAGGAGGAGCTTGCCCACCAGGGCAACAAAACCTTCTCCTCTTCCCTCCTCTAAAGCTCTCTCTCCTGTTGGTTTAGATAAAGGGGAGTTCTGGGACCCAAAGGGACAATCTCCGATGAACCTTCAGGATTAGGGAATGGTGGAGTGTATTCAACAGGTCCCCAGGCAACAGAGAAGCTTCCAGTTCCAGAGCTAGAAGCTGCTGGTGAAGCCCCATCCCTGGGTCTCCTCTAAGAGATTGTCAAAGTACTTTATGGAGTTGGCATTAAAATGGCGAAAGTGATTCCCTCTCTTGTACTGAGTTAGGGATAGGCTCGCATTGGTGCTGGGACTAGAACATGAGTTGTTTCTTATCTTAACCATGGACTCTAGTTAGGGAACCTCACCTAGTACTTCCCTTGCCTTTCCTAGCCTAAGGGGCTGAAACCCAGCACAAACAATCCCGACTGATCGAAACCGAGAGCCAGGAGATTGCCCTGGAAGGACACCTGGATGACCAAAGGTTCTGAGCCGCCCAGAGCTCTAGTATGACACATTCCAGGCTGGAGCTGTGGCCCCGTAAGTCCCAGCTCCACTTCTGACCTGGTGAACTACTGTCGGGGTCACTTTTAAGAGCTAGCCCAGAGAGGTAGAGGCTGTGAGGTGACTGCTCAGCACAATGACCAGCAAGGGCCTCCAAGCAATGGAGTAGGCTCTGGGAAAAGCCCTCCCCATTCCAGTCAGCAGGAGGCTCGGAGGACAGAATTCCAGTTGGAAGCTCTTCCTCTGGGCTTCCCCGCTAGTCACCTCCCATCCCCTCAGGAAACTAAAGAGGTTCTTTCCCGCCTTCTCAGGCAGTTTGTTCCTGTAATCTGCAAGCATGGGGCCCTGTCCCACAGTTTGCACGGTTCTAATGGGCGGAAACGAAGGCCTGGCTAGGGTCAGTCGCCAGGCCTCTGCTCCTGGGGTTGGCCAAACCAGGCCCAGCTGGGAACTGGACCACGCCAACAGTGGGCACAGGGGCCACGACAGGGCGGCCCAGCAAGCTCAGGAGGGACCAGGGGAAGATTCTTTGCCAAGGAGTTCCCAGATCTCTGCTTGGAGAGGGAAGGGAGAAGGGGCTGGGACCAAGAGCCCCTCCGCTCTCCACTTAGATCTCACATACCCAACTCATTCCTGAAGAGCGGGCCCTGCGATTCACCAGCCAGCGGGTCCCCTCCCCCACCTTGGGCCCAGGAGCCATCCCCCAGCTCCTTCCAGAAGCTGATGTAGAGACAGAGGAGGAAATGGGGGAGGGGAGGCCCCGGCTCAAGTTCTCTCCGCTCCCCCTCCTCATTGGCCACCATCTTCCGGCCCCTGCCCCCTAGAGCAGCAGGGGATGGGGCCCAGCCTGTGGAAGGGAGAGAAAGGGCAGGTGGAGGGTTAGCAGGAGCAGCAGGGGCAGGGGGCTGGCCCCGACTGTCTCCTC
The DNA here is from genome assembly GCF_015220235.1 of Choloepus didactylus. NCBI lineage: Eukaryota > Metazoa > Chordata > Mammalia > Pilosa > Megalonychidae > Choloepus > Choloepus didactylus. The sequence goes on from NC_051312.1 coordinate 19,618,539, forward strand.
CCACCCCCTCCCTGCAGCCATGGAGACTGGAGGAGGAGACCTGGAGGGTCCTGAAAGCCACATTCTGTGAATGAGATGAGAGGGGCAGCTGGGAAGTGGAGGTGGGGGGCGATCCCCCTCAACACCCAACTGTGCTGCCCCCCCCCCTCACCCAGCACACACACCTCGAGGCTGGACCACACACACACGCACACACACACAAACTCTCAGCCATACTTGGCTACACAACTCAGCCCTCACCACACACCCAAACAGCAAGAACTGGAGTGTGCGCGCATAGCTCCCCCCATATACCTGCACCCCCCCTTAACACCCCAAAACTCTTAGCTTAGGGGCAGGCTCACACACACACACACACACACACACACACACACACACACAGCCTCTTGGAACACCCCACAACTTCTCAAGATACACCCTGCTCCAGCCTTTCTGAACACCCGCCAAGTCCCCTCTCCCCCACACCCTCACACACACCCAGCACAAAACAGCCCAGCCTCGGAGCTGCCCAACAGAGCCCCCCATCCTTTCTCCACCACATCCCCCACTGGAAAATGACAGTGAAGCCACCCGGGCAAGGCCTGCCCTGTGCTCCCCAGTTACAGTTGTTTCGAAAGGAAAAAATATAAGAGATGCCCAAGGGTGAAGGAGAAAAAAGAAGAGGGAAAAAAGAAGAGGAGAGAGAGCCCCAGACCCACCCCCCACCCCCCTCCTTCACCAAGAGAGAATAAAATCGAAAATCGGCGCCGTTACCCTTCTGGGAGCTCACGATACCTACACATTGCTCTTCGTTACGTTCCTCTGCCTGCCACCTCCTTCTTCCCGGGCTCTTTCTCTGCCCTTCCCTCCCTCTTGGCTTCCCTCTCTGGCCTCGCTCCCCTTCTCTCACGCCCTCTCGCACCCCGCCAGCCCCTCTCCCGGGCCGGGCTCGGATCCCCAGCGGCGGCCCCTCCACCCGCCGCCCGGGCCGGAGGCTCCGGGGCCGGCCGGCCGCTGCGCCCCTCTCCTCTGCCCAGCTCGCTCTTCCCCTCGCCCCTTTTCTCCTTCCACACTCCCTGCCGTCCATCTTGAATACTTGGGATTCTTGAATGGAGTGAGCAGGATCCGCTCCCCCAGGCGCCCATTGGCTGCGGGTTAACCCTTTTGAAACGAGATCCTCCCTCCCATTGGCTGCCAGGCTTCCCTCTTCTCCCCCCACCCCCATCCCCCCGCCTCCCTACAGCCCGCGAGGTCAGGGCGCTCCCGGGCGCCCCCTCCCCTGGCCTTTCATCCCCCTGCCCCCCACCCCAGGACGCCCCTCTTCCTGCCGTTTCCCTCACGCTCCCAGCCGGGCTGCAGGTGAAAGGCAGATCCAGTTCCCGCCAAATGCGGCCCCCAAGGTCGGGCTGGCAGAATCCCTGTTCCCAGACGCCCCTTGAGCTGGACTTGGTGACCCTGAAAGATGCGAGGTGTGCAATTTCCTGCCCGTTTCCAAGCCCTTCTCAACCAGCAGTACTTCGACAGGGAATCCACGCAGCCTTTTAGCCCCACGCCAGGCGGTCGAGACCTCGCCAGAACCTCCGCGCCCCCGGGGCTGGGCAGGAAGAGGGCAGCTCCGGAAGGAAGATCTGGCGCTCTTCAGAGGATCTCATTCCCTGACTGCCCCAGGGCAGGTCTGACCCCATCAGGAATGTGAAGCATCTGGAGCTCAGTCACAAGCATCCCCTCCACCAGTCTTGCTCTAATGGGGCCGCGTGCTGGGCCCACAAGGGGCTCTGAATCGGGAGAACCCAGAGAGGCCATGGAGGAAAGAGGCATCAGGAGGAAGAGTGATGAGGCAGGCCCGGGAGGAGGTACCCTGATTCTAGACCCAGGTCTGCCCAAGAACGTGCTAGGGAGGTCATAGTTCCTTCCTGGGCCTCAGGTTCCTCATTTGCAAAACATTGGTCTAGAACAGTGCTGTACAGATAGAAGTTTCAGGGCAGGTGGAAATTTTCTGTGTCTCTGCCGCCTGATACAGTAGCCACTAGCCACATATGGTTATTGAGCACTTGAAATATGGCTAATGTAACCAAGGAACTGGCTTTTAAACTTTATGTAATTTTTATTATTTTAAATAGCCACATGGGGCTACCGTCTTGGACAGTGCAGGTCTAGAATTCTTGATCCTGGACAAAGGTGGTGGATTCTCTGCCTGATGTGCTCAAATGCCAATACCTAAGACATCGGGGTTTCAAAGAAAGAAAAAATTTATGCTCGGCACAAGGCAGGAGATCAGAATCCAAAATCTATCTCGCCAAACTGTAGTAATCCTAATAGTTTTATAGTATTATAAGATGGGCAGGTTTTAGGATAATGAGCACTACATCTCCAGATGATGTAATTAGAGGTGACCTAATTATTGAGCATGCACTCATTGATTACATGCTTAGTTACAGAATGTATGTAAGAAAATGGCAGCCTTCAGATGATGATGGGCATGATTTTTAATGTTATAATGAAGTATAGGTCACTTATAGGTTAAAGTCTAAGCTACGCATATGTAAAGGCCCATTTTGGTTAGGTCTGCCTTTGTTATCAAGATAACTTTGGAATTGAGATGGGGTAGATCTGGAGCTGTCTTTAGTGATCATAAGACTCTGAAGTTGAAACACCAGATAAAATGGGTACAAGTAAAGGACAGTCACAAGGTTTTCACAATCACAAGGGCACAAGATAAAGACTATACAATCATTATCAGAGATCAAGGTAGCTGGATTACAGTTCAGAGATTTCAGGTATTTCCTTCTGTCTACTCTAATAGATCAGAAGGTAAAAAGAAGGATATCTATGTAATGATTCAGTAATCATAATCATCCCTTAAATCCTAACTTCTCAGTTATATCCTTGTGGTCCTGCTGGTGAATAACAACATTCTATGGATTCTTTTTGGGTATAAAAATCCTTTCTCTTCATCCTCAGGTACAAAATCCTCCAGATCCAAATCAGGGGTGCATCAATGCCAAGAAAATGAGGTTCAAATCCCCTCCCACCCCTGTCAGGAGTTCTTTCCTTAGAACTCGCACTCACTGCTCTGACAAGGGAGCTGAAATATACAATGCAAGAATAGGGCTGAAAGGGAATTTACAGGTTTGTCCAACTTTCTTGTTTCCTTAAGGCTAACAACCAAGATGTTTGGCAGGGGTAAGGGGTAGGGTGGGGGATATCACATGCTAAGGACACATAGCAGGTTAATATGTTAATATGTGTTAATATGTTGGTTCCCATGTTAGCAGGGACCCATAAACTCAGGGTCTTGCACATACACATTTATTTCATTAAGTGCATTAATAAATGCACTTCTCTGGCCCAGGCCCAGTGTGGCTGATACCAAGGGATGGCCAGCTCCATGTGTGCCCAGATAGGTCCTCTGTCTAGCACATGAAACCCCAGATCTCCCAAATATGTCAGGGTTGCAAGAACACGGGCTGCCCAGAGCCCACATCCAAATGTGTGTGGTTGAGATACCCCCTTGTGGCATCCCCCACTATAAGGAGAAGAAACTGTGGGGCAAGAGAAGAGTGACTTTGGGCTCATCCTTGGGCTGACCTAGAAACAGAATTAGCAAGAAGCTGAGACCTCTGAGGGGCAGGGGGGCAGGGTGCCCAGGATTCTGGTAGCTACAAGATAGAACCAGTCCATACAACGATCTAGCCTAGCAGAGAGAGAGAGTCCACCACCAGGACCTGGTAAAGCGGGGCAGCTGTACCAGCCCGAGCTTGTACAGTATTTGCTCAATCCCAGTTTCCAAAGGTCTCTACACTGGGTATAACATGCTAGGGGTGAGATGGGAGACACAGACCAACCTGGGAAATGGCTTCCATCCTCAATAGTTCTTTACTACCAGGTAAAAAGTGCTAAATGTCTTCTCTAGTGAGAAACTAGATAAGGAGTTCAGACAAGGGAAAGATTGCTCCCAATGGGGAATGGAATCCAAGAAGGCTCCCTGGGGGAGGTAGTATCTAAGACCTGAAGAATGGAAAGAATCCAGACACGAGAAGATGAGAGGAAAGAGGACCAGGACATACCAAGCTGAGGGAACAATACAAAGGCTGAGAGATGGGGAAATGATGGGATGTGTTCAGAAGTGGTAGGAAATTCAATGAAACCTAGGAAGGGGGATGTAAGGATGGAAAGACAGGCTGGGACAGATCATGGAGGTCTTGAGTTCTGCCCACTAGCCTCTGCAAAGTGCCAAAGACATCATTTTCCTTGAAGATGTTCTTTTCCTCTTCCCCACCAAAAGATATCTCCCACCTGTTCATCCAACTTCCCCAGTGCCCCCACCCTCAGCTCTCTGCTGCTTCTGCTCTAGTCTGCAGTCCCCCTGGCTGTGTTCAACAGACATCTTTTCCAGGGTAGAATGGGCCCCAGTTTCCCATCAGAGAATAGTCTCTTCCTGTTTCCTCTTAGCTCAGTCTCCAGTTTTTGTGTTCCCGTACCCAGGTATGAACTGCATGGCGAGGACTTCCCTTTTCACTCTCTACCTTCCAAACCCCTTCTTGGCCCCATTCCTTCTTGGAAAAGAGACACACATGGAAGGTCAGGAACAGCCAGACATGGCCCAACTAGTTACAGAAGTGCAAAAAAATGCACTCAGGAGCTACTTGGCTCCTAGCCATTCCACCCCACCTCCACATCCTCCCCACCTTCCAGAATGTGTCTGGGCTTTGCATTCGCCTCCCTTTCCCACAACCCCCAGAGCAAGTCCCACACCATTCTGGAGATGCCCCTTTGTCCTACCCAGATATGAGTCCCTCCACCCGTGTTTGGGTACACCACATAGAATTCTGGGACTGTGAGGCAGGGAGACTACATGCTCCGTTCCCCTGCCTCTTAGAAGGACTGCATCTGAAATGCTGGAAAAAGAGTTGTTTCCCTGCTTGAACATCAGTGGGAATTATTTGGTTGCTAATAACTTAGTTCCTAACTCACCAAAATGATGTGAGCCCCATTCAGTTTCCACTCCTTCCACATTATGGGGACCACACTTTTTACCATCCTGCTTCTCTCCACCTCTTATGTGTCCGAATCCGTGAACTTCCTGCACAGAAGTTTCTAGAATCATTGCCGGGAAACATTCCTTGCTCTGAGGAGCTCATATTTGAGATGTACAAGGCAGACACACGAAGTTAGACTGTAATGGGTGCCCAAATATATGCAAGAATGTGCTTTCTGAGGCAAATCTCTTTTCTTGAGATCAATCCTATCCTTACCTCAACAATTACCCCATTTACTACATCTTCAGTCTCTCTCCATCCATGTATCTAGGACAAACATCAGCAATCTACAGCCTGTGGGCCAAATACTGCCCTCTGCCTGTTTTTGTTTTACTTTGTTTTTGTTTTTGTAAATAAAGTTCATTGGAACACAGCCATGCTCATTTATTTACGTATACTGTATTGTCTTTGGCTGCTTTTGCACTAGAAGGGCAGAGCTGGGTGCTTTGCCTGCAAAATCTAATATATTTACTATCTGGCCCTTTACAACAAAAGTTTGCAGACACTTAGTTGAGGGAAGGGAATACCGTGTAGACTGTGGATGGTTTTGGACCCGTTATCTCAGAGAAATGTAAAAGAAAGAACTCAAGAAAGTAACTGGAATTACTCTGAGATGGGAGTGGAAGAACGAACCTCAGTCAACATAAATGCTCAAGTCTTCTCTGCCGTGAAACTTTTCGCAATGCTGGTCTGCTTTCTACATCTCTCCTTCATGTCCCACCCATTCTTAAACCCGTGCAGTCTGGCTTCTGCCCTAATTTCTGCTAAAATGGTTCCCACTAAGACCACCAGTGACCTCATTCCACCATTCTCTTCTCAGTTCTCATCACATGCAATCCCTATGGGCAATATCAGTCTTGAAATGCTTGTAGCTCCTGGGAAACTGGTTTCTCTTGGACTGCCTCCTACATGTCCAGCTATTCCTGCTCAGCCCCCTTCTCATGTGTCTTCTTCTTCCCCTTATGTGCCTAAATAAACACATTCTGCAAGAATTTATCCTTGGCTGCCTTCTCCATCCAAACTCTCTTTTGGACAAAGTCATCCACCCTTCTGACTTCAATGGTTGCTCTTATGCTATGACTTCCCACTATACAGCTTCAGAACCTCAGGCCCAGATTTATTTTATTTTTTAATTAAAAATTAATTATTTCAATTAAAAAATAAAAGCAATTGTGAATATTGATGAAAAATCCCTAAATAAGGATACAGAAAAAAAAAAAAAGAATCCAATAGTACTTTAAAGATAATAATACAAAATTAACAAATAGGGTAAATTTGGGGAATATTTACTTCATAAAGAGATTTCCATATAAGACAAGTAATTAAAACATTTTTAATGTAAACAATTTACATTTTTAGTCAAAACACTGTAACATACCTGTACTGCAAAACACTATCATTAAAATTTTAAATTAAACTAGAAATTTTTTTGTAGATTGATTGATTTCTCTAATTATACAAAAGTATCTTGGAAACAATTAGGTTGTCTAATTAAGACCCAATGAATCATGCCAGTAATTGCCCCTTCCTCCAATAATCCCTACAGAGCCTCTTCAAAGGACCAGCAAATCCCCTCCACTCACACAGGTTTGCCCAAACGCTGTATATATATTTCTCTTTCTTCTTTCAGGGCAACTATTCTTCCCCAGATCCCATGCACTCTAGGGCATGGGCCTTCAACCTTGGTAGAACCCACACTTTTGGACTACAGTCCCTGATTTTTAACAGCAGGCTGCGACTCTTCATACACATCTTGTCGGCCAGACAAGCTCAACAGATCCAACATCAAACACATCTTCCTACTCCTCTTCCCTCTCCTAATCACCTTTGCCTCTTTTTCCACCTACCCCTTAACTGTTATTCCCAAGAGATCTGCCCTCGCCTCTTCCTTCTTTGGGAGCAAATTCATCCATTTTTGCAGTTTCAACAACAGCCTGTGCGGGAATCACTGCCAGATCTACATCCCCAGATGTGCTTCCAGCTGCCTCCTCACACCCCATAGAGATGTGTGAGTGGACATCTGGTACTTTTTGCCTGTTCAGAGTCCATCCCCATTCTGGTAATTACACCTGCATTTTCCTTTAGGGAGATATCTGCTCTTCTACTTTCAGTCAACCAGCAAGAGAGAGTCTGCCAGCAAGACGGAAGTTGCAATCTTTTTTAACATAATCATAGAAGTGACAACCTCTCAACATTGCCATATTCTACTGGTTAGAAGTAAGTTATTCAAGAGGAGCAGATAAACAAGGGCATGTACACCCAGGGCCATCAGTTTCAGTTGGATTCTGTAACCAACAACCAAAAGATTCCTGACATATAATGTCTCAGAGACACCTTATATTCAGTTTGCTCAAACCCAATTTCCTTACCTTACCTTCACCTTCCCCATGAGCCTGTTTCTCTCTCTAGGTTTTATTTCATGGTTAGAAGCAACAGTTTCACACCCACTAGAATGACTACTATTTTAAAAATGGAAAATAAGTGCTGGCAAGGACGTGGAGAAATAGGAACCACTGTACATTGTTGGGGGTATAAAATGGTTCAGCCACTGTGGAAAACAGACTGACAGTTCCTCAGAAAGTTAAATATAGAATTACTATATGGTCCAGCAATCCCACTTCTACGTAGATATAAACCCACAAGAATTGAAAGCAGGGATTTGAACAGATATTTGTACATCAATATCCATAACAGTGTTATTTACAGTAACCAAAAGATGGAAACAACCCAAATATCCATCAGCAGATGAATGGATGAATGAAATGTGGCATGTACATAAATGGAATATTATTCAGTCATAAAAAGAATGAAGTTCAGGTACATGCTACAACATGGATGGATCTTGAAGACATCATGTTGAGTGAAATAAGCCAGACACAAAAGGACAAATATTGTATGATCTCACTTATAGGAAATAATTAGAATATGCAAATTCATAGAATCAGAAATAAGAACACAGGTTACTATGAGCAGGGGTGGAGGTAAGGAATGGGAAGTCAATGCTTAATTAATGCAGATTTTGTTTAGGGTGATGGAAAAGTTTTGGTAACGGATGGTGGTGATGGTAGAACAACATTGTGCATGTAATTAACAGCACCAAATTGTATACTGGACAGTGGTTAAAATGGTAAATTTAGGTTGTATATATGTTATCAGAATAAAAAATTTAAAACCCCATAGAACTGCATAACACGAAGAGTGAACCCTAATGTAAACTATCAACTTTATTTAGTAATGCAATTATAATAATATTGCTTCATCAATTGTAGCAAATGTACCACACTAATGCAAAATACTAATAATAGGGAAGACTGGGGGGGGGGGCATGTAATATGGGAACTCTGTACTTCCTGTATGACTTTTCTGTAAACCTAAAGTTGCTCTAATTAAAAAAAAAAGAAAGAAAACATAACCCATTTGCTTAGACTGAAAACCTTGGAGTCATCTTTGCCCTTCCTTGTATTCTGTGGAAATTGAAATAGCCCATGCGCATGGGATGATTCTATAGAACCACAAAGAGATCTCCTGCTTTGCAAAGTTGGGGGAGAGTCTTAGGTGATCCAATGAAACACAATTTTAAATACATTTTAAAAAGTAACTTGGTTTTTCTCCAAGTCCCTGGAATCTTACAGAATTTCTGAATGTGAGTCACATGATCTGGAGGCAAAGAATAGTGCATCTGACCCTCGTGTCAAAACACACCATAAACCAAAAAGAAATTCTGACAAACTGCCTGGAGGGCTTGTGGTTTGGAAGACACCTGGGGCTGGATTTGTGAAAATATCCCTTCTGTCTCTGAGGCAGATTAAAAGAAATTTTGTAGTTCCAGAGTCAGGCGTAATTTCTTTTACCCTTTTTTCTTTAGGAGCCCAATCATAATTCTAATGTTTAACTTCCTTTCCCTATACTGCCTTATCCAAATTGTCCTCAGTCCAGTTGTTCTGCCTCTTAGATGTATCCTCTCCTCTCCATTCCACTGCCAGCTTGATGTCCATTCACCTTGGGGTCTTAATCATCCTCTGAACAACTCTCCTTCCAACCCCCCTCCACCAGAGTGCATGTCTACACCACAAACTCCACATCATCTGTCTGTCCCAGACTGGACGGCTCCTTAGTGCCTAGACAATGCATCCTAACTTTTTTTTTTTTAAATAACTCAATGCATCCTAACTTTTATTGGGTCATGGACACTGTGCCAATTTGGATGAACTATGTCCCCCACATGCCACATTCTTTGATGCAGTCTTGTGGGGGCAGATGTATTGGCGTTGATTAGGTTGGAATCTTTGGATTAGGTTGTTTGCATGGACATGTGACCCACCCAACTGTGGGTAATGCCTTTGATTAGATTATCTCCATGGAAGTGTGGCCCCTCTCACTCAAGGTGTGTCTTGATTTAATTACCGGAGTACTTTAAAAAGAGCCATGCAGAAACTTTGAACTGGAAGTGAGCTATGGTAGTTCTGTATAGATTGGAATGAAATAGCAACACATCCTAAAGTAATTTGGGTGGAGAATAAAAATATATATTCGGAGCCCCCCTGAAGAGCTGGGGGAGGATGCAGAGGTGTTGGAATTCCTCGCCTGGATTGTTGCTGATGTTTTCACAAACATTGGGGACTGACGGCTTGATTTGCTGAGCCCCCTGTCTTGGGGCTGGCCCCTATGAAGCTTGTTGCTGCAAGGAGAGGCTAAACCTGCTTATAATTGTGCCTAAGAGTTTCTCCCTGAGTACCTCTTTGTTGCTCAGATGTGGCCCTCTCTCTCTAACTAAGCCACCTTGGCAGGTGATCTCACTGCCTTCTCCCCTACGTGGACCTGACTCCCAGGGGAGTAAATCTCCCTGGCAATGCAGGATATGACTCTTGGGGATGGATCTGGACCCAGCATCATGAGCTTGAGAATATCTTCTTGACCAAAAGGGGGATGCGAAATGAAACCAGATAAAGCTTCAGTGGCTGAGAGATTTCAAATGGAGTCGAGAGGTCACTCTGGTGGACATTCTTACACACTATATAGGTAACACTTTTTAGGTTTTAATGTATTCGAATAGCTAGAAGTAAGTACCTGAAACTACCAAACTCCAACCCAACAATGTAGCTTACAAGGGGTGACAGTGTGATTGTGAAAACCCTGTGCATTGCACTCCCTTAATCCAGTGTATGGATGGATGAGTAGAAAAATGGGGACAAACCTAAATGAAAAATAGGGTGGGATGGGAGAGTGATTTGGGTGTTCTTTTTTATTTTTATTTTTATTCTGATTCTGATTCTTTCTAGTGTAAGGAAAGTGTTCAAAAATAAATTGGGGTGATGAATGCACAGCTATAAAATGGTACTGTGAACAGTTGGTTGTACACCATGGATGATTACATGGTATGTGAATGTATCTCAATAAAACTGAATTAAAAAAAAAAAAAAAAAGAGCTACGCAGGCCCAGACTCTTCCTGCAGCTGAGACAGACATTTTGAAGATGGCCGTTGAAAGCTGACTCTGACATTTTGGAGAGTGCCATTTTGAAATGCAACTTGAGAGCAAGCAGATGCCAGCCATGTGCCTTCCCAGCTAACAGAGATTTTCCAGATGCTAATGAATGACCTTTCTCCAGTGAAGGTACCCTATTGTTGATGCCTTACCTTGGACACTTTATGGCCTTAAGACTATAACTTTGTAACCAAATAAGCTCCCTTTATAAAAGCCATTGCTGGTGTTTTGCAAAACGGCAGCATTAGCAAACTGGAACAGATACGTTGCAAAAGAAAAAAAACAAAACCAAAAACCAAAAAAATGGTGAAAGCTATGGGTAACTTTCTAGAAAATTTTTAGTATTTTAGAATACATTTCAAGAGGATTTGGAGTCCATTCACACATCCCTCTCCCACACCCTCTTATATCCTACCTCCAGGTTAGAATGTCTTAAAGAGGTTACATTCCAAACTTCTTACCATGGCATTCAAGGCCTCCCAAACTTATCCCAACCTACCTTTCTTGCTGCATCTTCTGCTGTGTATTGTTACGGCCATTTTATTTCTGGCTCTCCCATAAGAACAAGGGCTTCCTGAGAGCAGCGATTATGCTCTTTCGTTTTTCCACATTCTATCTCTCCAGATGGAATGAAAGTTTCTCAGGAGTAGCAATCAAAACACTTAGCTTATCGCCAGATAAATTGCTAGTTGACTGCTAGATATATTAATTTTTAACTGCAAAAGGGTTTTAGGTTGATGGACCTACCTAATATGACTACCCCATAAACTCTGAAACTATTTTGGGGGAGAATTCTGATATCAAAACATTCAGTTTTGTTGGACCCATAGATATAGTGACTTCTCAAACTTTTATCCACAATTTTGGTTTAGAAAATGTGGTCCCCGCCGGTGAACTTACCACAGTTGCCAATTACAGGTGCTGGGAATCCCTTCTTGATAGCTGGAGCCCTTTGGGACCGTGGAGAAACTTAAAGAACTAGTCTGCTTGGTGAATTCTTTCAGAGAGTTTATTGATTTTGAACTGTAGCCCTGACCCAGCCCCAAACCCCAAGACAAGCCAGGGCAGGACTGTCTCCCAGGTCACTCCAAAATGGACATTCCAAGGAAATCTTGGGAAAGAGGGAATTGCTCCTTTTTGGCTATGTTCACAATTCCTTCTGCATTTCAGACCTGCCCTCCAACCCACCCCCCTCTTACATGACCTGGAGCTTTTCTTATCACATGGTGGGAAGCTGAAGAAAGACATATCTGTACATTAAAGTGTAGGTTCTGGGAGGACAGGGACTCTGTCTTTTTAACAGTTTCCAGTGTTTAAAAAAAATGGTCCCTAGCACATAGTAGGTGCTCAATTAATACTTGTTGGGTGAATGAATGAATGGGACAATGGGAGAAGTCTATCATCTTGGCCTCCAATTTGTAAATGTTTGCCTACAGGAATCCCCTCTGTATTTTCCTTGTGGGTATTTGCTAGCTTATGATTTCATCGAATCATAAGCACTGAAGGATCTGGGCCCTACTTGACAAGTCACCACCAAGGGCATGCATTCAAATTTCCCCCATATGCAACATCTACAACATAGATAAATCAAACGTACCTATTGTGTGCAAGGGCCTCACATGATGGTATCCACAACTATGGTTTGGGTTATCAGTTAAAATTAGATTCTACCTTGCGGTCCAATGTGACCACTTGAGCTCCAGCCATCATGTTTTATTCCAGTCAGAAGGATGTGCCCTTCCTTTCAGGACAACTCCCAAAAGTTACCTCTGCTTAGATCACATTGGCCAAAACTTAGTCTCATGGCCACAGCTAGCTTCAAGAGAGGAAGTCTTTATTTCAGGTAGCTAAGAACCCAGCTGAAGATCAGGGGTTCTATTACAAAGAAAGAAATGGGGAACATAGATTTGAGGCAACAGTTGATACAGGTGGGGAGGTGGTTCGACACGGAAATTCTGGCCTTGCAAAACCAGAGAAACCTCTCTGAACTTCTGCCACCAACACTCCTACATCCAACCAGTTAAACTGTGGTTAAAAAGCATGGGTCCTGCACATCCCAAAGTAATTTGGGCAGAGAATAAGAATATATTTACAGGGCCCCCCTGAGGAGCTGGGGGAAAGTGCAGAAGTGTTGGACTTCCTCACCTGGACTGATGCTGATGTTGTCACAAACAGGACTGGCGGTTTGATGTGCCGAGCCCTCTATCATGGGACTTGCCCTTAAGAAGCTCATTCCTGCAAAGGAGAAGCTACACTTGCATATAATTGTGCCTAAGAGTCTCCGTCTGAGTACCTCTTTGTTGCTCAGATGTGGTCCTCTCTCTCTGTCTAACAGAGCCACCTCGTCAGGTGAACTCACTGCCCTCCCCACTACGTGGGACCCAACCCTCAGGGGTGTAAATCTCCCTGTTAATGCAGGATATGACTCCCGGAGATGGATCTAGCCCAGCATCATGGGATTGAGAACATCTTCTTGACCAAAAGGGGGATGCAAAATCAAACGAAATAAAAGTTTCAGTGGCTGAGATGTTTCAAATGGAGTCGAGAGTTCACTCTGGACATTCTTAGGTACTATATAAATAACACCTCTTAGGTTTTAATGTATTGGAATAGCTAGAAGTAAATACCTGAAACAACTATCAAACTCCAACCCAGTAGTCTGGACTCCTGTAGATGACTGTATATCAATGCAGACTACAAGGGATGACAGTGTGATTGTGAAAACCTTGTGGATCACACTCCCTTTATCTAGTTTATGGATGGATGAGTAGAAAAATGGGGACAAAAACTAAATGAAAAAAAGGGTGGGATGAGGGGAATGATTTGGGTGTTCTTTTCTACTTTTATTTTTTAATTCTTATTCTGATTCTTTCTGATATAAGGAAAATGTTCAAAAATAGATTGTGATGATGAATGCATAACTATATGATGGTACTGTGAACGGGTGATTGTACACCATGGATGATTGTATGGTATGTGAATATATTTCAATAAAACTGAACTTAATTTAAAAAAATAAAAATAAAAAAAAAAGCATGGCTCCTGGAGCCAGACACCCCTAGGTTCAAGTAAGTCTCCTGTCCTCTCCTTCCCTCCATTGATGGAATAGGAAAACAATACCTGTAATGCAGGGTTGGGGTAAGGGTTTGAAGACCGGAAAGTCCCTGGGAAGGCACCATTGCCCATGGATGGTGTGTCTCATAATTTTTTTTCCTTCTAGTTGTGGTAACATATATGTAACACATACAATTTCCCATTTTAACCATTTTGAAGAATGCAATTCAGTGGTATTAATTACATTCACGGTGTTGTGTTACCGTCACCACCATCCATTACCAAAACCTTTCCAGCTCCTCAAATAGAAAACTGCACCCATTAAGCACTAACTCCCCATTCCACTTTCCCCCACCCCTTGTAACTTGTAATCATCTTTGTGTCTCTATATATTTGCTTATTCTAGGTATTTTATATAAATGGAATCATTCAATATTTGTCCTTTGGGTCTGGCTTATTACACTCAACTTGATGTCTTCAAGTTTCATCCATGTTGTAGCGTGTACCAGAATTTCATTCCTTTTTATGGATGAATAATATTCTATGTTACTCATATATTATTCATCCATATATTCCATTTTATTTATTATGATCTATTATGTTATTCCCTATATTCCATATTTTGTTTATCCATTCATCTATTGATAGATTATCATAATTTTTTTATTCCAGTACCATATGTACAACCTAATATCATAAGATTTTAATAGGAAAAGTGCAAGTATCAGAGACTAGTCCTCTCCTTTCTTTCAATACTCTTGGGAGACCTTTCACTTTTTTTTTTCCCTAGATGTAAATAATTATTAGGTTAAACACTTTAGGAGGAAACAAACAAGGAGGAATTAGGGGAAAGATGAAAGCCCCTCTCCCCAGGACAACAGCAGAGTATAGATTCTCTTTAGGTGGCCCACTGTAATAGATAAGGAAAGACAATCATAGGGCTGTCACTTTGTTTAATCCTAGAGCAGTAAAATTCTGGACTCTAGATGTGTACTTATGTGAAAGTTGCAGAACCATCCCCCAGTTCTGACTAAAGCCATCCATCCATTGAGCCCCAAATCCTGACCCCAAGGATCAAAGGCCTGGGGCAGTAGTAAGAGTGAAACACTAACCAAACACAAACACAGATGCCTAACTCCTTTGGTTGCAAAACCCTAGCTGATAACAACTGTGAGAAGTTATGCTTTGGTATTCCTTCCTCCAGCTGTTTCCCAAGGAGACACAATAAAAATAACATCAGTATCACTAGTATAAAATAAAAACTTTACCCTATATGGGCATTGCATACTTTGAGTCAAAACATTTGCTGAGCATTTATAGGCATAGGTGGTGCCAGAGAAGTATGGTCTGAATCAGATTCACAAGGAGCTTCCTAGCAGTTAGAGTAAAAAGGTAAATTCTGACACATGTCACTGATTGCACAAGGCAGTATGTTCTCAGCATTGTATGTGCCCCAGGAGTTTGGAGGAGGAGGATGCTAGTCTGGAAAAAAACAGAGAACAGTGCTTGGAGGTGGAGGTTTGCCATGAACTCAGAAGAATGAGCAGCATTTAAACAAGTGGACAGGATTCAGAAAGGCAATTTTTGTTTTGTTTTAGTCAATATGTACTAAGCGCCAACTCTGTAGGTGACAGGCTCCACTTAGGAGCTGAGGACAGTGACAAAAAGACATGATATTTGCCTTCTAGGAGGTTTCCAAAATTATTTCAGCAGGGGAGCAAGTTTTCTTAACAGGCCCATTCAGTCCTGCCCTCACCCTCTGAGGGGGCCCCAGAAGCATCTCCAAGAGCCCCGGTCCCAACAAGGCAGGGGACAGGGAATCAGGGCTGACGGCCTGGCTGTGGCAGCAAAGTAGGGTTTAGCTGTGATGCTCCTTGGAGCCAGCCAACACACAAGCATACTGCAATCATGCCAAGGTGGTCCCTGGGTGAAAGCCATCCTCCAGCAGCTTGCTCTCCCCATCCTGACTGATGAGGTTGCTATGCATTTTCTGCTCAGCCTCTAACCTTGGCCTTCAAGCTGGTATTTGGCTTCCTGCTGTGGGACTCATTTAAACTTCAACTCTTTCTCCTACCACTCTGGCCTCCTAGTAGAGGACCCCCAACTCTATTTTCATCTTATCACCTCTGGGTAACATGGAAGCTGTAGAGCAGAGAAGGTAAGAACACGGATTACAGTTTCACCCTGACTGTTGTGAACTTAGGGCAGTTGTGTTTACCTCCCTGGGCCTCTGTTTCCTCATCTGTAAAATGGAGTTGATGAGAATAAAATCTATTTCATAAGAGTGCAGTTGATACCAAGTGAGACCATTCCTTTAAACACTCATCCTGGGGCGTGGCACATACTAAACACTCAACACACGCTAGCTTTTTACTTTTTAAATGATGATTGGAGCCATATTCAGGCATTCCCCAGCCCACTGTGAAGATGGAAGGAAGGTTGATAGGTAGGTTGGAGCCAGATGGCAGAGGTCCTTGTATTCTGGGTTTGAAGTTTAGACCCGATCTTGTAGGTAATGAGGAGCCATGGAAGGTTTTCAAGCAAGGGGGAGATACGGTGAGCACCATAGCTTGGGAAGATAAACCCAGCAGCCCTGAGGGCAATAACTAGGAGCAGAGAGGCCATGGCAAGTGCTAAAGGCCTAGTCCAGGGATAGGGAGAGCGGGAGGAAAGAAGGGAGGGACTGAAGATGTGACATTGCCTCAGGAGGCTTTGGGGGCTGATAGGGTGAAGTAGCCCAGGAAGAGAGAGAAGTCAAGGGCAGCTGAGACTGTCAGCCTGGCTACAGGGTGGGGAAGAGCTCCTCTCACAGGGTGTCAGGAGGGTAGCTGATTTAGGAGAGAAGACAAAGAAGAGACGCCAGGAGGTCTTCCCAAAGGGAATGCTCAGCCATAGTGCAGGCTCCTCGAAGCCGAGAGCGGAGTTGGGGAGTCACCTGCTGAGAGGTGGGGTGAGGTGGGAGAAGCACCTTTGGTCCTGGGATACGCACATAGCAGACCCCAGTATGAACACCATCTCCAGCCTTTCCAGCTTAGAGCCTCCTCCTTTTCTGCCTCTGAAAATCTGGCAAAATGATACCAGGTCACGAGATTATTGCAGTGTTTCGGTGACCTACTGAAAACAAAGTACCATGTGGGGCACACTGCAAAAGCCCAATTGAAGGGGGTTATACACGGGGCTAGGGGGAGAATGGGGTGTTCACACAAGCTCTGGGAGCCTAGGTAGAGAAGAGCAGAAGGCTAGCAGCTGAGCCAGGCCATGCCCATATTTGTGTTTTTGGAGAGAATTGAATACGCAGCCAAAACGGGCTTTTCACTCTGTGGAGCAGATCTGCAGTCACTCAAGGAGAAATCGAGTGGCATGGGGCAAGGGCTGGGAGGACTGGAGGCGGGCTGCCTTGTCACTCCAGGGTGATGGATGACCCTATTCCACAGCTTGTGATTCCTGCTGAGCGGCTCTGAGATTCTTCTCTCTGGAGGGAGCCTGTTCCCTGCTCTTCCCTGCCCAGGAGGCCCCTCAGGACACAGGATGGGGAGGAGCTGGTCACACAACCTCCTCCAGAGATCTGGATTGGGGCTGGGACTGGGATGTCCACTTTGCCCCAGGACTTTGGCACAGTCTTCCAGTGGATGATGTGCGTGTGTTTTTGCACACCATCAACAATGTGTACAAATGTGAGTATATGCATATATATGAATGTGGGTATACACATGTATTTGTGGCCCTTGTATCAGCGTAGATATGTACACATATGTACGCATGTGTGTTCTGTGTACTTAAATGTGTGAGTGTGCATGTGTGCATGTGCTAAGTTGCTAGTCAAGACAAAGGTTAAATAGGGTCTAGAATGAGAAGAATATTTAAAATGCTAGGCTTTTGTCTCTGTCGCTTAAAGCAGACTTTCCATTTCAGAGAAGTCACTTGATTGACCCCTCGGAGTTATATACGTGGTAGGCAGCCCCTGTCCTGAGAGAGGAAATAAGAGAAGCTTCCATGCCTCTATGGAAACTGCCACTCCCTGAAATCCCTGGGAGCCAAAGCAGATTTCTATGGAAGAAGCATCCCATTTTGCATAAGGGTTTGGGGGGTGCGCTAGCTTGCTAATGCTGCTGGAATGCAAAACAGCAGAAAATGGATTGTCTTTTATAAAAGGGGGTTTATTTGTTTACAAAGTTACAACCTTAAGGCCATAAAGTGTCCAAGGCAAACAGGGTACCTTCACTGAAGAAAAGCCGTTGGCATCCGGAAAACCTCCGTTAGCTGGGAAGGCACGTGGCTGGTGTCTGCTTGCTCCAGGGTTGCATTTCAAAATGGCGTTCTCCAAAATGTCTGCATCAGCTTCCAATGGCCGTCCTCAAAATGTCTGTCTCAGCTCCAGCTTGCTATGAGCTCCTTCTGTCTGAGCTTATGTAGTGCTCCAGTAAACTAAACAAGGCCCATGCTGAATGGTGGGGCCACACCTCCATGGAAATGATCCAATCAGAGTTATCACCTACAGTTGGGTGGGTCACTTCTCCATGGACACTAAACCAATAGGTCCCAACCCAATCCACACTAATACATCTGCCCCCATAAGAATGCATTAAAGAATATGGCTTTTTCTCAGGCACATAAAAATATGCAAACTGGCACAGAGGGGATGACGGGAATCCATACTTCCCCAACATTTCTTCCTAAGATTCAAAATTGTGAAGAGCTTTGAGGAAGGATGAGTATATTTCAACCAAGGCCTTAGGACAGAGAATATCAGTAATTATGTTTCCTAAAATGAAATTACCTGAGAAAAATGGAATTTAGTTTACTGAACACATGTTCTAGGGTTCTACTCTACTGTTTACCAGCCATGGGACCACGATGGGAGGACTAATTGCTCTCTAAGGCTACATCTTTTCTTCTTTAAAAAGGGGATAATAATGGTGCAGTGCTATTATTTATTATGTATATTTGAATTGTGCAAATTTGAAAAACTGCAAATCCCCTTAAATTAAAAAAAAATCAAAGTTTGCATAATCTCAAAATTGGTGGTGCTTACAGCTATTGCTGCACAGCAGTGGCACTTGAGCTGGCAAAAGTAAATAACCATCATCAATTCCCATATCATGCCAATCAAGCCATTGTTTATGTACGTTGTAACTTCTGATAATGACTTGAATGACTAATGTGCTGGTATTTTAACATTCACCATTACTATCATTTAAAATATTTTCTGGCTCCTGGAAGGATGTTGTCTCAGTTCATTAAGTGATGGTGTTAGTGCCAAAAAATGCTCCCCCCAATCAATAACTTTGTAATGGAAGTAAGATGTGATAAAGCACTATGTAAAAGCACAAATAACTGTCTTGACATGCCAAACAGCTAATTAGGAGGGCCTATTCTGTGAAATAGTAGAGATTTCAGTGTCTGGTAAATGAAAAGTAGCACAAAAGCAAAAACATTCTACAATGTTTTTTGTAGAAGATCCCTCCCCCTCCCTTTTGCTGTTATTCTTCTGGAAAATATGGTATCCACTTATGCAAGGTTTGAATTATCCAATGTCTTCAGTAACACATCCTTTGCATAAAGTGAGCTCGCCCTCTAAATGGAATTATATATCCCATGTAAAATTGTTAGCACAGTGTCTGATGCACAGCTAAGTGCTTAATGCATGTTAAATGCTGCTGAGATGGTGGCTTGTAGGGAGCAGGCTGATTTGGAGACAGCACGTGGCTCAGGTGGGAGGCCTTTCTGAATCCAGACAGAACCTCAAGGTATTGATCTTTGGGAACAGTGGCTGAATGAGCGTGAACGATAAACTTTGGAATCAAAATTTAAATCCCCACCTGGGCTGTGTAAAAAGCTGGACTCGCAGAAACACATCGCAGAAGACTGGTGTCCATAAGGCTATGCAGAACGAAGCTTCAACAGTGACACCAGGTGGCCGCCAGAACCAACTGCAATGGAACCCTAAACTCAGGTGTGCAGTTGGGCCTAGCTGGCAATGGCAAGCAGCTCACTGGAACTGGGTCTGCCCAGCCTGGGTGGGAGCTCTGACGATCAGGGACCTTGGGTTCACCCAGGCCTCGTGGGAAAGGTCTACAGCCGAGGTGAGCACCGAAGCTTCCGCAAGGCCCTTACAGAGGCAGTGGACATTGGTTAGTTACTGGAGAGGAACAGGCAGATTGAGTCACAGAGCCGGAGGGGTCCTCGGAGACCCTCTAGTCCTGCCCATTTAATTCAGAGAAACTGAGGCCCAGAGAGGAGGAGGGACTGGTCTGTGCTACACAGCTGGGCAGTGCTGGACTCCTTAGGCCTGATCTTTCCAGTGCCTCATATAGGTCTTGGTTTATCCCAGGAGGCAGGCAGGAGGGTTGGGGGCTTAGGAGTGTGTGTGTCTATGAGTGTGTGACCCCCTTTCTCTCTCAAGGTGACACACACTCTCTTTTTTTTTTTCCTTAATTAAATTCATTTTTATTGAGATACATTCACACACCATACAATCATCCATGGTATACAATCAACTGTCCACAGTATGATAACATAGTTATGCGTTCATCACCACAATCTATCACACACACTCTCTTTTAAGAAAAGCCTCAGAAGGGAACATATTTCAATTCTTTTCATGTTCAGGCTTTCCAGATGAACAAGGACTTCCTCTTTCCCTCTACTTGGCTGTGGTGATTCATTCATTCAATCAATCACACATTAATTCATTCATTCAACAGATTTTTTTTTCCCTTAGCATAAGGCACTTTGATAGACTTGGTGGGGGCACATGGTGGCAGGACATAAAAAGACACAGATCTGATTTATAATCTAGTTTGGGCAGGAAGGAAATAAGCCACGTGTTACTTTGAATTCAGACAACATGCAAGCACTTTACAACTGTGTGACCTTCTGAGATTTACTGAGTTTTAGCTTCCTCATCTAACAAATGGAAATAATAATACCAGGCTCTCAGCCTGACCAGGTAATGTACCCAGAGGTTAAAGCCACTTTCCACCTCCTGACTTTACTCGTTCAGATTCCAGGTTGGCTCTGAGCACCATCTTCATCATGTCAGGATCTCCCCAAGGAGGAGAATCTTCCTGGATTTGGGAGGTTCCTTTGCTTTCAACAGTTCCTCACATGAGAATCAGGGTGGAACTAGACCAGGCAAGAATCAGGCATCATCCCAGCAGCCTGAGAGATGATGGACTGGGGGGGGGGGGGGGGTGCTGAGAAAGGAAGGGCATGCAGGGATTACTCTGCAAATCAAGCCTAGTGGGAAATGGTGATTGCACCATTCCTGCAGAGCTGCAAGTTGAGTTTGGGTGACTGTTGTTTAGTATTCAGCCTTCTCTGGGAGACTGAACTGCAAGGAAGGCCTCTGACCCTGGGACCCGGCATCCTGAGGGGTAGCCTAGCTAGTCTGCAAGGGAAATAGTCCACACCGGGGAGCCAGTGCCTGAAGTGTGGAGTCTGAGAGTGGGAGGGAAGCAAGCAGTGGTGTATGAGGTAGGGGAGAAGCCCAGGTCTCAACCAGCCCTCGACCTCAACCAGAACATGCATGAACGAGAAAGAGCACAGTAACCAAGTCTATTCATCTTTGGGATGCCTCTGCTTGGCAATCAGGAGCCATTATGTGCCAGCCCTGCCAAGGCTTACTGGAAGTTGGGGTCCACTTTCACACCGCATTCAACCCTGAGCTTGGCATCCCCAGCCCAGGATTAGAGAGAAGGGGGCCAGCCCAAAGAGCTGAGAGCTGCAAACCTGCCTGCAGTATCCACTGCCCCTCATGCTTCAGTTTCTCATCACTAGAGCACTCTTGGAGTGATGAGTGGGGAAGCCAGATCCTACAGGTGGCTAGAAGTCCCTGGAGCGAAGGGCAGCAGTGATACGAACATGTCCTGGAGGATTTGATGACATCAAGGAAAATAGCCCTACCTTACAGAAACATCTCAGGCAGGACTAGCTGGAGCTGAGTTGAGCCCCTATTTGAAAATCAAATCCTGAGGTGCTTGATAAGTGTCTGTGGACTGATGGCCTAATCTCAGTGGGGAGCCATGTGGAGTGCGTATGCCTTTGGGAGCTGTTCATGATTGGGGAACTGAATGTCTCAAGTGAGTGTGAGAGAGCTGGGGGGAGGGGCAACTGGGCAGACCTGAGGCTCCAGTTCTGTTACACTATGGGCTGGAGAAGCTGGAGAGCTGCAGCTGGAGATCAGAGTGGCCATATGAGGGTTGAATGTGCTGTAAGGAGGAGAGAGGGGCAGGAAGGAGACACCCAGTGGGGAGATGGGCAGAGAGAAATAGAGACAGGGGACAGAGGCAAAGAGACGGAATGAGAAGGGGGGAGGGGAGGGAGATAGAAAAAAGGGCTAAAAGCTGGTGCACCAGGTGAGTCTATGAGTATAAGCCAAAGATGAGAAAACTATGAGAAAAATACACCGAGACAGACATCTTCAGAGGTGAAAAGAACTCTGAATGCTATAATCTCTTTTCTTATTGGTCTCCCTGACCAAGAAGTATGTTTTTAAAAGCAGGCACTAGGTTTAAGCCATGTTTATAATCTCGGTGCTTAGCACAGTGCCTGGCTTGCTAGGCACTCAAAAGTTTGTTGAACAAATAAACAACATATAAAGAAGAGACAGAGATTTTAAGAGAGAAGAAGGGCAAAGACATGAGATTGCAGCCAGGAGCTTAGACTTAAGAATCAAACGGACAAGCTTTCAAATCCCAGGGCTGCCATTTCCTAACTGTGGGTGAGACTCAGCCTCTCTGAGTCCACTATATAAAAGCTGTTGTGAGGATTAAAGCCCTTATCAGACTGCCTGTGTAAATTCCCAGTAGTTGGCTACTGTTATTATTATTGTCACAGTTATTTGCGACAAACAAGCAAGATAGGGATTGTGATAAATGGACTGCATAAATAGTCTCTAGTTGATGGTTCTTTGCATTCCCCACCCGCTCTAACTTGGGGTTTAGCCATGTGACTTGCTTTGGCCAACAGGACGGTGGTAAACCCGATGCAAGCAGAGGTGTGAAAAGGAGACTGCCCTTTTCTGCTTTCTGTCTCCTCTCTTGGAACTGCCAGAACAAGGGCAGGCTCGCCTGCTGGAGCGGTGTGGGAGACACGTGAAGGAAATCCATGTTGTCCCAGCTGAGGTCACCTTGGGCCAGTCATCCCCCAACCAACCCACCAGCCATTAGAGATGTGTGAGCAAGTCCTGGGGGGATTCAACCAGGTCCAGCTCAGGTCAGCAAGACCACCCAGCCAACCCGGAGACTTATATGAAATAATAAATGGCTGCTATTTGCAAACCACTAAAGTCTGGAGTGACTTGTTACACAGCAGCAGCTAACTGATACGGACACCAGGGTTGTCCTTGCCCTCTAATATTGAAGCAGCTAATATTTTAAGGCAAATGAGAGACAAAGTCATGGTTTGCCAGTTTTATTTGTAGTATCTGGTGCACTTGAATGAGACAAAGCTGCAGAAAATGGTTTGGAGAGCACAACAGGGTGATGGGGGAAGGGCTGATGTAAGCAGTTTCCTTTGCCGGACCCTGAGGGAGCCCTGTGGATGGAGGACAGAGGACACCTGAGGGCTGGGGGCAAGTCCAGGCAGGTGGCAGCAACCAGGCAGCAAGTGGGAGAGCTGAGGCTTGGGGGGCAGGGCTTACCCCAACCTTGCGTCCTGCAGGTCTCAGGCCCGGGGATCATACACCCTCCCCATGAAGACAGGGAACCTGTGCTCCTCCTCCCAGAGGAGGAAGAGGAAGGGCTGCTGCACTTCAAACATCAGCAAGTTACGGGCCACAGAGACAACAGAGGCCGCAGCCGCCTCCACTCCTGTCTCCCTCAGCTCCAGGACAGTCTGGTGCTGCATGGCAGAGACCTGAAGATCCGGGTCCTTGGTCAGCCCACACAGGTTGAGTTCATTAGTAAAGTCAAAAAATTCTAGAGCATAACCAGAGGAAAACATGGGGTCAGGAACCAGCCCAAAGCCCTCAACTGCTGGAGCCCTTTGTGTTGGATATTTGGGGTGAGTCCCTAGTCCAGATCTTCTCTTCCTCCTTTCCCTGGCTTGTCCCTTCTGGTCCAGTTAATGGGATCCTCTACCGGTGAGCCCATATCATCACTTCCTCACCTCCAAGAACCTTGGAACTGAGGTAGTATTATCAGAGTGAGGTTATGCGTCATAAAATGAGGTACTGTACAAGGATGTATTGCCATACACCAGGAAATGAGAATGTGTAGCAGGAGGTCAAGTTCTATAACAGGAAATGAAGTCATATATCTAGACTGTGAGGTCAAACACCAGGAAGTGAGGTCAAAGTTTAGGAAACAGAGTCCTTTGTAGACTCTTCTAAACCTCCAGACCCCTCTGATCCAGGTAGCTTCTTGCATATTCTACGGGGTGTTTACCTGTTGTGCAATGTCTCTGGGGCAGGAACATCTGCAACTCACCTCAGTCACCTGTCCCAGTGTTTATGTCAAAATGAACCACAATGGAAACAGGTGACAGAACTGGAGACATGGATTCCAGTTCCGGTTCATCTAGAACCAGCTCAACCTTGAACAAGTCATGTAAGCTTTGTGAGTCTGTTTCCTCAACGATTCAATGGGATAATAGCACCTGCCCCTCTAACTCACAGGGTTGAGCAACAACTTGAGCTTATGGATGTAAAAAGTATTCTAGAAAATGCTAACTGCATTTTAGGGACCCTGCTTTCTCCCCTGCTGGCCTGGGAGTGACTCCAAGCTGCCAGGTCTCACCCATTTTCTCCATGATTCCCAGCATGTCCTGGTTACTCTTCAGTTTGATGAGGGGCATCGTCACGTGAGTGGGCTGGAAATTGATCATCTCCAGCTTCCTCATGATGGCCTTGAAGACAGTGGGATTGAGGGCCTGCTCCATGTCTTCAAGACTGTGCGTCATGCTCTGGGGCATCAGGATCACAAAGCTTAGGTTGTGGGAGAGCTGCAGGCGCCCCACCTGGAGAAGAGAAGATGCACTTGTCAGTCTTCCCACACCTGCTCTCTCCTGGCCCTGTGCTGGTTTGAATCTGTTATGTACCCCATAAAAAAGCCATGTTCTTTAATGCAATCTTGTGGGGGAAGATGTATTATGGGTGGGATCTTCTGATTGGGTTGTTTCTGTGGGGATATGACCCACCCAACTGTGGATGAGACCTTTGATTATATTATTTCTTTCGAGATGTGACCCCGGCCATTCTAGGTGGGTCTTGATTAGTTGACTGGAGTCCTTAAGAAAATAAGAGAGAAAGAGAGCCTCAGATCCTGATGCTTGGAGATGCAGAAAGAGATGCTAAGCTAGGAGATGAAGCCCAGAGTTTGCCCTGGAGAAGCTAAGTGAGAACCCACAGATGCTTTAAGAGAAAGCCACTGGAATCAGAAGCTCCAAGCAATGCAACTTGGGAGCAAAGGACCAGCAGACACCAGCTGTGTGCCTTCCCAGCTGACAGAAGTGTTCCAGACACCATCAGTCTTTCTTCAGTGAAGGGATCCTCTTATTCATACCTTAGTTTGGACACTTTTATGGCCTTAGAACTGTAAATTTGTAATCTAATAAATCCCTTGTATAAAAGCTAATCCATTTCTGGTATTTTGCATTCTGACAACTTTGGCAAACTGGAACAGGCCCCTATCTTCTGTGCCCCAAGGCTGTCCTTCAGTCTGGCTGCTGATAGTCTGTGCACTATTTCAACCAGTAGCAGCCAATCCTAGTCTCGCAGGCTGTGCCAAGAAAAGAGGATGCCAGCTGGGTGAACAGGATTGTCCTAACCCTGTGCTAGTGAGATGCAGAGGATCGAGCACAAGTTTCTGATCACACTCTGACTCCACCACTGACGAGCCCTGTGATACAGGCAAGTGATTTGATCTCTCTGAGCCCAGATCCCTTCCTCCGAAGTGTGTTGTGCAGCAAGTACATAATGTAATATAATATGCCGGCAGAGTTATCAGGTCAGTCCCTTTAAAAACCTTTGATGGCTCTTCAATGCTGAGATTAAGTATAAATCTTGTACGGTGGCATTCAAGATTGAGCACAAGCTGATCTTAACCTACCTTCCAGCTTGCCATTAGAAGGACTTTCAACTGGTGGCCAGAAAAAAGCATGACAGACTTGCAGGATGTGTGGGTCTAATACAGCGGTTCTCAATCCAGGGCGAATTTACTCCCAGCAGTCATTTGATATGTCTGGAGACATTCTAGTTGTCACCACAGGGGTGTGGGTGAGGGGTGGGCCACCGAGCTACTGGCATCCAGTGGGCAGAGGCCAGGGAGACTTCTAAATATCCTACAATGCACCGAACAGCCCCCACAACAATTATCCTTTCCATAATGTCAATAATATTGGGGCCAAGAAACCCTAGGCTAATAGGATATAAGAAAATATCATTAAAATGGCATTATGATTGAATTTTGAAAGATGGACAAGAAGATTCTAGAAGAATGCAGGATTCAACTGGGCAATAAAGAAATGAACTGAAAGTAATCACCTGTTGGAACATGAAAGAAATGACTTAGGAGAAGCAGACTGTGAACCACTATCAACTAAAGATTGTGGGCATGGGGTCCCTGTGGACATAGATCCAATTGGTCAGTTCATCTGGGCAGGATGTACCCTTTAAGGCCTGTATATTTGAATTAGCAGGTTGTGGTCTTGAATTTTGAAGCTAGTAACCTCAGCATATCTGCACTGGTAAATCTAGCCCTGTTTGTAGAGGAAATATCCTTAGCCCCTGGGAAGGTTTAGAATTCAATATGGAAACGATAAAGTAAACCAAGTCATAATATTAACTCCCGGTATGAAGTTCAGGGTATATATACTGTGTGTTTGTCATTTAAAGTGTTCATAATTCTTAAGAGAATCTTACATGCTAGTGCTACGCTTTTAAACTAAAAGGTGTAGGATACTTTCATTACATTTGAGAACGATATTGGGATGTTGGCCAGAAACTGATTTACTCTTTAAGTTTAATTTTCAATTCAATGGTGGATTTGAAGTGCTTAAGAAGATATGTTCTCCAATTTGAAAAAAATGAAAGAAAAAAGAAAAGATATGGCCTGGCAGGGTTGTAAGTGCCCTATCAGGTTATTGACATGCTTAAAAAGAAAATCAAATAGATTAAATTTATAAAGGGAGCTTATGGGAATATGAATTAACTACGTTTGTAAATGAAACAAATGGTTTAAAGAAATTTAATATGTTCATTATGATTTAATTAATTAAAGAAAAATAGGAAGTGTTCTTTTTTTTAAAATATTCATTTTATTGAGATATATTCACATACCACGCAGTCATACAAAACAAATCATACATTCGATTGTTCGCCGTACCAATACATAGTTGTACTTTCATCACCAAAATCAATCCCTGACACCTGCATTACCACACACACAAAAATAACAAGAATAATAATTAAAGTGAAAAAGAGCAATTAAAGTAAAAAAAGAACACCGGGTGCCTTTGTCTGTTTGTTTGTTTGTTTCCTTCCCCCATTTTTCTACTCATCCCTGCATAAACTAGACAAAGGGGAGTGTGGTCCTTATGACTTTCCCAATCCCATTGTCACCCCTCATAAGCTACATTTTTATACAATTGTCTTCAAGATTCATGGGTTCTGGGTTGTAGTTTGATAGTTTCAGGTGTCTACTGCCAGCTACCCCAATTCATTAGAACCTAAAAAGGGTTGTCTGTATTGTGCCTTAAGAGTGTCCACCAGAGTGACCTCTCAGCTCGTTCTGGAATCTCTCTACCACTGAAGCTTATTTCATTTCCTTTCATTTCCCCCTTTTGGTCAAGAAGATGTTCTCCGTCCCACGATGCCGGGTCTACATTCCTCCCCGGGAGTCATATTCCACGTTGCCAGGGAGATTCACTCCCCTGGGTCTCTGATCCCACGTAGAGGGGAGGGCAGTGATTTCACCTTTCAAGTTGGCTTAGCCAGAGAGAGAGGGCCACATCTGAGCAACAAAGAGGCATTCAGGAGGAGACTCTTAGGCACAAATACAGGGAGGCCTAGCCTCTCCTTACAGCAACAGTCTTCCCAAGGGCAAGTCCTGTGGTAGAGGGCTCAACCCATCAAACCACCAGTCCCCTATGTCCGTGAGCACATTAGCAACCATCGAGGTAGGCAGGCCAATACCCCTGCATTCTCCACCTGCTCCTCAAGAGGGGTCTGCATATTTTTTTCCTTTTTTTTTTAATTAACTCTTTTTTTTTTAAATCAACTGTATAAAAAAATAAAAAAAAAACATACAATAAAAGAACATTTCAAACAGACCATAACAAGGGAGTAAGAAAAAGACAACTAACCTAAGATAACTACTTTACTTCCAACATGCTCCCACTCTACCCCAAGAAAGTAACCTAATATAGCAACATTTCTGTGAACTTGTTCCTACTATATCCATCAGAAATTAACAGACCATAGTCATTCCTGGGCATTCCCAGAACGTTAAATTTACCCATGATAGCTTATCTGTTCTTATTGGATTATCGTTCCCCCTTCCTTAATTGCTCTCTATCGCTAGTTCCCCTACATTCTACATTATAAACCATTTGTTTTACATTTTTCAAAGTTCACATTAGTGGTAGCATATAATATTTCTCTTTTAGTGCCTGGCTTATTTCGCTCAGCATTATGTCTTCAAGGTTCATCCATGTTGTCATATGTTTCACCAGATCGTTCCTTCTTACTGCCGCGTAGTATTCCATCGTGTGTATATACCACATTTTATTTATCCACTCATCTGTTGAAGGACATTTGGTTTGTTTCCATCTCTTGGCAATTGTGAATAATGCTGCTATGAACATTGGCGTGCAGATACCTGTTCGTGTCACTGCTTTCCGATCTTCCGGGTATATACTGAGAAGTGCAATCGCTGGATCGAAGGGTAACTCTATATCTAGTTTTCTAAGGAACTGCCAGACTGACTTCCAGAGTGGCTGAACCATTATACAGTCCCACCAACAATGAATAAAAGTTCCAATTTCTCCACATCCCCTCCAGCATTTGTAGTTTCCTGTTTGTTTAATGGCAGCCATTCTAATTGGTGTGAGATGGTATCTCACTGTGGTCTTAATTTGCATCTCTCTAATAACTAGTTGTTCTAGTTTGCTAATGCTGCGGAATACAAAACACCAGAGATGGACTGGCTTTTATAAAAAGGGAGTTTATTTGGCTATACAGTTACAGTCTTAAGGCCATAAAGTGTCCAAGGTAACACATCAGTAATCAGGTACCTTCACTGGAGGATGGCCAATGGCATCCAGAAAACCTCTGTTAGCTGGGAAGGCACGTGGCTGGCGTCTGCTCCAAAGTTCTGGTTTCAAAATGGCTTTCTCCTGGGATGTTCCTCTCTAGCAAGCTTGCTCCTCTTCAAAACGTCACTCATAGCTGCACTCCGTCTCTGAGTCAGCATATTTATATGGCTCCACTGATCAAGGCCCACCCTGAATGGGTGGGGCCACACCTCCATGGGAGTATCCTACCAGAGTCACCACCCACAGCTGGGTGGGGCACATCTCCATGCAAACAGCCTAATTCAAACGTTCCAACTTAATCCCCACTACTCTGTCTGCCCCACAAGTTTGCATCAAAGAATATGGCTTTTTCTGGGGGACATAATACATTCAAACTGGCACAACTAGTGAAGCTGAACATTTTTTCATGTGTTTCTTGGCCATTTGTATTTCCTCTTCAGGGAACTGTCTTTTCATATCTTTTGCCCATTTTATAATTGGGCTGTCTGTACTGTGGTCATTGAGTTGTAGGATTTCTTTATATATGCAAGATATCAGTCTTTTGTCAGATACATGGTTTCCAAAAATTTTTTCCCATTGAGTTGGCTGCCTCTTTACCTTTTGACAAATTCCTTTGAGGTACAGAAACTTCTAAGCTTGAGGAGTTCCCATTTATCCAATTTTTCTTTTGTTGCTTGTGCTTTGGGTGTAAAGTCTGGGAAGTGGCTGCCTAATACAAGGTCTTGAAGATTTTTCCCTACATTATCTTCTAGGAGTTTTATGGTACTTTCTTTAATATTGAGATCTTTGATCCATTTTGAGTTCATTTTTGTGTAGGATGTGAGGTAGGGGTCCTCTTTCATTCTTTTGGATATGGATATCCAACTCTCCCAGCCCTATTTGTTGAAAAAACCATTATGACCCAGTTCAGTGACTTTGGGGGCCTTATCAAAGATCAGTCAGCCATAGATCTGGGGGTCTACCTCTGAATTCTCAATTCAATTCCATTGATCAATATGTCTGTCTTTGTGCCAGTACCATGCTGTTTTGACAACTGTGGCTTTATAATAAGCTTCAAAGTCAGGGAGTGTAAGTCCTCCCACTTCATTTTTCTTTTTTAGAGTGTCTTTAGCAATTAGAAGGCATCTTCCCTTTCCAAATTAATTTGATTACTAGCTTTTCCAAGTCTGCAAAGTAGGTTGTTGGAATTTTGATTGGGATTGCATTGAATCTCTAGATGAGTTTGGGTAGAATTGACTTCTTAATGACATTTAGCCTTCCTATCCATGAATATGGGATATTTTTCCATCTTTTAAGGTCCCCTTCTATTTCTTTTAGTAGAGTTATGTAGTTTTCTTTGTATAGATCTTTTACAGCTTTGGTTAAGTTTATTCCTAGGTACTTGATTTTTTTAGTTGCTATTGAAAATGGTATCTTTTTCTTGAGTGTCTCTTCAGTTTGTTCATTTCTAGCATACAGAAACATTACTGACTTATGTGCATTAATCTCGTATCCTGCTACTTTGCTAAATTTGTTTATTAGCTCTAGTAGCTGTATCGTTGATTTCTCAGGGTTTTCCAGATATAAGAGCATATCATCTGCAAACAATGACAGTTTTACTTCTTCCTTTCCAATTTAGATGACTTTTATTTCTTTGTCTTGCTGGATTGCCCTGGCTAGCACTTCCAGCACAATGCTGAATAACAGTTCTGATAGCTGGCTTCCTTATCTTGTTCCTGATCTTAGAGGGAAGGCTTTCAGTCTCTCACCATTGAGTACTATGCTGGCTGTGGGTTTTTCATATATGCTCTTTATCATATTGAGGAAGTTTCCTTCAATTTCTACCTTTTGAAGTGTTTTTATCAAAAAGGGATGCTGGATTTTGTTGAATGCTTTTTCAGCATCTATTGAGATGATCATTCGATTTTTCCCTTTTGATTTGTTAATGTGTTGTAATACATTGATTGGTTTTCTTATGTTGAACCATCCTTGCATGCCTGGAATGAACCCCACTTGGTCATGGTGTATGATTTTTTTAATGTGTCTTTGGATTCAATTTGAAAGTATTTTGTTGAGGATTTTTGCATCTATATTCATTAGGGAGATTGGCTGGTGGTTTTCCTTTTCTGTAGCATCTTTGCCTGGTTTTGGTATTAGATTGATGTTAGCTTCATAAAATGAGTTAGATAGTGTACCATTTTCTTTGATGTTTTGAAAGAGTTTAAGTAAGATTGGTGTCAGTTCTTTTTGGAAAGTTTGGTAGGATTCCCCTGTGAAGCCATCTGGCCCTGGGCATTTATTTGTGGGAAGCTTTTTGATGACTGATTGGATCTCTTTGCTTGCAATTGGTTGGTTGAGGTCTTCTGCTTCTTCTCTGGTCAGTCTAGGTTGTTCATATATTTCCAGGAAATTGTCCATTTCCTCTACATTATCCAGTTTGTTGCCATACAGTTGTTCATAGTATCCTCTTATAATTTTTTTAATTTCTTTGGGATCTGCAGTAATGTCACCTTTCTCATTCATTATTTGGTTTATATGGGTCTCCTCTCTTTTTGATTTTGTCGTCTAGCTAGGGGCTTGTCAATCTTGTTGATCTTCTCAAAGAACCAACTTTTGGTGTTATTTATCCTCTCTATTGTTTTTTTGTTCTCTATGTCATTTATTTCTGCTTTAATCCTTGTTATTTCTTTTCTTCTACTTGGTTTAGGATTGGTTTGCTGTTCATTTTCTAGCTTCTTCAGTTGATCCATTACTTCTTTGATTTTGGCTCTTTCTTCCTTTTTAATATATGTGTTTAGTGCTATAAATTTCCCCCTCAGTACCACTTTTGCTGCATCCCATAGGTTTTGGTATGTTGTGCTCTTATTTTCATTCATCTCTGTATATTTAGCAATTTCTCTTGCTATTTCTTCAACCCACTGATTGTTTAGGAGTGTGTTGTTTAACCTCGGGTATCTGTGAATTTTCTAAGTCTCTGATGGTTATTGACTTCTAATTGTATTCCATTGTGGTCAGTGAATGTGCTGTGAATAATTTCAGTCTTTTTAAATTTATTGAGCCTTGTTTTATGTCCCAGCATATGATCTATTCTGGAGAAAGTTCCATGAGCACTAGAGAAGAATGTGTATCCTGGTGATTTGGGATGTAATGTTCTGTATATGTCTGTTAAATCCAATTCATTTATCAGATTGTTTAGGTTTTCAATTTCCTTATTGGTCTTCTGTCTGGTTGATCTATCTATAGGAAAGAGTGATGTGTTGAAGTCTCCCACAATTATTGTGGAAACATCAATTGCTTCCTTTAGTTTTGCCAGTGTTTCTCTCATGTATTTTGTGGCACCTTGATTGGATGCATAAACATTTATTATTGTTATTTCTTCTTGTTGAATTGCCCCTTTTATTAGTATGTAGTGGCCTTCTTTGTCTCTCATAAAATCCTTGCATTTAAAGTCTATTTTATCTGAGATTAGTATTGCTACACCTGCTTTCTTTTGGCTGTAGCTTGCATGAAATATTTTTTTCCATCCTTTCACTTTCAATTTCTTTGTATTTCTGTGTCTAAGATGAGTCTCTTGTATGCAACATATTGATGGTTCATTTTTTTTGATCCATTCTACAAAACTGTATCTTTTAATTGGGGAGTTTAATCCATTTACATTCAATGTTATAACCATGAAGGCATTTCTTGAATCAGCCATCTTATCCTTTGGTTTATGTTTGTCATATATATTTTTTCCCTCTCTCTATTAATATCCTTTAATGTACCCATAACGAATCTCTTTAGTACTGAACCTTTCTCCATGTCTCTCTCTCCTTTCTTTGTTTCTCTGTCTGTAGGGCTCCCTTTAGTATCTCCAGTAGGGCAGGTCTCTTGTTAGCAAATTCTCCAGCATTTGTTTGTCTGTGAAAAATTTAAGCTCTCCCTCAATTTGAAGGAGAGCTTTGCTGGGTAAAGTATTCTTGGTTGGAAATTTTTCTCACTCAAAATTTTAAATATATCGTGCCACTGCCTTCTCGCCTCCATGGTGGCTGCTGAGTAGTCACTACTTAGTCTTATGCTGTTTCCTTTGTATGTGGTGAATTGCTTTTCTCTTGCTGCTTTCAGAACTTGCTCTTTCTCTTCTGTATTTGACAGTGTGATCAGAATATGTCTTGGAGTGGGTTTATTTGGATTTATTCTATTTGGAGTTCACTGGGCATTTATGATTTGTGTATTTATGTTGTTTAGAAGATTTGGGAAGTTTTCCCCAACAATTTCTTGGGGAAATACTCTTCCTAGACCTTTACCCTTCTCTTCCTCTTCTGGAACACCAATGAGTCTTATATTTGGATGTTTTATATTATCTATCATATCCCTGAGGCCCATTTCGATTTTTTCAATTTTTTTCCCCATTCTTTCTTTTGTTCTTTCATTTTCCATTCTGTCATCTTCCAGGTCACTGATTCATTGTTGACTTCTTCTAGTCTTGTAATATGAGTATCCAGAATCTTTTTAATTTGGTCAGCAGTTTCTTTAATTTCCATAAGATCATCTATTTTTTTATTTACTCTTGCAATGTCTTCTTTATGCTCTTCTAGGGTCTTCTTAATGTCCTTTATATCCTGTGTCATGCTCTTCTTCATGTCCTTTATATCCTGTGCCATGGTCTCGTTGTTCATCTTTAGTTCTTTGATTAATTGCTCCAGGTACTGTGTCTCCTCTGATCTTTTGATTTGGGTGCTTGGGCTTGGGTTATCCATATCATCTGGTTTTTTCATATGCTTTAAAATTTTCTGTTGTTTTTGGCCTCTTGGCATTTGCTTAACTTGATAGGGTTCTTTTAGGATTTGTAGACCAACTGAAATCCTTATCTCTAATTTGTCAGATCAACAGCTTCATCGAGTACACTTTCTCTAACTAACCAGTAGGTGGCATCCACGAGCCACCTGTTCCCCTCAAGTCAGTTCTCCCCCGCTTTGTCTTTGTGGTGAGTGGGGGAGTGAGTCTTGTGGGGTCCAACTGGTGTACCAAGCTTGCATGTGTAGTTGGTGTTGCCTGTGCTGTATATGGGGTGTGTGTTTGGGCTGTCAGGGAGGGGGGGCAGCTCTAACAATCAAATCTTCCTGGTATTCCTGGAGTTTTAAGGCTGCTGCAATAGTCTAATCCTTCAGTTCAGTCCTGCCACAGTTTGTCTCTGCTGCTGACCCACAAGTCCTTGGTATTGGCATATGGCCTCTGAGACTTGCGAGTGGGTCCCTCTTCCAGGCTGTGCACCCCCAGGTCCTCTGTTGAGGGATGACTGTGCTATGTCACAGGTGAGTGCCACCCCCCAGGGTGGTGCTGGGCTGCAGGGCTGTGTAGGGAGGCTCCCAGTCTGCTGAAAGGATGGCTGAATGGGGCGTATTAATTCACACTGCTCCACCTTCCCAACTCTGAGACAACCAGCTGAGAGTGCAGGGAAGGCTAATGTGGTGTGTGTGTATTATTGGAAGCACTTCCGTCACACTGGATTGTCTGGGGCAGCTCTGGGCTATGGGGCCGGCAACGGGCAGGAGTGTTCCCTGTCCACCAGGATGATGGCTGTGAGCGGACACCCCCTTTCCATGGGAAGTTGTGGTGTTCAGTGAATTTTCTCAGCCACTGGATTACTGCCTTTTGTCTCAGAGCTCTCTTAGTTCTGCTCTTGTCTTGACCTGCCCAAATTGCAAGTCTTTGAGGCTTTTTGTATTGGGCTTCTTAGAGTAATGGTTTTAGAAAAAGAAAAAAGATACATATATATATATATAAAAAGGGCCCTCCTCGTAGATCTAATGGTTTATTGAAATGCTAAGAGACAAAGCAATTAGGGCCATTAAGGAAAGGTCCAGAGGGCAGAGAGACAGTTTTTCTTCTGGATTTGCCTATGAGCCTCAGGGCCTGAGCTCTGCCCTTCCCCTTTCTATGTTCTCCAGAACTCCAAAAAGCCTCCGCTTTTATTTTTGGGTTTTTCTTGCTGTTTTTGCTATCCCTATCTCCTCTCCGCTGGGCTGGCTGCTCCTGGATTCTCTGGTGTCTGGTCTCAGTCTATCTATGATTGGAGTTTGGATCAGTAGAATGAGTTTCTGATAAGAGCTGCCACTGTAGTTCTCCCTTCTCGTTCCCAGTGCTGATGGCCCCACCACCCACAGGACTGAGCCTGGCAGGGAGGCTGCAAAACTTACAGATTTTGCTGATCTCAGCTGTTCCATGCATTTGTGAGTGTTGTATAAAGTATGCCCAAAGTCAAATTGCTCTGTGGTGTCCAGTCCACGCAGTTTCTGGCTTTCTACCTACTTCCCTGGAGGAGTAACTAAAACATACACCTCACCACTCCACCGTCTTGCCCCGCCTCTGACAGTGTTCTTTTATGTAAGAAATTACTATAAACAGAGTTGCAAGTTAAACTTAAAATTAAAAGGCTTGAGTAAAACTTTGGCTTTGAATTTATAAAGTTACTGCAACAAATTAAATATTTATTTTAAACCCAAGGAGCTATAGATTTTTTGGTGCACAAAATTCCTCCTTTGGTATTTTAAAAAACCTCACATTGATCCCCTTCCCCATATACTCTAAGATGGACTGATGCCCTGAATGTGCCACAAATTCACTTTTCTGTCCCTTTTCTGGTTCTGTTCAATGGTTTGTGAATACATTGGCGAGATGGAATGATGGGTAAATAAATGAACAAAAGAATGGTGAAAAGTGACCTCTTCTATGAAGTTTTCCTAGCTACTCATACTAAGAGTGTTGTTCCCTTTAGCACTCTGTATTAAATGTGTTCATTCATTCAGCAAACATTTAATGAGTACCTAAATATGTGGCATTGTTCTAGGCACTGGGGATATAGATCAGTAATAAGATCAGCAAGGTCCCTCTTCTGAAGGAGAGAGACAGAACCAGGGCCATAGACAATACTGTAATCAAATAAGCAAATAAACATAATTTCAGATAGTTATTAGCATCAAAATATAATAAAACAAGGCAATGTTACAGGATGAGGAAAAGGTTAATTTAAGGAAGGGAGGTCCTCTCCACCGAGGTGAACTTTGAGCTGAGGGCTGAATAACCAGAAGGAACGAGCTCTGTGAAGGCCTGAGCAAAAAGAGATGCAGGCAGAGGGAGAGCTCTCAAGTTGTGGACAAGTTTGGCAAGTTCCAGAAAGAGGTCCTTTACTTCTCAGCCTAGTACTGAGAAAGGTCAGTGTCTTGCTGACCTAGAATGGCCTGGTCACTGGGCATGAGACGGTTTACCAACTAGACTTCTCTAGGCTCCATATTCTATATTTTCTCCCTCCCAATCCATTGAAATTATATTATTCAATTTCTGCTAAGGAACTTAAGTCATTTAATACAGGTGCACAAATGCACTTACCATACCCGGATACCTATGTACATGTGCACATACACATGAATGCTGTACACAGGTACATTAACACACCCACACTCCATGTGGATTGACCAGAAAGAGAAGCAAAGACACAGAATAGGAACATGACTTACTTTTGCCATTCAAGGCAGTAGAGATGAACG
Source organism: Choloepus didactylus (assembly GCF_015220235.1). NCBI lineage: Eukaryota > Metazoa > Chordata > Mammalia > Pilosa > Megalonychidae > Choloepus > Choloepus didactylus. The sequence goes on from NC_051312.1 coordinate 19,654,855, forward strand.
ATATACCTTCATAGTCCTGCCTTAGAGGCTAAAACATGCAACGCCTGTCTCAGCCAAAGCTGGAGAGAGGTGACGGAGAAAAGATGCAAAGAGTAGAAAGGATGAATTGGTAAGTGTGGACTCCAGAAGGATGAGGCCATAGCAGAAAAGACATCAGGACACACAGCAGGGTCTAAAACAGGAATGGGAACAGCCAAGGACTTACCCGGGCCTTCAAAGTCGGGTCATTGAAATGGGCCACAGGATACTTCTTGCTATTCATCATGAGTGCTTTTATCTCAGAGTTTTTGTGGTAAAAGGGCAACTTTGTGGTCTTTTTTGGATCAAATGTTGTCTTCCACTTGGCTGGAGGAAAGAGGGGGGAGGACAGACTTAACGTAGGTGGATAAGGATGAAGAGGAGCTAAAAGCTCTGTTGGCTAGGAAGGGACAGGTACGTTGGGATTTGGTTGTTGAACTTGGGGCTAGATGGGCTTTGACGCCAGGAAGGAAGGAAGGACCCACAATTGGAAGACGGTCAGGTTGCGGGCCCCCTTACCACTCAGGTAGATAGCGTTGAGGAGGACGAGGCGGGTGTCAGAGGGCAGGTGGTCCAGCAGATGAGTGATTTTGTGGTTGGTGTTCTCGGCCACCCAGGTGTTGATGAGTTTCAGGTTGACATCACTGTCGTTGCTCAGGACCCTGGGGCTGCTGCCATACAGACTCTGAGAGGCGTTCACAAAGCTGTCTCGTATAGCCAGGTCTGGGGGGCAGGTTGAGAGGGAAGGTGTGAGCGCCCCGCACACCCCCTTCCCCGTCCAAGAGCAGACGTTGGGAGTGCAAGGATTTCCCATAGTTCTTTTCAATCACTCCAATAAGTAGACTATGTTGGAACTAGGGATGCAGCCCCCTTCTATAGATACAGCAAATGAGACCCAAACAAGGCAAACTCGGGACTAAGAGCAGGAGAACTGGGTCCTAGACCCTCCTTGCATCTACTTGCTACGTGACCGTGACTTGGCAAGATAACTCTTTGAGAGATTAACTTCTGTTGGCTTCCCTGCATTTTCCCTCTTTTCTTTCCTGAATCTAGCAGGGAACACACTCTGTTTCCCCGCTTCGGTGGAGGTTTGTGACAAGACTTTCTGGCTTTTGTTCTCCAAAGCCCAAGTCCCCTGAAGGAAATAGTATTTGAAAGAGAAATTTTTCCTGGACTAAACAAATAAAAGACATTTCCCAAGGCTTTGCGGATGCTTAGGTACAGCTCAAGACCCCAGAATCCTGGCAAAACCCCAGGGCAGGAGTGGAAGAGGGAGGGTGGCTGAAAGCCCTAAAATAATGGAGGCAGTTGTATTTCCCACCAATCCAGCAAGACAGAGGATAAAGTCGCTTTATAGCAAATAAATAAATGCAACTTTTCTTGCACACTTCTGAACCATATTTTTCCCGTCTCTAAATAGAGGATGTTTTTAGATGATGGAGGTGACAGGAGAGTTTTCTTTTTCTTACTTTCTGTTTTCTTTTTGCCTCTCTGTAATTTTCTCAGTTTTCTACAATGAAAGAGTATGGCTTCTATAATTTAAAAAATTACAGGCATTTTTTTTCTTTCCTTTTTTTTTTTTTTAATAAAGGGGGCTTAGATTAGGATCAAACCTTTTTAACAAGTACCACTGTATTTTAAAACAAAGTCATCTCTGAAGCCCTCAGTGTAAAATGGATCTGGTTGAGGCTGGGTGGGAGCTCAGAGCCCACCTGGCTCCAGCTGCCCCTCGCTGGAGGTGGTCCCTCCCCGCCCCCACTCGGCTTTCCTGATCCCCTGTGCCCTACTCCTCCCCATGGCTCTTGAAACAGCTATGCACAACTCCAGGACTCTGTGGGACAAGGTTTGAAAACAAATGCATTATATCATTTTGGAAGTTTAATATTCTTACTATGGTTGTTATGGTTACCTAATTAATAAAGCAATAGATGTAAATGGTAGCAAATTCAAGTAACATAAAAGTACAAAGAATGAGAGTCCCAGGACCCAACATCCCCTAACCCCAAGATGAGCAATTTCTTTGCCAGTTTTATGTCTATAGCTCTCTAACCCTCTCATAACCTTCACTCACGAATGCATAAGCACATTCTTTGTTCTAAAATGAGTTACTGAATGGAAATGACTTAGCCAAGGTCTCACCACAAGGAGGGATAGCTGCAGAGTCAGGATGATTATTCTGCTCCTCGTGGCCACCAGACACTTCTGCTAAGGCTGTTGACTGCTCTCCGCTTCAACCCTGATGTTCTAACTCCAACTTCCCCTCTGCTCTCTTTCCCCAATGCTGGATCCCCCTTCAGAGGGTCTCAGGACCCTTCTTAGCAGCTGCTGCCCCTCCACTCCGCACTCACCTGGACTGTGGAAGATCTGAGAGACCGAGGAGACGCCGTTAGATGCGAAGGCCTTCAGGGTCTGGTGGACACAGGCAGCGTCCTCGGGGTAAGAGAGGACGCTCTCCAGGTTTCTCTTGGTGCTGGCCCCAGCCCCTAAAACAGAGGGCGGAGATGAAGGCATCTGTGGCGGAAGTGGACAACCCACCATTTGGGATCAGGCTGGAATGAGGGGTTGTTCCCTGTTTTGGAGAGGGTCACGGATCATTAGAGCTGTAAGCCTCCTTTTGGAAGAAGAAAAGTGTCAGAAAGAGAGGGGTGGGGCCGTTATGAACAATCACCAAGTTTGGCTTCTCCAGGGCTTCGAGTACTCTCTCCTTTCCCATTTCCCTACCTATTTAAATCACACTCATCATTCAAGGCTAGGTGCAACCACTGCCTGTTTCACACATCAACTATCATATGGTTGGCTTTGGTTTACAAAAACTCGCCCTATAGGCCAGGGCATACGATTACTACTTAGAGGTGAAATCAAGGAATTATTAAAGGGGATGACAAATACCTTTTCAGAAATTCATTCATTATTAAGTGTTCATTGTACACCTCTTCCGTGCAGTGATAGCTAACACTTATTGAGCATTTGCTGTGTTTCAGGCATCACAAATGCTCCTCCCACATTATCTCATTGAATCTTCACAATAACTTTTTTACATAAGGACAATCACTCTCCCCATTACCCAGATGAGGAAACTGAGGTTTAAAGACCAAGTAACTTGCTCAATTTAAGGCCAAGCAGCAAGTAAGTGGAAGATGGAGATAGGAGTTGAGCCATATCTTATGAGCAATGAAGAAATTAACTAAAGCCAACCCACTGAAATTTGCCTCCCAGTGGATATTTGGCAATGTCTGGAGACATTTTGGTTGTCGCAACTGGAGGGTAGGGTACTGCTGGCATCTAGTGGGCAGAGGCAGTGATACTGGGAATTCAGAACTCCGGAAGAAAGGATCTTCACCGCTCACTGTATTTCTCTCTAGTGGCCTCCTGGATTTTCCCTGTGGGAAGAATAGCTCTCTCCACCGCTTGCAACAATTTGTTTGTACCATTCCCAGGGTAATTACCCCATGGGAGGTGACAGTGCTCCCTGAGGGAAAGCAGAGGGATTAACATTTATTTGACTTCCCTCTGAGTCAGGCACCAGACTATCTGTTTCCATTTTATACATGAGGACATAGGCTCAGAGAGTTTAAGTGATCTGTCCAAGGTCACACACCTAAAAAGCATTACCAGGATTCTCCTCTAGGTCTGTCTCTGATGGTTTTATCTTCCATATCATCAAACCCTGAGCCATGGTTGGTAGCTGGGACCTTGTTTTAAATGTTCTTGCATAGTCTACAAGGTTTCACAAGCAACTGTTCCTATTTTTAAACCACTGTTAAATGAAGGAATGAATGGATGTTCAAGAATGAAAAGATACTGCTCCCGTACCCCCCATATGTAACCCACTTTTACAGCTTCCTCCCAGAGGCCTAGTCTTGTAGAAGATGTCTAGTGGATGGCCCAAAGGAGGGTGTCACACCACTATGTGACCTGGAGAAAATTCCATCAGGTTCTTACCAAGCAGGATGTGACTGAGGAGGCTGGCGACGCTGAACGGGGAAAAAGCCATGTTTGTCTCAGGCTTCTTCACATCAGAGAAGGCGTGGTAGAGCTTCAGGGAGAAATCTATCAAAGCATCTTCCAACACAGTCTCTGCTGCTTGACTCTCCAAACCAGAGCAGGATATGACAGGCCCTGGGCAGGAAGGCTCAGCAGCAGGCTGGATGAGAGGATCTGTGGGGGTCTGGGTGGTGGGCTGGGTGGTGGGTTGGGTGGTGGGTTGGGTAGTGGCCTGGGTGGTGGGCTGGCTGGTGGGTTGGGTAGTAGATTCAACAGTGGTATTGGCTCTTATTTTGATGGTTGGGTTGGTGGTTGAGTTGGTTGTCAGCGAGTTAGAAGAGTCCATGCTGTGTAGAATAGAATTGGGGTTATCTCCCTCTGAGATGTTTCCTTTGTTTCCCTCTTGCAAGCTCTCTGGATCTGTGGAGTTGTAGCTGGCCTCTTTTGGATTTGAGGAGGCTCCATCCTGTGGTTCAAGAAACTGAGTTTCATTTTTCTTATTATGAGAGTCTCCTCAAACACTCAAAGTTGGAAGAGAAGGTGGGGATGTGAAAATGTCCTGTACCAGAGAGTAATTCCCGGAAACGCTGGTGGGGGAGGGTAAACCCTGGGGTCACCATCACTAACTCCTTCAGGTAGGGGGCAATGTGGGGGCACCAGGGCAGGGATATTCTCTGCAGAAGATGCGGGGTAGCCAGGAATTCTGTTATCAATTGAGCAACTGCTGCCATCTAGGAAGTTGTCTCCTGAACACTGAAGCTGAGAGCCATTTACCTACATTCTTGTAACTTCTTTTAAATACCTGCCTGCTGTCTTGATTCCTCTGCTTGGCCCATATAGACATGTGAGCTTGTGCTTGCTTTAGAACAATGATTTTACAGATTCGGGGTTGTGACTCATTAGTGGATATTGAAAACAATCAGCATTCCAAAAGAAAGAAAGAAAAGGAAATAATAGAGACCAGTAGTTCTCAACCTGGCGTGATTTTGCTCCTCAGGTAATATTTAACAATGTTGGAGACATTTTGATTGTCATAACTGGGGGGAGTGCTACAGGCATCTAGCAGAGAAAGGCCAGGGATACCACAAAACATCCTACAATGCACAGAACAGCCCCTCCTAACAAAGTATCATCCAGCTCCAAATGCCAGTAGCCATCCAGTTGAGAAACCATGTATTATCCCCATCCTGCAGATGAAGAAATCACTGCTCAGACATACTGAGTAACTAGTCCAGGGTCTCGCAGAAGTGGGGGGTTGGGGTTGGGGGAGGTGGGGAGGGAAAGCTAAGATCCCTTGCTCATAAATATACCATCTGCTGAATCTGAAAGGACATTGCTGATGCCCATTGTCACACACACGTACACACATGCATGTTGCAAACATGTTACATACACCCCAAAGCAGGCGTTCGTCTTTCTCCTGGACTCCCCGACTTCCTTGCTTTTATATCACAAAATGCTGTCCGTTTCGTTGCTCTCTGATCCTCCTGCCAAGCTTGTTTGGTGGACAAGGTGGGGCTATTTGTAAACTAGGACAACAGGGCTTGGAGACATGACTTGCTCAAGACCACCCAGCTGGCAGCAGTAGTCCAAGATGAAAACCTGCATCTGTCTAATTCCAAGCTGGCAGCCTTTCCACACTTGATGGATGAGGACGTCTCCTCACTCCCTGAAGCTGAAGGGTTAAACCTCAGCCCCACCCCCTCCATCCCACCCCCACCCCAGGAAGGAGCCGTTTACCCCAGCTAGGAGCAGCAGCACGAGGGTCAGCAGGGTCAGCCTGGGGGCCATCTGGGCAGCAACCTCAGCCGGGGACCTGTGGAGGCAGCTGGTGTCAGAGTCAGCCCCCGAGCCTGCCCGGGAGCCAGAGGCCCCCCACCCCTCCCCACCCCACTCGGGACCCGCCCCCATTCCTTTCCCAGTCCCAGCCCTTCTCTTCCCTCCCACTGCTCTCTCCCAGGGCCACTTTCTCCATGACTCCTCCCTCTGTTTTGTTTTCCCTAAACCGCCTCCTTTTCCCGGCACCCACTGGCCTGTTCTCTCCCCAGCCCGGGTCTCCGTCCATCTGTTCAATCAAGGGGGTCCTGCTTTAGTCAAACAATGGGGCCAGAGGCAGGGAGAGGAGGAGAGGTCTAGAGGGGGCTGTCCACCCCAACCCCAAGCAGGAGGCAGGGGGAGGAGGAGGTAAAAGTCTCAAGTGGCAGCCAGCCTGCAGAGCCTGCAAAGATGAAAGGTTGGCAGGGAACTGGGGGGTGGGGGGTTTGGGGGGGAGGGCAGCCCACCTCCCCAGTCCTCTCCACTCCAGGCTCCCAGCCAGGGCCAAACCTGCTCCAAACTCCTGGTCCGTGGGCAGCTTCAGTGCAGACTGAGTGGACAGTCCTGCAAAATCAGGGAGGGCAGAGTGTGTGAGGAGGGGTGTCAGCCTTAGCTATTGGCTGGCCCAGGACACTGCCCAGTTACAAATTAAGGAAGATTGATCGCTGGTGTGAGTTCCCGTAAGTCAGGATGTGACAGACCACTTGGTCCTACTTTGTGGGTCAGGGCCGGGAATTGAGCCCATAGCCCCTTGGGAGGCAGGGTGGGGGGACTTGGGTGCAGCTCTCGGCCACACACAACCACAGCTCCGCCCGCCCCCCCATCTCCCACAGGCAGGGCTTTTTGGATCCTGATTAAAAATAGGGCAGACACAGCACGTACTCCGCAGTTTGCAGGGAACCGAGCTTATGTGGAATTGTTCGACTCAGCTGATCCTGAAAGTAACCCTTTAGAAATAGGCCTGAACATACTCATTTGATAGTTAAGAAACTGAGCCTTAGCGCAGTTAAATATCTGGCCCATGACCCTTCTAACACCAAGACAACCCTGGACTGGGACCTAGGTCTCCTGAAGTCCCAACCCCCGCCAGGCTCTATCATGGTTCTTCCCTTGCTTAAGAGAAACTCCACCCGGCTCAGGAAACATTTGTCTGAAGCAAAAAACTGAAGGCTGGGATGTATGTGTTTGGGGTGGGGGGTGGGGGTCACCGGCCTAAGAACCTGGATGTGAGACCTGGCTTTCTGTGTGTCTCAGGCAAGTTGCTTTCCCTCTCAGCACCTACATCTCCTCTTGGGATCTCCAGATAAAAATACAGGACACCCTGTGAAATGTGAATTTCAAATAATCAACAAACAATCTTTTAGTATAAGTATATCCCGATATTGCCTGGGACATACTTATGCTAAGTTTTCAGGTCGTTTATCTGAAATTCACATTTAACCGAGCATCCTGTATTTTATTTGCTAAATTTGGCAACCCCACCGTCTCTGAGAAACAAAGAGTTTGTGTCAGATGGTCTAATGTTCTGTGGTGGGTCTCACCGTGGGCTGTCCACTAGTCAGGACAACTGGCTGCTAGCACCAGAGCTGCTACGCTAAACTGACCAATAATGGAAACAGAAGAATGTTTGCTTATATGCTGGGGGTCCTTGGAGAAGACCTGAAAAAGTCTCCATCCTGGCTTTGCCACCCCTCAGTGCTTTGGTTCTAAACCATAGGAAGTTACTTTATATCAGTGCATCCTTTGAACAGCTGCACACAAAATGCCACTTCTCCAAGAGGGTGGCCTCAAAGGCACGGCAAGCTAGTGGATTCTGGGAATGGGTCAACAGTCCAAAAAGAAGGTCGTAGAAAGCAGCCTCATTCCCTGAGTGCTTACCATGAGCCAGGCACTGGGCAAGGTGCTCTCCATTTCTCTCTCATTAATTCTCATGCCACCTATGAAATGGGTACTAATATTAATTCTATATTAAATGCATTTTAGAAAAATGAGGCTCAGAGAAAGTAATTTGATTCACCCAAGGTCACACAGCTAGTAAGCTGCAGAACCAGGACTTGGACCCAGTCCATTTGTCCCCCAAAGTCTGTACTGACTGCCTGTGCTTTACTGACCCATGGCAGGGGCTAACCGGAAGCAGGGAGCTGAGGAGCATCCTTTGCCAGCTGCAGGGGCCTGATGCTTTGTGGGCTAAAGTCCAGGTGTGAACAAGGCCCAGTGGAGAGGCTTTCTCAGACTGTGAGTCTGCCTGGGTGCAGCCATCTCAGCTCTTGAGCAAATATCTTTTACTCTGCATTTTAAAGGGTTTCCCAGCCTGGAGACTCTGCTACTTGATGAAACTAGAGCTGAAGCTAAAGCTCTTCCCTCATGAGAACACTAGACCTCTCCCCCAATGTGACTAGTTGAGATGGACTTAGGGTATTTACGGAATTTCTCCCTAGTGAAGGTAGTCACATAGACAATCAGTGTAGGGTTGTGAATTCAGCCCTTCTCCCCCCTGGATGCAGGTCTAGGTTTCGTCTGCCAAAAAGATCTTTGCTTCACATGAGCATGGCTTCTCTCTCCTGTGTGCTGAGGTTCAAGTTCTCACTAAAGCTTTTCCTATCCTGAGGCTTTATCAGATTTTCCTCCCAAGTGAGTCCTCTGATACTGAAGGTAAAAGTTATTGTGCATGAACCTTTCTCACCATCTTTACACCTGTAGTTTCTTCTGTTAAGAAAAATGATCTGAAACTTGGTAGGAGGGCAGAAGAATTGGGGTCACTTTATTCTCAGAACGGTTTGAGTGACTGTGTTTTCAGCTCTCCACAGATGGAACACATCTAGTTGCAGAGGAGAGAAGTTGGTTGGTTACATATAAAGAATGCCTTGGGCATCAGGGCTCAATCCTTTCTCTGGAACCCTGGTGTTCTAGTTTGCTAATGCTGCTGGAATGCAAAACACCAGAAATGGATTGGCTTTTATAAAAGGGGGTTTATTTGGTTACACAGTTACAGTCTTAAGGCCACAAAGTGTCCAACGTAACTCATCAACAATTGGGTACCTTCACTGGAGGATGGCCAATAGTGTCCGGAAAATCTCTGTTAGCTGGGAAGGCACGTGGCTGGTGTCTGCTCCAGAGTTCTGGTTTCAAAATGACTTTCTCCCAGGATGTTCCTCTCTAGGCTTCAGCTTCTCTCCAAAATGTCACTCTCAGTTGCTCTTGGGGCGTTTGTCCTCTCTTAGCTTCTCTGGAGCAAAAGTCGGCTTTCAAAGGCCGTCTCCAAAATGTTTCTGTAAGTTGAAGCTCCTCTCTCAATTCCAGTGCGTTCTTCAAAGTGTCCCTCTTGGCTGTAGCTCCTCTTCAAAATGTCACTCACAGCTGCACGGAGTTCATCAGCTCATTTATATGGCTCTGGCGACTCAACTTAGACCCACCCCAAATGGGCGGAGCAACACCTCCATGGAAATTATCCAATCACAGTCATCACCCACAGCTGGGTGGGGCACATTCCAAAGAAACACTCAAAGAATTACAATCTAATCAACACTGATAATGTCTGCCCAAACAAGATTACATCAAAGATAATGGCGTTTGGGGGACACAATACATTCAAACCGGCACACCTGGTTAAGAAAGAACATTCTAGAGGAAGAAATTTTTGTTTGATTTCTTATTTACTATGGATCACGGCCCAGACACTTCACATCCAGTAGGATGCCTCTTATTTTAAAAATGGAAAACAACAAGTGCTGGTTTAAAGAAATTTAATATGTTCAGTATGATTCAATTAATTAAAGAAAAATAGAAAGTGTTCCTTTTTTTAACATTCCTTTTATTGAGATATATTCACATACCATGCAGTCATACAAAACAAATCACACATTTGATTGTTCACAGTACCATTACATAGTTGTACTTTGATTACCAAAATCAATCCCTGACACCTTCATTACCACACACACAAAAATAACAAGAATAATAATTAAAGTGAAAAAGAGCAATTAAAGTAAAAAAAGAACACTGGGTGCCTTTGTCTGTCTGTTTGTTTCCTTCCCCCATTTTTCTACTCATCCATCCATAAACTAGACAAAGGGGAGTGTGGTCCATATGGCTTTCCCAATCACATTGTCATGCCTCATAAGCTACATTTTTATACAATCGTCTTCAAGATTCATGGGTTCTGGGTTGTAGTTTGATAGTTTCAGGTATCCACCACCAGCTACCCCAATTCATTAGAACCTACAAAGGGTTGTCTATATTGTGCATAAGAGTGCCCACCAGAGTGACCTCTCGGCTCGTTTTGGAATCTCTCTGCCACTGAAGCTTATTTCATTTCCTTTCACATCCCCCTTTTGGTCAAGAAGATGTTCTCCATCCCACGATGCCAGGTCTAGATTCCTCCCCAGGAGTCATATTCCACATTACCAGGGAGATTCACTCCCCTAGGTGTCAGATCCCACTTAGGGGGGAGGGCAGTGATTTCACCTGCCAAGTTGGCTTATCTGCGACATTTCTAATTCTAACCTTTGACCCCAGCTCTCTATCTCCACTCTGGATAGAAAATCCAGTTTTGTACTATTTACTCAGCTGTGAATCTGGTCCCTTTCAGTTTGTTATTTCTTGTTTTGACCTGCTGTTTCTGCTTCCATGCACTGCTCCAGTCCCCGGAAAGTCAGCTCACCTGACCCATCCCTCATTCAGCCTACGTCTCACAGGGGTCAGACGGCTAGGACCCTAGACCTGCCCAGTTTGGACATGGAGCTTTCAGGGTCATTTACCCAGTTAAGGACTCTTCTTGGCTTCAAATTCTGAAATGCAATTACCCTTGCCCCACAAACCATGTAAATACCTCTTCATCCAAATATTTACCTACCACAGATCATAATTTTTTTCAGATAGAAGAGTGGCTATGCTTTTTTTTTACCCTAGCCATGTATGTGATTAGATGCAGCGCAAAAATGGGGAAAGGGCCTTTGAGTCACACTGACTTGGATTCAAATCCCCCTTCTCTGCTCATTAGCTGTCCAAGGGAACTTCATCTCTCTGGGCAGTCACAATTGCAAAAACCTGTGTTGGGGGGGTTGTGCCATTTACTCTATTCAGACATTTTGAGACTTAAATAAAATGGGTTTGAAAAGCACCTAAAAGATGCTTGAAAATGGCAGCAGTTGTGCTTGGAGCCTTACAGTTTTGGGGGGTGTACTGAGAATTTTCCAGAAAAAGCCATCACTTTTGGGTCTCATTAGAATGGTCATAAATTGTTTGCTCATGGATGGGGTTTTACGTGAAGGGCAGAGTGAATGAGTTTGCTTGTTTCTTTCTTTCTTCCTTTCTTTCTTTTTTTTCCAAGCAAAAGACCTCACATATTTATTACTGAACCAACTTATTCATGCAGAAGCATAAAAGCAAAGAAAAGCCAGGTTTTTCCCCAATAAAATAAGTCCAACTGTTCAGAAAGGGGGACTTTTTCAACTTGAAGGTGCTAGTGAACTTTTTCAACTTGAAGGTGCTAGCAAACCTTACTTCTCCATGTAAACATGCTAATTTGTCAATGCCAGTACAAAGCTCAAAAATACAAAAAAGTACAAAATCTAATACATTTTTTTGATTACTCTTCATAGTATTGCCGTTATTTAAACTTTTAGCTAATTTAATGGTATCTTATTGTGTGCCATCACGTGTTATTCCTTGCAGACCCAGCTTGGTTCTTCTCCAATGTCTCCTCTTGGAGTTGTACCTGATTTCATTGCCAGTTTTCATTTGAATCCATGGAGGAATGGGATGATTCTGTTTTTGTTTCTTGGCCAGGAATCGCTTGATTCTAAAAGTCTTATGAGAAGACATGGTGAAGTTGGCAGTTAAAGGTACCCACAACAATCATGAGTTTGTTTCTTGAACAAAGAATGCTTCTAGGCCTGCCTTGACTTATAGTTTCATTTTTTGATGAGATATGTAATGCAAAAATCATCTGGAATGGCTTTTGAGAGTCTCTGTATCATTAAAAAAAAAAAAAAAACTGTAATCACCAGCCAGTTCAAGCAGTAGAACAGTGTTGGCCCTCCAGAAGCCCCCTGTGTTTCCTCCTCAGTCACAACTCCATTCCCCTAGAGGAAGCCACCATCCCAGTATTATGGGAATCACTTCCTTACTTTTCTTCATAATTTTGCCACCTATGTTGCTATCCCAAAGCAATACAGTTAGTGTTGCCCATTTTTGACATTTAAATAGATGAAATCATGCAGTGTATATTTTTAGGTATCTGGCGTCTCTCCCTCAACATTATGCCTTTGAGATTTACCCATGCCATTGCATGTAGCTGCAATTTGTTCATGGATTCCACTGAACTGTACGTTCAGTGTTTCCAGTTCCAGGCTGTCCTGTAATATGCTGCTATGAACATGTTTATGTACCCTGTATGTCTAGTTCTCTAGTACATAATGTGTATACACACACACACACACACACACACACCCCTAGGAGTAGCATTGCTAAGTCATAAGACATGTGCACCTTGAACTTTCCTGCCATCTTCCAAAGTGATTTTAACAATTTACATTCCCACAGCAGTGTAACAAAGTTACTATTTCATCACATCCTCACTAACTCCTAGTATTGCCGTAATTTAAACTTTTAGCTAATTTAATGGTATCTTATTGTGGTCTTAACTTTTATTTCCCTGATTACTAACGAGATTGAGCACTTTTTCATGTTTATTGTCCATTTGGATTTGTGTCTGTGTAATATATCTTGTGACAAAAACTGATAAACTGTTCATCAAAATTGTTTCCTTTTTCTCCTGACCACACATTTAGACGACCTCTTTCTGCTTGCCTTGCAGTTACATGAGCCAAGTGACTAAACTCTAGCTACAGAATGCTGATGAGCAATTTCTAGATCTGGATGGAATAATCTCCCAGCCATGAAACTCTCTTTTCTCCCCAATCTGCTCAAGGGATGTCAATGTCCAGGATGACTTTGGAGGCCTCATGTTGAAAATAGCAGATTATCAATCTGGATGTCTGAATGAATTTGTGGAGCAGAAGCACCAGTTTGGGATTTCACCAGAGCAAGAAATAAGCTTCTACAACTTCTACTGTGTTGAAGCACTGAGATTTTGGAGTTGTTTATCATAGCTGTTAGTCTATCTTAACTGATATTTGCCCATTTTTTTGTTTGGCATTTTCTTTTGATTTAGGAGTTCTTTCTGGATACAAGATTTTGTTGGTTATGACTCTATACTGTGGCTTGCCTTTGCATTCTATTAATATTGTCTTTTTCTCCTCTTTCCTGTGTTCTTATGTATGTTTTTTATCATATTTTTAGTGTTTTTTTAATTGTAGAATATAACATATATACAAAAAAGTGACAACTTTACAAGTGCAACCTAACAAGTAGTTAGTAATTTTCAAAGACTATTATAGGTTACAATTTGACAGTTTCAGTTATTTCCTTATTGTGAAATACAACATATATATATGAAAAGGTAATATCTTTCAAATTACCATTTAGCAAGTAGCTATAAAACAAATTTCAAAGGCTGCTATGGATTACAGTTCCACCATTTCAATTCTTTCCTTCTAACTATTCTAATACCCTAGCAACTAAAAAAAGAAAATTATATAAAGATTCAGTATTCACAATCCTTTGTTAAATTCCATCTTGTCTGTTACTACCCCTTCCTCAAATTCAATCACATTCCTGATCTTCAGGGATGTCTAGGCAGTGATCACCCTAACCTGTTCATGTTGAAAAGAAGTGTCAACTCTATGAGCAAAGGGGACACATCTGGTTGATGTTCTTGAAGAGGCTAATGCCTCTGGGTTTTGGGACTTAGCTTGCACAGGAGTACTCTGAAGGATCTAAATCTCTGGAGAATAAACCTTTATAGAGTCTCAGATAGGGATCCAGGCACTTTTTAAGGTTTTCGGAACTACTGTTGACTTGGGCTTATCATATTGTGGTCATTTGGCATATCTAGGTGAAGCTTGCATAGGAGTAACCTCCAGGACAACCTCCTGACTGTATTTGAATTCTCTTAACCACTAAAATCTTATTTTGTTGCCTTTCTTTTCCCTCTTTTGGACAAAAAGCAATCTCAATCTCTTAGTGCCAGGGTCAGGCTCATTCCTGGAATCCATGTCCCACATCACTAGGAAGGCTCATTCATCTTGGGTTCCTGTCCCACGTCAGGGAGAGGGTGATGAATTTATTTGCAGTGTTAGGCTTAGAGAGAGAAAGTCCACATTTGATCAACGAAAGAGGTTCTCTGGAGGTGACTCCTAGGCAGAATTACAGGTGAGCTTAGCCTCCTCTCTACAGCCATTAGTTTCACCTAAGCAAGCCTCAATATCAAGGGCTTGACTTATAAAGTAGGGGGCTCTAAGTTCACATAGCATATGTTATATCCACGATAATCCATCCACATCCCACATTATCATCACTTAGTTGAACAATCCTCATCACTCTCCATTTTAAACAATTCTCATGACTCAAAACATCTTACAACTCTTGTCAGCCCCCAATTATTTGTCCCTAGTATTTGTGTAATATTAGTATGGTATTCCTATTAATTATAGACCCTAGTACGCAATATGTAGATTTTTCCTGTATACCCTTCTGTTGTCAACTCTCTGTGCTAGTGTCATACCTTAGAAGTATATCATGCAAGCTCCTGTCTATATTTATGGTGCTGATCTGTGGGAAACATGCTTTTAAACATCCTGTTCGCCTTCAATACAACTTTGATACTTATAATCCCATTAACAAACAATTGACACCCCTAACCATTACCATACCTTTGAATTCACCATCATTAATATATCATTATCATTCCCCCTCACTAGCTACTATCCATCACTAGGTCCCCAATTTTCTTTTATTAGAAGACATTGTTTTTTACATTGTTCAGATAGTTCATAGAAGTGGTAGCATACAATATCTCTCCTTTTGTGTCTGAGTTATTCTCACTCAGAATTATTTCTTGAAGATTCATCCATGTTGTCATATGTTTCAGGACCTTGTTCCTTCTTACTGCTGTGTAGTATTCCATTGTATGTATATACCACATTTTGTTTATCCACTCGTCTGTTGAAGGACACTTGGATTGTTTACATCTCTTGGAAACTGTGAACAATGCTGCTATGAACATCGGTGTACAAATGTCTGTTTGTGTCACTGCTTTCAAATCTTCTGGTATATACCGAGAAGTGGAATTGCCGGATCATGGGGTAATTCAATATCTAGTTTTCTGAGAAACCGCAAAACTGTCTTCCAGAGTGGCTGTACCATTATACAGTCCCATCAGCAATGAATAAGAGTTTTAATTTCTCCACATCCTCTCCAGCATTTGTAGTTTCCTGTTTATTTGATGGCAGCCATTCTAATTGGTGTGAGATGATGTCTCATTGTGGTCTTGATTTGCATCTCCCTAATAGCTAGTGTAGATGGACATTTTTTCATGTGTTTTTTAGCCATTTGTATTTCCTCTTCAGAGAAATGTCTTTTCATATCTTTTGTCCTTTTTATAATTGAGCTGCTTGTACTATTGCCATTGAGTTGTAGGATTTCTTTATATAAGCAAGATATCAGTCTCTTATCAGATACATGGTTTCCAAATATTTTCTCCCATTGCATTGGCTGCCTCTTCACCTTTTTGACAAATTCCTTTGAGGTACAGAAGCTTTTGATTTTGAGTGGTTCCCATTTATCTATTTTTTTCTTTCATTGCTTGTGCTTTGGGTGCAAGATCTAAGAAGCAACCTCCTAATACTAGGTCTTGAAGATGTTTCCCTTCATTATCTTCTAGTAGTTTTATGGTACTGTCTCTTACATTGAGGTCTTTGATCCACTTTGAGTTAATTTTTGTATAGGGTGTGAGGTAAGGGTCCTCTTTCATTCTTTTTGTTATGGCTATCCAGTTCTCCTAGTCTCATTTGTTGAAGAGACTGTTCTGTCCCAGTTCTGTGGATTTGGGGGCCTTATCAAAAATCAGAGGACCTTATATCTGGGGGTCTATTTCCGAACTCTCGATTTGATTCCATTGATCAATATTTCCATCTTTATGCAAATACCATGCTGTTTTGACCACTGTAGCTTTATAGAAGGCTTCAAAGTCTGGAAGTGTAAGTCCTCCCACTTCATTCTTCTTCTTTAGGATGTTTTTGGCAATTCGAGTCCCCTTTCTCTTCCAAATAAATTTGATAACTAGCTTTTCCAAGTCTGCAAAGTAAGTTGGAATTTGGATTGGGATTGCATTGACTCTGTAGATCAGTTTGGATAGAATTGACATCTTAACAATATTTAGTCTTCCTATCCATGAGCATGGAATGTTTTTCCACCTATTTAGGTCTTTTTTTAAAATTTCTTTTAGTAAAATTTTGTAATTTTCTGTGTAGAGTTCTTTTACATCCTTGGTTAAGTTTATTCCTAGATACTTGATTTTTTTAGTTGCTATTGTGAATGGAATTCAGTTAGGTCATTACTAGTGTATCGGAATATTACTGACTTATGTGCCTTAATCTTATATCGTGCCACTCTGCTGAATTTATTAGCTTAAGTAGCTTTGTGGTCAAATTCTCAGGATTTTTCAAATATAGGATCTTATCATCTGCAAATAATAACAGTTTAACTTCTTCCTTTCCAGTTTGGATACCTGTTATACCTTTATCTTGGCAAATTGCTCTTGCTAGAACTTCTAGCACAATGTTGAATAACAGAGGTGACAGCGGGCATCCTTGTCTCATTCCCAATCTTAGTACCAAGATTGAGTACCAAGCTGGCTGTGGGTTTTTTATATATGCCCTTTATCATATTGAGGAAGTTTCCTTCAAGTCCCAATTTTTGAAGTGTCTTTATCAAAAAGGGATGTTGAATTTTGTTGAATGCTTTTTCAGCATCTATCAAGATGATCTTTTGATTTTTCCATTTTAATTTGTTAATGTGTTGAATTACATTGTTTGATTTTCTTATGTTGAACCACCCTTGCATTCCAGGAGTGAACCCCACTTGGTTGTCATGTATAATTCTTTTTTTTTTTTTTAACATTTTATTTTGGAATAAATTCAAAGTTATAGGAACAGTTGCAAAAACCATACAAACCCCATACACAGAACTCCAGCATTCCCTGACCCCCCCGATACCCCCTGATACCCCCCGATCCACAAACTTTAACATGTTGTCCCGTATAATTCTTTTAATGTGCATTTGGATTCAATCTGCAAATATTTTGTTTAGGATTTTTGCCTCTATATTCATTAGGGAGATTGACCTATAGTTTTCCTTTTTTTGTAATGTCTTTATCTGGTTTTGGTACAGAGTGATATTAGCTTCATAAAATGAGTAGTGTTCGTTTTTCTTCAATTTTTTGAAAGAGTTTGTGCAGGAATAGTGTCAATTCTTTTTGGAAAGTTTGGTAAAATTCCCCTGTGAAGCCATGTGGCCCTGGGCTTTTATTTGTAGGAAGCTTTTTTTTTTTTCCTCAAGGACATTTTATTCTAGTGAGACAGAGAAACAGACTAATGATGGCATTCCTCAAACACTTTATGGAATGAATAAAGGAATAAAGGATGGAATGGAGGGAGGAGGGATCAGTATACATTTTCTAGGATTTTATATAAATGGAATCATACAATGTGTACTCTCTTTGGGGGGGGGGTGTGTCTGACTTCTTTTCCTAAGCAAAATTATTTTGAGATTCATCCATCAATGTTGTCGTATGAATCAATAATTCATTTATTTTCATTGCTGAATAGTATTCCATTGTGTGAATGTACCATGGCTTGTTTATCAGTTCACCTGTTGATGGACAAATTGCTTGCTTCCAGTTTGGAGCTATTGCAAATAAAGATTTTTTAAAATATTCTTTCATTTTTCTTGGGTAAATACCTAAGTGTGGGAGAGCTGGGTCATACGGTAAGTGTATGTTTAGCTTTTTAGGAAACTGCACAACTGTTTTCCAGAATGGCTGTACTGTTCACATTCCTGCCAGCGATGTAAGGAAGTTCCAGTGGTTCCACATACTCACCAATAATTGCTATGGGGAGACTTTTAAATTTTAGATATTCTCGTAGTTGTAGCTCATTGTGGATGATACTGAACATCTTTTCATGTGCTTATTTGCCATCTGTATATTGTAGGAAGCTTTTTGATGACTGATTGTATCTCTTTGCTTGTGACTGGTTTGTTGAGGTCTTCTATTTCTTCTTGGGTCAGTCTAGGTTGTTCATGTGTTTCCAGGAAATTGTCCATTTCCTCTAAATTGTCTAGCTTGTTGGCATACAGTTGTTCATAGTATCCTCTTTTTTTTTTTTTTTTTATGTCTTCAGTACCTGTATTAATTATCCCCTTCTTATTTCTGATTCTGTTTATTTGGGTCTTCTCTCTTTTTGAATTTGTCAGTCTAGTTAAGGGTCTGTCAATCTTGATCCTCTCAAAAAACCAACTTTTGGTTTTACTTATTCTATCGTTTTTTCGTTCTCTAGCGCATTTATTTCTGCCTTAATCTTTGTTGTTTCTTTTTGGCTACTTGCTTTAGGGTTAGTTTGCTGATCATTCTCTAGCCTCTTCAGTTGTTCAGTTAGGTCTTTAGTTTTAGCTCTTTCTTGCTTTCTGATATATGCATTTAGAGTTATAAATTTCCCTCTCAGCACTGCCTTCACTGCATACCACAGGTTTTGATACATTGTATTCTCATTTTCATTCATCTCTAGATACTTACCAATTTCTTTTGCAATTTCTTCTTTGACCAACTGGTTGTTTAGGATTGTGTTGTTTAACCTCCGTATATTTGTGAAAGATCTGGTTCTTCGGTGGTTGTTGATTTCTGGTTGCATTCCATTGTGGTCAGAGAATGTGCTTTGAATAATTTCAATCTCTTTAAATTTATTAAACTTCTTTTGTGCCACAGCATATGATCTATCCTGGAAAATGTTCCATGGGCACTAGAGAAAAATGTTTCTCCTGGTACTTTGGGATGTAACAATCTATATATGTCTGTTAAGTCTAGGTTCTCTATTTTCTTATTCGTCCTCTGCCTAGTTGCTCTATCTATAGAAGATAGTGATGTTTTGAAGTCTCCCACTATTGTTGTAGACATGTCTATTGCTCCCTTCAGTTTAGCCAGTGTTTGTCTCATGTATTTTGAACTCCTTGATTGGGTGCATAAACATTTATAATTGTTATTTCTTCTTGGTGAATTATCCCTTTTATTAAAATATTTTGTCCTTCTTTATCTCTTATGAGATCTTTGCATTTAAAGTCTATTTTGTTTGATATTAGTGTAGCTACCCCAGCTTTCTTTTGATTGCAGTTTGCGTGGAATATTTTTTTTCCATCCTTTCACTTTCAGTCTCTTTGTGTCATAGTTTATCACTGTAAACAGCATATCCCTGGGTCATATTTTTTAATCCATTCTACTGGTCTATATCTTTTAATTGGAGAGTTTAATCCAGTCACATTCAAAGTTATCACTGTGAAGGGAGTTCTTGAACCAGCCATCTTATCCTCTGGTTTTTAGTTGTTAGGGCTATTTTTCCCCCTCTCTTTTTTTCCTTCAAGTTAGCCTTACTAATAAGTCTTCAGTTATATGCTCTTCTCCAGACCTCTCTCTCCTTTCTTTTTTTTCCTCAGCTGGTAGAGTGCCCTTTAGTATTTCTTGTGGGACAGGTCTCTTGTTAACAGAATCTCAGCATTTGTTTGTCTGTGAAAATTTTAAACTCTCCCTCAATTTTGAAGGGGAGATTTGCTGGATAAAGAATTCTTGGCTGGCAATTTTTCTCTTTCAAAATTTTAAATATGTCTTACTACTGTCTTCTCACCTCCATGGTACCTGCTGAGTAGTCAGTACTTAGTCTTACGTTGTTTCCCTTGTATGAGGTGAATTGCTTCTCCCTTGCCGCTTTCAGAGTTTTCTCTTCCTCTTCAGCATTTGACAATCTAATCAGTATATGTTTCGGGGTAGGTTTATTTGTATTTATTCTATTTGGAGTTCGTTGGGCATATTTAATTTGCATATTCATGTTGTTTAGAAGGGTTGGGAAGTTTTCCTCAACAATTTCTTTGAATACTCTACCCAGCCCTTTATTCCTCTCTTCCCCTTCTGGAACTCCAATGATTCTTATATTTGTGCCCTTCATGTCTATCATTTCCCTGAGATCCATTCAAATTTTTTTATTTTTTTCACGATTCATTCTTTTGTGCTTTCACTTTCAATCACCTTATCTTGAGGTCGTTAATTCATTAATTCATTCCTCTACTTCTTCAACTCTGGTGTTATGTGTTGCAAGAATATTTTTATTTTGAACAACAGTAACTTTTATTTCCATAAGAATCACTATTTTTTAATTTACTCTTGCAAATTCTTCTTTATGCTCTTGTAGAGGCTTCTTCATGTCTTTTATATCCTCAGCCATAATATTGATGTTTGTGTGTACTTCTTTAATTAATTGCTTCAAATTTTGTGCCTCATGTGGCTTTTTGATTTGTTCATTTGGTTTGTTCATGTCTTCTACATCCTTTAATTGTTTTGTAATTTTTCACTGGCTTCGGCTATTTGCTTGTCTTGATAGAGTTATTTTGGGAAGTGCAGAATTAATCGAGCGTTTATATATAATTTCATTTGCTGAAGTGCAGTTTACCAATTCTACCAGCAGGTGGTGCTCCTGAGGTACAGTTTGCTGGATTGCAGTTTCCCGAAGCTACCAGCAGGTGGAGCTCTCAAGTAGGGATTCCCGGAACTTCTGTGTGGTGGGCGGAGTCCGAACCGGGTGGGGAACCAATCAGTGCACCTGGATCTTGGCGTGCTCTGGGGAATCCCGGTTCAGGGGCTGCAATGTGGGCCCCAAGCAGGTAGGCAGGGAGCCACATTAAGGGCACCCCGCAGGTGGGATGTGGGCCCTGTCTGCCGGTTGTCTGCTTGCCTTGCACCTGCCAGTCTCTGGGTTGTGGGAGGGGCTCCTGATCACCCGAATGGTGCCTCTCCCTTCCCGGCGTCTTACCATTGCACTCCTCAGACTTCTGTGGAGGGAGAGCAGTCACATCCTGCAGGATTCCCTCACTGGATCTCCCTGCTGTCTGGCTGTGGAGGATCCCTTGCCCAGCAGTAGTTTTGCTGCTGCAGGGCTGGGGGGCTGGGGGCGGTCCAGATGGAGAACACACTCACCGCATCCTTCCAGCCACCGTCTCTCCTCCGTTTTTGTCGGGTTTCTGCTTCAGGTACTGTAGGGGACCCTTTATGGCCAGTCACAGCCCCTGGTGTCCTCTGGCCCCTTTCTAGTTACTCTCTAATATTGTCTTTTTAAGAACGATAATTCTTGATTGCAGTATGGTCAAAATTATCAAGCTTTTCTTTAGAGTTGGTATGATTTTGTATTTTGTTCAAAAAACCTTTCCCACTCTATGATCAAGAATGTATTCTCCAATTTATGATCCTAACATTTTTTTTTCACACTTATGTTTACAATTGACCAAGAACTGATAATTTTTTTTGGTGTGGTATGAAGCACAGCTATAGTTTCACTTTTTTCCTATGTGGATACCAAATTGTGATGTCACCACTTATAAGTTTTGTTATCTGGTAGAGCAAGCCCTCCCATTTTGTTCTTCTTGATTACTGCATTTCTATATATGTTTTAATGTTGGCTTGTCAGGTTCCACAAATAAAACAGTTATTTGACTAGTATTACTTTACATTATTTGGGGGTTGGTGGGGGAGAATTGGTATCTTTACAATAGTAAGTCTTCTAATCCATGAACGTGGTATAGTCCTCTTCTTTAATGTCTCTCCTATAGTTTTCTAGCTTTCTCTGTAGAAGTATTGTACCTGTTTTATACCTGTTTTTGTTAGTTTCATTCCTAAGTACTTGATATTTTTTATTATTAAACATAGTTTATATTTTAGTTCAATCTATATAATTTAAAATCACTTTTATGCCTAGTTTCACCTTTCTTTTGTTTATATAGCAATTCCTAGTTTTATTAGTGGCCTATAAGTCTTGGATTTTGTATTTACTTTTCAGCTCCAGGTACCCTGAGTTTGATTGCTTTCAGGTCTTTGAGCTTTTTTTTTTTTTTCTGTATTAGAGAAGTTGTGGGTTTACAGAACACTCAGGGATAAAATACAGGATCCCCGTATACCACCTTATTACTAACAACACTTTGTATTGGTGTGGAACATTTGTTACAATTGATGAGAGCCCATTTTCATAATTAAACTATTAACTATAGTCCATGGTTTAAGTTAGGGTTTACTGTGAAATGTAGTCCCATGGATTTTTGTTTCTAATTTTTATTCTGCTACTGTATATACAATCTAAACTTTCCCCCTTTTAATCACATTCAGATATATATATATATATTTCAGTGCTGTTAAGTTCACAATGTTGTGCTACCATCATCACCATCCATTACCAAATGTTTCTATCATTCAAAAATATAGAATGCTTCACGGATTGGTGTGTCACCTTGTGCAGGGGCCATGCTAATCTTCTCTGTATCATTCCAATTTTGGTGCCTGTGCTGCTGAGGTGAACATGTAGGCTTTGATGTTGATCCTAATTTGCACCTTCTGCTCCCAACTCCGCTGAGAGAGGATAGAAGGTCATGGAAGACTGATGAGTCTCTCACTCAGATTGATTTTCTGTATGTCCAGCCCATCAGCAGACCTTGCAGTAATATCTCCAGAATATATCATTAATCCATGCACTTCTCTCCATCTCTAGGGCCACTACTTCAGCCTAAGCCACCATCATCTTCCACCTGTACAACTGCGATAGCCTCCCAACTGGTTTCCATGTTTCCACTCTGCCTCTTCCAATCCATTCTGCATTCCACAGCCTGAATGATCTCTTGAAAATATAAATTGGTTTCCCTGGGAGCACATTCTGATGAGAAGCCACTTAAAAGTCTTTCCTTTTGCACTTACAATAAAATGTAAACTATCTAGCCTGGCCTATGAGATGAGATGCGGTCCAAGCTGCCCTTTGCCTCCCTCTCTAACCCCCTCTTGTATTACTCAGCTCCCTTTTTGCATCTAGCCCCTGGACCTCTTCCAGCATCTAGCATTTGTCTGCTCTTTCCTGCCTATTCCCTTGTTGTACCCTGTGTCAGGAGTGCTCTTTCCCTGCACTCTGCCTGGTTGATTCACCCTTCAGGTTTGGGCATTTAAATGCTCCTCCTCAGGAAGGCCTTTCTGAACACCCTCCTCATTATTCTCTATAAGAGTGTTTTGGTTTGCTAAAGCTGCTGGAATGCAATCTGCCAGAAATGGGTTGGCTTTTACAATGTGGATTTATTAGCCATGAAAATGTCCAAATTAAGGCATAAACAGGACGATGCCTTCTCGGAAGAAAGCTTCCAGCATCTGGGATACCCCTGTCACATGAGAAGGCACATGGCCAGAGTCTTCTGTTCCTTTGCTCCCGGGTTTTGTTGCTTTCAGCTTCTGGTTCCAGTGGCTTCCTTTCTGAGCTTCTGTGGGTCCTCTCTTAGCATCTCTGGGACTTTTTTTCTGTCTTTTATCCTCTCAAAAAGGACTCCAGTAAAAAGGATTAAGAACCACCTTGAATGGAGTGGGACACATCTCAACTGAAATAACCTAATCCAGAAGTCCTACCCACAATAGGTCTGTACCCATAGGAATGGATTAAAAGAACATGGCCTTTTCTGGGATAAATAACAGCTTCGAACAACCACACATTCTAACCCTTTGGTTTTCCTCATTACATTTATCACAAGGAGGCGATCGGTTTGCTTGCCCTTTTTTTTTTTTTCACTTGATTAGTATTTGTCTTTTCCAGTAGACTGAGTCCCACAAAGGCAGGGACCTCTTTTGTCTTGTTCACCCTTTATTCCTGGCACATCAGACTGTGCTCTCACTGTCTAGAAGATGCTCAATAATGAATGTTAAGTGAATGAATACACCTTGCCTAAGCTAGAAGGCAAAGGTTCTGAGGTCAGGGACTCCTGACAAGGGCCAGGATGAACTGCTGAGAAACTCCAGTGATTTTGTAATGATTAGCAATGACTATGTGCATGTCTGGGAGAGGGGATGGATGAATTGCTTGGGATCAACCCAATATAAATGTTCTTCACCAGTTAGGGACAACTTGGGATTCCTATCTGTTGGCTCCCTAATGATTCCATCTCTAGGATACATCTCCATTCTTCATCTGAATAAAAGAGAGGAATAAGAACTCCAGCAAACAGGAGGAGAGGGGTTTTAAGTGAACTGATGACACTCTGGTGTCACCTGCTGACTTCTTGTGCTGGTTTGGAAGTATTATGTCCCCCCAAACGCCATGTTCTTTAATGCAATCTTGTGGGGGCAAACATATTAGTGTTGATTAGGTTGGAATCTGTGGGTTAGGTTGTTTCCATAGAGATGTGACCCACCCAACTGTGGGTAATACGTTTGATTATATTATTTCCTTGGATGTGTGGCCCCACCCATTCAGCATGGGCCTTAATTAAATCACTGGAACACATAAGAGCTCAGACAGAAGGAGCTCACTGCTGTAGCTTAGAGAGACATTTTGGGGAATGCCATTTTGAAACACAACCTGGGAGCAAGCAGACGCCAGCCATGTGCCTTCGCAGCTAACAGGTTTTCTGGACATCAATGGTCTTTCTCCAGCGAAGGTACTCTATTGTTGATGACTTACCTGGGATGCTTTGTGGCCTTAAGACTGTAACTTTGTAACCAGATAAACCCCCTTATAAAAGCCAGTCCATTTCTGGTGTTTTGCAAAACAGTAGCATTAGCAAACCAGAACACTTCTGCTGTGGCTGGAGGCTAGTGGGTGCTCAGGGGTCAAGTTCCCTAGGGTTCGGGGTCAAAATTCTCACCTGCCTTGTGGGATGCTCAGATTCCATTTCCAGTCCATGCACCTGGCACGCAGCAGAAACTCAACAGATATTTGTTGAATGGTTGATTGAGCAAGGTTCTTTGACATTGGCCACCAAGGACACAGATTAAATTGTCCAGCCAGACCTTCTAGCAACTATTTTCTCCTACACACTGATCCCTACAGCCACTTCTCCCAGCTGCCTCCAGGAGGCTGGCGGTGCCTGTTACCTCCTCTAAGTTACTGATAAGGGTGGGAGAAGAGGCACAAAGCTATTAGAAGGAAGCGGGGGTGTGGAGGGGGAGACAAGGACTCCTCCAGATTCCAGAGAAACAGCTGCATCCCGAGCACTTTAATGAATTCAGGGCTGAGGCATGCGCTGTGCCGCACCCCCGTCCCAATATACTTTAGTCCTGCTTTCCTTACGACTGCAAGCCCTGGATTATTCTCATTTTCCTATTAAAACCATCACTTTATGAAATAGACAAAAATCTAGGCATTAACATTAGTTGCCTGCATTTACAGATGCACTACAAGGAAATGATCTTTTGAAAAAGTATGAAAGAAATATTGCAAGTAGGACCACATTGATGCTTTCTATCCAACCCAACTATATTCTATCGTTTTTAAAGCTTAGCTTTAGTTTGGGATTCAAACCCAGCTGAGTCTATCCATTTAGTCTGAAGCTTCCCCAGGGCCTCTCTGGGCCCTGCTTCAGGCCACAGAACAGCTCAGACTGGTGGCAAAAGCTCTTTCCTCTGGGCCCTAGCTCACCGAAGGAACTTTATCATCTGTCGGCCTTCCTGAAGGTTTTAAATCTGTGTTCTGATGAAAACAAAGCCCAGTCCTGAAGTCGTTTCCCCATGGGGTCTTGGGGAAGTTGACTCCGCAGACCTGGCCTGTGCTGTGGGGTAACCTCCAGGCCCCTCCCGCATCCCGGAAGAGATGGTCTAAGCTAGTTGGGGAGGGATTGCCATTTCCCATTCCCAGGACCTAGGAAATAACTGGAGGGTCGGGAAGAAGGGGTGGGAGTGGGAGGGAGTTGGGGGGGGGGGGTTAGGAATTCTGGTCCTGGCTCCAAAGGTTTTCTGTTTTTAGACCTCAGTCTCCTCATCTGTAAAATGAGCAACTTTCATTTTTTTGCCACTTCACCTGTATTATTATTTACTTTCATATTTTTAGTGGATTCGGTTTTGTGTACTTGAGTACACACATAAAAAGGAAATTTTAACATCTCCTCTTTAAAGGGAAAATCAGTAGCATTTGCCATAAACAGAGTGAATCATGGCAGAGTAAGTTCAGGGCTTCAAGCCCACAATATTTTTAGAGGCTCACAGAAGTGTTTAATTTTAATTTATTTTAAAATCAGAAGAAAAAAATGATATAATAATAATGAATATATAATAATGAATCCTGCCTGGATTATATTCTTATTTATACCAATGCAGTCACAAAAAATAATTTATGTTTTTATTATCATTAATTTTTTTTTAATAGAGGAAGGGGCCCATGAAGACAAAAGTGCCAAAGCCCATGTAAGTCAGAATGCAGCCCTGCAAAGAATGCAACTGTAGAAAAAAATGCAATGAAAACAGAACAATGTTATTCAATTCTAGCAGATTCTGCCTGCAGAAATCACTGAACCGAAGCTGCTTCCTTTGTTATTAAAAAAAGATTAGCATGTGCTAGGGATGAAAGATGGACTAGCACCAAACTGATACTTCGTCCTTGAGAAATCAAGGAGGACTGAAAGAAATTGGAAAAGGATTTGTGATTTATTGTTATGCAGTTCCACCTAAAATTGCTTGATTCTCCTTCGGTGGGTCCATGCTGTACTGGGGAAACACTGGATTTTGATGATGAGGATGGTGACAATGATAATGTTGTGGTCCAAGTGCGTTGTGGCGGCCCAGGGCCCGGGCAGCCTCCTAAACATGAATGAAACCCCAGGCACGTGACAGTCTGTTTAATCAGGACAAAGGTCAAGAAAGAAAACAACCTCTCTTCCTGGAGTGAAGAGAATGTAATCACAGATGTAAAGGGACGAGAGCAGGGTGGCACTGATTGTATCTTAGTCTTAAACTTTAATCTTAGGTGATGAGCCCCTTTAATGATTCTACTAGAGGCCCGATGTCCTCGCACTATATGAAATGTCTTTGTTCTAAATCATATACATATTGTCCCTTGTACTCCCTGCCCCTCTGTGGAGCACTCCCCCTCCAGACCACTACCACCGGGAACTCTCTCTTGTTGGTAAGTTTAATAAATCTATGTCTGCTTCTGTGCCTGGCGTGTTTTTCGGACTCACGGCAGTGCCAGCTGGTGCTCTTCACGAACCCGGTCTGGGCCTGAACATTTGTTATGAGTGCTTACCGTATACCACGCCCTTCATATTTAAAATCTCATTCAGTCTTCGCAATGATTTTTGTTTTTGTTTCTGTTTTAGACAACAGGCATTTATTGAGTTGTGGTTTTCAGGCTACTATAAGAAGTCAAAATTCAAGATATCTGCAAACTTACCTTTCCTGTAGTGTTCTGGCTCTAGCTGCCTGAAATCTTTGGGGTTCCTCAGCTTTTATCTCTGTAGGCTGTCACATGATGATATCCTCTGCTTTCTAAGGCTCTTCTAGTTTCTGCTGACTTCTGGATTCTTTCAGTGGGGGCGTTCTCTAACTTCTTGCTTCCAGTTTCTTCTCCTCTTAAGGCTTCCTTCTAATATGGACTAACACCCATTCATCCTCATTCAGTCAGGCCACACCTCAACTAAAGGTATCATCTTCAAGAGACCTCAAAGGAGTTACGGCTCCACAGCCGGGAAAGACGGAAGTTAGCATTCCACCTTTGCAAGGATTTCGAGCAGCAAGGTATTATTATCTCTATTTTAAAGATAAAGAAACCGAAACCTAGAGAGGTTCAGTAACTTGCCCAGTCAGTTGGTTAGAAAATGTCAGCTTTAAATCCATGTCTACTTGACCCTAATCCCATATTCTTAATCAGTAAACTCTTTTTCCCTCTCCTCAATTATTTTTGTCTGAAAAATATTGTATTTGATTATAGTTTAGAATGGATAGCTATTTGCATAGTATGAAATTCTAAAAGTACAAGATGTCAAAAGTAAGCCTCCTTCCTACTTCATCTCTAGAAATACCCAGTTTCCCCTTGCCAAACTGATAACCACTCTTATTAGTTTCTTAAGCATCCTTCCAGGTTAGTCTATAAATGTGCAAAGAAAATTTTCAGAAAAAGGTAAAATCATGACTGTTGTACAAATATAAAAGGAACATGTGTTAGAGGTTTTTTCCCTACTCATTAATTGATGAGAGGGAACCAGACAGATGTTAGAATCAGCTCAAAAGAGAATCTGAAAACAGACACATTTAGAGATCAGGAATAAGGAAATGAATATGTAAATAAAGGCAAAACTTTTTCAGGGAGTGGGGTCAGGGAGAGAAGTCAGTTAAACCTCCATTGGACAGGAAAGAAACTGCATGTGTATAAGACTTATTTTGCATTTTTGTCAGTTACTAAAACTTACTGATGATAAAAGGAAAACTGTTCATGCAATTTAGGATCCCACAGCTTTACTGAGAGATTCTGAATCGGGCAGCATCCCATCCAGAAAGTAAAAAGAATCTCCCCGCCTCCACCCCGCAGTGGGTGGAGGGGAGGAGCTTATACTGGGCAAAGGAGGAAGCAAATGAGGAAATTTTCTAATTGGTTGGCATTAAATTTCCATTTTACTTTGTGGGGGGGTCTTACAAAGTGAGGAGCAGGTGGTTGCTTAGGAACAAGGGCGTTAGCTAGCGAAAACTGATCTGCTGTATTTAAAT
This sequence comes from Choloepus didactylus, assembly GCF_015220235.1. Classification (NCBI taxonomy): domain Eukaryota; kingdom Metazoa; phylum Chordata; class Mammalia; order Pilosa; family Megalonychidae; genus Choloepus; species Choloepus didactylus. The sequence continues at coordinate 19,683,320 of NC_051312.1, forward strand.
GTGATCTTCTGGGCAAGTCGAGCATTTACAGGAAATAGAAACTAGCTTAGGTTTTTAGTTTTGTTAAGGCGAGGCTTAGCATGGGCACCTTTGTGTTGGGCCTACTAGATTTTATTTATCACTGAGCTGTACAATGGCTCAAAGACAATGAAAGAAAGATAACCTGAAAGGGTGTGCTATAAATAGACAAGATCATTTTCCTCCCCAACTGATAACCACTCTTATCAGTTTCTTCAGTATCCTTGCAGGCTAGTCTGTAACATGCAAACTTGAACGTATATACTATAGTTTTAATAAACACACAGGTGAGATGTCTACCACCTATGGGGTATGAAACATGCTCTTTTTGTTTTTCATGGGTTAATATATTTCCTGCCTGTTTTTCAGATGTCTCTACGACTTCCTCCCACTGTCATTGAGCCTCCTCTGACCCAGACAGCCCTGTCTCAAATGAAGTTCCTGCCTCGTCCAGGGATGGAAGATGTCAACATTATTTCCCCAACCCCCACCCTGTGAAGTTCGTGGAACAGCCCGAGCAGGGACCAGGTGCTGTCATACTTCCTAATACAGGTTCACATCTACATCTGCGAAGAATGAAAAATCCTGATCTTGGGGAAGAAAGAAAAGGAGAGAGTCTGAGAGATGGGAAGTTAGCAAGGGCAAGGAAGCTCCAGAGCAGGCATTCCTTATAGGAGCCAGACAGCTAAAAGAGAGCATGAAGTTGGCCAGGTGGGGAGAAATAGGGAGGGGTGAGGACTGTGGCAAACAGGAGCCCGCATTCCTGGTCTAAAGGGGCTGCCACCAGAGACCCTGGGCCTAGTATTGCCAAGAGCTGCATTTTTAAAGAGAAGCCAGCAATAAAAATTTTAATGTCAACAAGTTTCAGTTTAAAAGAGACAGAATATTTTTAAAATTTAAATGTTATTCATGTTCTAAATGGTAGTCCATTTATATTGGCCAAAAATTTAAAAGGAAATCGAGTTTATAGTTAAAAAGCTTCCTCTCGAGACCTTCACTGTGGCCTGTACCTTGTATTCTTCTGGAGATACATACAGAAGCATACACCTAGGCACACAGAAGCAAAGATTATCTTTCCTTTATTTACCTAAATCGTAATATAATTTTCACACCCTCCTATAAATGCTTCTCCCCCTTAAAATGTATCTTTAAGGACATTCTCTCTCAGTACATGACCAGCCTCCTCATTCTTGATTACAGCTGCCTAATATTCCTTTGCGTGGATGTATGGTAATTGATTTAACCAGACCCCTTTTGATAGACTGCTGGGCGGAAGTGGAGAGATGGTGAGAAAGGAGGGCTCAGCCCGCCCAAGAAGTCTTCGAGTGTCACCAATTGAAGGAAATTCTTCCCCAGATGCTGTTAGGTGCTCAGGGGTTGCTTTTCCAGAGTGGCCTCAGCTTCGGGTTGGGGGGAAGGGGTCTCTGCCCTTGCATAAAGGAGTGGAAACTCCTGGCTGTGGATGGGGGTATGTAGGAGACCTGCGGTTTGTGATGGACTGGCAGGAAAATACGAGATGTAGTATCCCTCTGAGGAGAAACTCCTGAAGTTTGTCTCGGGGCTACCCCCCACCCAACTGTTTTCCAAACCGACATGTGGTAGACACTTATTATATACATTAAGCCTATTAAAGGACTAAATAAATGGATGACCGAACCCCCAAAGCAAGAGAAAATTGAACCAAACAGGGCCGCCTTGCGGTGCCTTTCACCGATCAACCAGGGGCAACGTCCCTGCAGCTCCTCCGCCGGCTGCCCGACAGCACGAAGGATTAAAAACTCCCAGGGGAAGGGCCCTTGAGGGTACCTAGTCTACGCCGCCCCCCGCCTGCTTGTAGAGACGAGGCACTGGGCTCCGAGAGGGGAAGCGACTCGTCCAGGGGGCTCCGGGAATTGTCCAGAGGAGGGGCTGAGGGCGGCGGTCCGACGGTGGGGGCCGTCTGGAGACGGGTCGCGGAGCTGGAGTGCACGGCAAGCACCCCGACTCCACTTGGGGCGAACGGGAATCTGCGGTAGGGGCAGCGAGGCTGATGGCGAGGAGCTTCCGGCGCAGGCCGCAGCGGCCGAGATGAGACCCGCACCCGGATGGGCAGACCCCAGCCCGGCGCCCCCGCGCGCCCGCTGCCTGGTGCACGGCGCCCCCCAGCGACACCCAGGGTTCAAGGCCCCGCCGCGCGCTCCGAGGACAAAGAGCGGGAATTCCCGGGATCCGCGCCCCCCGCGCCGGGGCCGGGGCCTCCTCTCGCCAGCCTCGGGGGGTCTCAGCGGAGCCGGCGGGGAGCGGGTCTACACCGCCCGGACGTCGGCGCCGGGGGGAGCGGCGCGTGGGCGGGGTCCCGGGGGTGGAGTTCCCCCGGGCGGGGCGCCTGCGGGCCGTCGGTCTGCGTACAGTTCCGCTGGTGTCCGCCGGAGCCCACACTCGGTCCCGAGATGACGGCGAGCAAGCGGGTGGCGAAGGTAACCGCGAGTGGGATGACCCACGGCTGCCCGCGCCCCCCCACTCCCTCCTCCCCGCGTCCCTTCCCGGGCTCTGCGAGAGCGTGTGGGTACCAGGGTTGGCCGAATCCCTGACATCCCCGCCTCCCAGCCCAGGGGAGGAGTAGGTCTGCGAGAGGGGGCCAGACTTGGGGTTTGGGGGAGGGGTTCTTGCGGAGCCGGGGTGGGGGGCGGTGTCGTGGCCCCCTGAGCTGTGCTGAGAATGGGGACGAGCCCACCTCAGGTCCCCCCCACCCCAAGGTGGTTTCAGTTTCACTTCTCCTGCCAGAAACTTGAGGGAACAATTGCAGAAAGCGTTCCTGGGTGACTTCCTAGTGGCACGCACTCTGCTGGGTATGGTGGGGGAGAGGGAGGGTTCTGAGCAGAGATAAAAGTGAACAAAGTCCTTGCCTTGGAGTAATAGCCTGTGGCCCATCGCTTAGGTTGATACCTTTCTTACTAAAGTCCAAAGAAGCGTTAGATGCTGACTAGGAGTTCCGGGCAGAGTTCCCTGGGCGTTCTCTGGAGGAAAAGATGCCAAGGTGACCTCGTAGACCTCCTGGAGATGGTGGTGGGTGTTGATTCATTCATTCGTTCCACAAATGCTGAATGCCTACTGTGTGCCCACTTCTAGGAGATAGCGAGGCAGAGGTGAACAAGCCAGACACACATCCCTGCTCTTGCCGAGCTTTCATTCTAATCAGGGACACAATTTTAAATGCAGTTTGGAAGGATGGTGGTGGTGGTGGTGGTGGGGGATCTCCAGGATGTTTGGGGAACTGGAGTATAGCCAGAAGATGGAGCTAGATGGGGGAGGAAAGGCAGTCCTGGTGAAGTGGGTCTCACCACCCCACTGTCCACCCCCACCCCCCTCCTTTGTGTCTCTCAGAAGTGTCCCTCCAGTCTGCAGAGTAGAAGGACAGCTTGAGGGGTTGAAGGAGGGTACCTGCTATTCTCAGCCTCCAAGAAGAAGATGCCGTCTGACTGGGGCACTCAGAGCAGGCTCAGCTGGAAAGAACTGAAATTTGGAGGTTGGCTGGAGATGGGGCAGGGGGTTCTTTCAGCCAAGTGGCAAAGAGATGGGATTTGTTGCACTGGCAGTTTACATCAGTTATTTCGTCTAATTCTCACAGCTACCATGTGGCGTAAGTAATAGCACCTCCATTTTGCAGATGTGGAAATGAGGCTCAGAGAGAGTAAGCCCAGCATCACCCAATAAGGAAGTGAAGGGGCTGGGAACCGAGCCAGGCCTGCTTGGGTCCAAACTGCGGGCTTTCTCAATGACTTCCGTGCTTTCACTTTCTGTTCCTTTTAAGTCTGGCTATTTCCTAACAGGCCTCAGAAAAGAACTGTGTGTCCTAGCTTGGTTTCAGCATCTGCAGCCTTTGGGAAAATTTTGGCAGAACTCTTTTATAACATATAAAGTCTTAAATGTTCCCAGTTATAGTAAAGTCAGGAAAATGTCCATTCCAGAGCTTTTCTTTTTCACCTTGCACTTCGTTCTTACCAAAGAGTCAGATGACACTGAACTTATAGTAGAAAATCCTCCTTCTAGTTGGATAAAGATAAATGACGCTTGTGCAGAAGGCACCAGAAGCAGTTCGTTGGTATGAAGGGAGGTGGAGGATTTGGCTGAGAGATAGGAGAGAGGGGGGCAGAGAAAATTCACATGGCTCAGAGGGTTAAAGGGCTCTTTCCCAACTGCGGGCTGTGTTTGCCCAATCTCAAGCTCATCATTATTGACATTTGGACCAAATAATTCTTCATGGGGTGAGATACACAGGATGCCAGTAGTACTCACCCCACATTATGACAACCAAATATGTCTCCAGACATTGGTAGGTATCCGCTGGGGGTAAAAGCCCCAGCTGAGAATTGCTGGTCTATACCTACTATGTATACCAGAGGGATATGACCTACCCTTGAACGTATTTTTATCTCCTTTTTTTTAAAGGTTCTGTAGTTGCACAGAATGGACCCCAAAAAGGTTCCTTGGTTAAATATGTTTGAGAAGTATTGCACACACCGTGGAGATTCGTGACCTGCAATGAAGGCTCTGGGAAGCCCTGCTGTAAAGAAATTGGCTTGGCCCAGTGTTTCCTAAACTAACTTGGCCATGGAACCCTTTTCCTGAAATAACTATTAACCTTCCATGGGATGCACTGTACACATTTGCCCTGCCTGGGCCCTCTGCCTTGGTGCCCTTCCCCTTCTCTGCATGGCAGACTCCTATTTATGTAGGGCCCAGCTTACAACATGCAGCCTCTGTGACTCCCTGCTGCTCCCCTCACCTCTCCCTCCCCATTATGTATCTACATGTCATTGCATTCATGTTTCCTCCATGACTCCAACGAAGTTCCTGAGGACTGGGCTCTGTCTTAGACAGGTGTCAATAGAGGATGCACAGTAAATGGCTGTTGAGAGAATTCAGTGGTGTCCAGGTGATTGGGCCACATTTCTGAGGAAGTGAGACACTCTTTGCCCCCATGTTTCTCTGCTTGGCGTGTAGAGTCATTTACTTTCCCCAGCCCTGGGCGGGTAGAGTTTGACAGGGTCTTTGCCACCCACTCTGCCATGAGCATGTTGTCCCGTGGGACACTCAGCAGATGCTTATGGAAGGGAGGGAGGGAATTAAGACCTGGTGATTTTCTAGGAAGAAGGCAAGAGGGCACAGGTCAGGTACCTGGGAGAGTTTTCTCCCGTGCTGAATCTGAGAGAAGTGTTCTGGGTCTTTCCTGCATCTCATACCTACAGAGCTGTGGTGAGGCTGAAATCAAAGCATTCTCATAAAGTACTCAGCGCCATGCCTGTCACACACCCAGTGCTCATTACCTGGGGGCTCTGCATTGGCTGGCTTCTGCCCTCTACTGTGCTGGGGCCAGGGAAGGGGCTGCAGTAGGGAAGACGAGGCCGACTGCCCACTTGCTGTGCCCCCTGCAGGAGCTGGAGGATCTTCAGAGGTCACCTCCCCGGTATCTGCGGAACCTGTTCAGCGACGACGCTAACGTCTTGGTGTGGCACATGCTTCTCCTGCCTGTGAGTGGCCGTGGGGATCGCAGCTTGGGATTGGGGGAGGCTTAGGCCAGGGGCATGGGCAGTGAGGGTAAGTGCTGGGCAGGAATTGTCCCTACCCTAGCGTCCTTTTATTGGAAATATTCATTGGTGGAGGGGTCTCCATTTGGATGGATTGCTTCTGAGGCCCAGGCAGGCTGGTGGAGAGGCTAAAAGGCCTTTGGACTTAGTGGGAGATACTTTCCTCCAAGCTGTAGCCACCAAGCCCACCACAGAAGCTGTCACCCCTTTAGCAGATAAACAGCATCAAAAAGAAAAAGAAAAAAAGAGAAAATCTCCCAGACCTTTGTCAAGGGGTTTGGCGGGGGGGGACGTTCAAGTTCCCACAGTTGGTACAATTTATTTCCCCAAACCTGAAATGTAGTTTTTTCTTTTTAAAATAGTTTATTTTGAAACAATTGGACACTTACAGGACAGTTGCCAAAATAATACAAACCTCATACAGAGAACTATAACACACCCCACCCCCGATACCCATATCTACCAATTTAATATTTTGCCACATTTGCTGTTTCAGTCTCTCTATCCATCTAGCTATCAATCTACCCATCTGCCTGTCTATTTTCCAAATGTCTGAGAGTAGATTGCATACATCATGCTCTGAACACATATTTCGTGTGCATTTTCTAAGAACAAGGATATTCAGTTGTTTTTTTTAATTTCATCATTCAGTAACTATTTTTTTATTAGAGCAGTTATAAGTTTAAAGAAGAATCATGCAGAAAGTATAGAGTTCCCATTTCCCTCTTCTCACACAGTTTTTTCCTATGATTAACATTTTGCATTAGTGTGGTTCCTTTGTTACAATTGATGAAACAATTATACTATTAACTGTAACTTATAACTTAACATTAGGATTCAATCTTTGTGCTGTACAGTCCTATGCTGCATTTATTCCTGGTATCTTCTATTCAACCTAAAATTTCCCATTTTATCTACTTTCAAGTACACAATTGAGTGCTGCTAATTACCTTCACAGAGTTATGCCTCCATCACCATCATCTATTGCCGAAACTTCTCCATCTCCCCAAATAGAAACTCTACCAAGTAAACATTAACTTGTCATTCCCACCCCCACACAGCCCCTGATAACTTGTATTCTAGCTTCTGACTTTATGAATTTGCGTGTTCTGCAAATTTCATATACGTGAGATCATACGTTGTTTATCCTTTTCTGTTTGGTTTATTTCTCTTAAAATGTCTTCAAGTTTCATCCATCAGAACTTCATTCCTTTTTTACAGCCAAATAATATTCTGTTGTATGTATATACTACATTTTATCTATTCATTGGTTGGTGGACATTTGGGTTGCTTCCAACTTTGGGCCATTATGAATATGCCTGTATGAACATCAGTGTGCAAATATGTGTTTGAGTCCCTGCTTCCAAGGGAGATTGCTGGGTTGTATGGTAATTCTATATTTAACTTTAAAGGAATCACTAAACTAGTTTTCACAGTGGCTGTACATTCCCACCAACAGCATACAAAGTTTCCTATTTCTCTGCATCCTTGCCAGCACTTGCTATTTTTAATAATGGCCATTCCAGTGGTATGAAATGGTGTCCCATTGTAGCTTTTTTTTTTCATTGTGGTTTTGATTTGCATTTCCTTAATGACTAAATGTTGAGCATCTTTTCATGTGTTTATTGGCCTTTTGTATATATATATTTGGATTAATGTCAATTTTCCTATTTTGCTTATTTGTAATTGGGCTGTTTATCTTTTTATTATTGAGTTACAGGAGTTCTGATATTAAGCTCTTATTAAACAATGGTTTCCAAATATTCTCTCCCATTTTGTAGGTTGCCTTTTTTACTTTTTGATAAAGTCCTTTGATGCACAAAAGTTTTTAATTTTGATGAAGTACCACTTATCAATTTTTTCTTTTGTTGGTTGTGCTTTTGGTATAAAGTCTAAAATCCCATTGCCTAACAAGGTCCTGAAGATGTTTCCCCATCTTTTCTTCTAGGAACTTTATAGTTTTGGTTCTTATATTATGTCTTTGATCCATTTTGAGTTAATTTTTGTATATGATGTGAGATAGGGGTCCACCTTCAATTTTTTCCATACCATTTGTTGCAGAGACTGTTCTTTCTCCAATTGGACCTGGCACCCTTGTCAAAAATCAGTTGGTCATAGGTGTGAGGGTTGATTTTTTATTTTAAGTATATAGAAAGCTTGTATAACTCAGATTTATTGATTTTCTGATTTAATGCAGACTTTGACTTTTTTAATTAAAAATATTTGTACTAAAGCAAGTTGTATTTTTTTTCTTTACATGCACTTCTTATTAACATAGTTTTGAATCTTCTTTAAATTTATTGAAACACAGTGCTGTCTGAAAATAAGGAAGTGCTTACAGATCAGCCACTTCTGAATGGAGCATGTGGCTGATTTAATAAACTAGTTAGTTGAATGGGAAAATAACAAACATGGAATATTTAAAACTTTTTTTTTTGAGGTAAGTGTTACCCAAAACTCAAGGTTGCTAAGGCTTTAGATAAGGTTTCGTTTATTCCAATTCTAGCATACTTTTTCTGTTTTTTAAACACCCGCATATCTTTGCAGAAATCTGTGAATTGAAAAATACTTTCAAGAACACTTTTTTTCCATGGTTTATTGTAGTGTAACTGATTAGACAATTAATCAATCAGTCTCTACTTGTAGGAGAAATTGCTATCCATCTTTTAATGACCTACAAATAAAGGAATTGAGTTTTTAAACAGTAGGTATCCCTGGCTGCTAAATGCTTTCTCACTTTCCCTTGTTAAGATTCAGAACATTCTAAGTGACTGTTTTGCTACAACCATGATTGTTTCATCTTGTCTTTATTTAAATTTATTTTATCTTTAAAAGTACACTTATTTCTGAAAAAATTTTAATGAAATAAACACTTAGAACAAATATAAATACAAGATACTTGGGACTACTGCATATAGCTTAGATTTTTATGAAAAATATGAGGGGATATGGCTGCTTTAAAAAGAAAGTAATAAAAATAGAAAATCTCAGTTTTTTTTTTAAAAAAGCAAAATAAATTATTCAGCAGTTGTCTAGAAAACTAATCAGGCTATTGAGTTCTGTACTGATTTTCAAAAACGAAAGAAGTTTTGGTGGCACGAGGGCTTTTTCATTGAAAGTAAGTGAAGAATAAAACCAATATTTACAAAATTTCTGTTGGTGAGGTTTTCTCATTTTATTTTCAAGTTTTGAAGTAAGTGTTATCCAAAACTCAAAGAGTATTTTGTAAATATTCAACTTTTACACTTAAAGGTGACATCAAGTACAGAATTAACATTTGAAATTTCAGTTGTTATTTTTAAGCAATCAAGATGGTTGAACAAGTTTGAATTATAAAATTTCTATTCAAATCTGCAGCTAAAAACATATGATTATACAAATGATAAGCCCTTGCTGCATATATAGCTTATGGTACAACCCCTCTACTTATTTTCCTAAAGATGGGTTTAGTCACATACCTAGGCCAAAATCAATTAGCAAGCAGTAAATTGAAAATGGCTCAGAGTAGCATGACGGCCAGGGATATAAGTGGCCCAGGTACCCAGGTCCCACTGTATCCAGTCCCGCACTGACAATCAATCATGATACGCTTTGCCGAGCCCAGAGGCAGCCCTTCAAAATCCCGTGCAGCCCAGTAGGGCTCCAGTTGTTCCCTGACATACATCATTTCATGTACACCGTTGTAAGACTGACAAAACAGTGAAAACACTGAATGCAAGAGGGCTGATTTTTTTTATGCAATTTTATTGAGATATAATCACATGACGTAACAGTCATTCAAAGTATACAATCAGTTGTTCACAGTATCGTCATATAGTTGTGCTTTCATCACCACTGTCAAACTATGAACATTTTCATTACACCAAAAAATAAAATAAAAATAAAAAAGAATATCCAAAACATCCCATTCCCCACCTCCCCCCACTTTTCACTTACTTTTTTTAATACAGTTTTATTGAGATATATCCACACACCTTACAGTCATCCACAGTGTACAGTTATTCACAGCACCATCATATAGTTGTGCGTTCATCACCAGAATCAATTCTGAACCTTTTCCTTACTCCAAAATAAAAATGAAAGCCAAAAAAGAACACCTAAATCTTTCCATCCCTTCCATTCCACCCTATTGTTCATCTAAGCTTTGTCCCCATTCTTCCACTCATCTGTCCATATACTGGATAAAGGGAATGCGAGCCACAAGTTTTCACAGTCACACAGACACACTATGCAATTTGCATAGTTATACAATTGTCTTCAAGAATCAAAGTCATTGGGTTGCAGTTTGACAGCTTTAGGTATTTCCCTGTAGCCATTCCAACACACTAAAGACTAAAAGGTGATATCTGTATAGCACATAGGAATACCCTCCAGAGTGACCTCTCGACTCCATTTGAAATCTCTCAGCCACTGGAACCCTACTTTGCTTCATCTCTTCCCCCTTTTGGTCAAGAAGATCCTCTCGGTCCCACAGCGCTGGGTCCTGGCTCATCCCCAGAAGTCATTTCCTACATTGCCAGGGGTATTCAACCCATGGGAGTCACGTTCCACATAGCGGGGAGGATAGTGAGTTCACTTGCTGAGTGGGCTTAGAGAGAGAGGGGGCCACATCTGAGCAACAAAGAGGCTCGGGAGGGGAAGAGGGGAGGGTCGCTCCTAGGCACAATCATAAGTGGGCTTACCCTCTCCCTTGCAGCAACTAGGTAAGACTGACAAAACAGTGAAAACGCTGAACGCAAGAGGGTTGATTTTTGAACTCTCAATTCTAATCCGAGGTCTGTATGTCTGTCCTTGTGCTAGTACCATGCTGTTTTGATTACTGTATCTTTGTAATAAGTTTTAAAATTGGGAAATGTGAGTCCTCCAACTTTGTTCTTCCTTTTCAAGATGTTTTTTGGCTATTTGGGGCCTCTTACCCTTCCATATTGGTTGATGATTAGCTTTTCCATTTCTACAAAGAAGGCTATTGGAATTTTGATTGGGATTGCATTGAATCTATAAATCGCTTTGGATAGAACTGGCATCTTAACAATATTTAGTCTCACTAGTTTTCCTTTAAAGACTGTATTTCTGAAAATTATTGTTCCTTATGACAGCACAGAAAATTCAACTTTACTGTTCTGAGTTTTCTATATTTATTATTTGATATCGTTTTGCTAAAATTTACCTTTGAAAGTGATATTCCAAAGAACTTATCAGACTGGAAGATCTCTGTTTTGTCATCTAATTATTAGTGACTGAAAATACTTTCCTTGAGAGATTCATCTGTAGGCCTTTGGTTACTTGGAAATAAAAACTAAAACTTAAACTTTTGGTTAGTCAAAGCTCTTTGGAATGTAAAGGGAACAGTTCATCGTATTTAGGATTTGGACTTTTTACTAGCAATGCAGGTGACCTCGTTGTGCCACCTCTTCTCTTTTAACTGACCTGTAGCCCAGAGAAATAGAGTTGATAATGTGCTTGAGTTGAGTCAATATTTGAGCATTCTATCAAGTCCCTTGGGCTGCTGGGTTGAAGCAATTCACTTACCTGTCTTGGACTAAGATACCTGCTCTGGCCTCAGGTGTCAAGGGGAAGAAGATGCTAGAAGAAACTCCAGGGACTGATTAGATCTCCAAGGAGAACAGCTTTGAGATGATAAGCATCAAGTGGGGAGGAGCAGGTCAGAAGGAAAAGGGGTCATAGGAAAATCTACAGAAGGTCGCATTTGAGAAAATACAGTGAAATTAGAGGATCCCAATGATTGACATGAGTAGGTGTGGCCCAGGAACTCACCAGAGACCTTCCAGCCAAACAGGTCCTGAAGAAGCATGCTAGCTGGGAAGGATTCTAGGGCTAGGGGACCAAAGCTTGATGCAGAATAGCCAGGGGGATCTGAAGATGCCCAATGAAGGCATAGAGGAGGGGATGGTTGGCTGTCTGGGCAAGGGGAACAAGGAAAGGTGTGAGGAATGAGCAAACAATGTCCCCCTCAAAGGCCCAGTCTCAATCCACACGTTCACCCAGATGGCCTCAGTTGTAACCTGGTGGCCAAAGACACTTACAGCAGGATGAACCTTTTGAGGCTAGTAGGAAACGACCACATTTACTGAGAATTCCCTCTTTGTGGTTACATGGAATCCTCACTTGTCCAAGGTCACAACATAAGGTGGTGGGACTAGAATTCAGTCGACTCCAGAGTTTCCTCTCTGAGCCACTTCATGAAAGTTAGATGGCTTTCAAACTTTTTTTGTATGTGTGTTATTTAATTCAGAACTGAGAAGGAACTAGAACTTTCTCAGCAGTGCTTTAGGGGCAATATGAAATCCCCTGTTGAATCCACCTCCTTCATTTTACAGATGAGGAAACTGAGTCCTAGAGAGGCAGAGTGATGTGCTCAAAGCCACGCAACTCAAGGCAGAGCTGGGGCGGGTCCTCTAGCTCTCGGCTCCACCGTTCTGTTACCTCCTTGCTCAGTTAAGACGTGGGACACCCTACAAGCAGCCTCTGTAGACTGGCACACACAGACACTCCCCATCCTTTTCTGAGGCCCCAGCCCTTGGCACTGTCTCCATGTATAGATCCTAGCCTTTTCTTATTATGGAGAGCTTGAAAGCTGAGACAGTTTTCTTCTCTGCCCCTGATTTGCTTCATCTGTTAGACACAGCCAAGAACACTATGGCTTCCATTCTGACCCCTGCTAAGGAGGAAAACTCTGTTAAAACTTTGACTTGGTGCTTCACTACTTATGTCCATCTGGCTGTCCTTTCCCCATCCTCTCAACAGAGATGGTTCTGAAAGGACTAGGTGCTTTGGAACAGCCTAAAGGCCGCGGTGCTCTCTATTGGGGTCACCCAAGTTCTGGGGTTCCAGCCTTCCAGGACTATAGAGTCGGGGTCACGTGTGGAGATGCTGAGACAACAGCACTGGGTACCCATCCCGGCACTGTTAACTTTCTAGCTGTGTAGCGAGTTACTTACATGCACTGAACTCGAGTTTTCTCTTCTGAAAATGGAGATGCTAATAGTTGTGAGCTTCACCACACGTATCACGTAGCTGATGCATATGCAGTGCTTGCCACGTGTCAGTCCTTGCTCTAAGCCTATGGCACAAATTAACTTGTTTAATCTTAACATAAGCCCTATGAAGAAGTAAGTCTATTGTTATCCCCATACTGAAGCACAGAGTGGTTAGGTTACTTGCCAAGGGCCACACAGCTAGTGAGTGGCAGAGCCAAGGTTCACACCCAGAGGCTGGTTCCAGAGTCCATGTAACCTTTCTACTCTGCTGCATAGACTGATACATGCCAAGCCCTTAGCAAAGGGTGGCACAGAGTAGGTGCTCAGGAAAGTCTTCAGTCTTCTAAATCGGGAGGTCCTTCTGCAGTCATTCCAGTTCTTATCATTCCTCATTTTCTTTATCTCCTCACCACCCCAGTGACAACGTTCTTCTGTACTTGCTAACCCTGTCACCGAGGATGTTGTCTCCTTCTCCTCCTCCATAGTTCTCACAAAGACTTTTTCATTTTTTAGGTGAGGAAACTGAGGCCCAGAGAAGGGAGGCAGCTTGCCTCTGGTCACACAGCAAAAGCCAGGATCAGACTTTCTGACTCCCATTCCTGGGCTCTTTTGTGATTCCACCTTCCACTATTCCGTGGTCAGTTTCTGAATGGATTCAGACCCAGCCATACACTCCACCTGTGGTTCTTCCCAAGAGTGGAGCAGAGGGTGTCTGGGACCTTGGGCTGGGGGCCGGGGGGAGGAAAAACAGATGAGAGCTCTAGGAGGAAAGCGGTTTTTTCAGAGCAGCCATGCCTCCAAGCGGAACATGACCCCTTCTCTCTCCACAGGACCAACCTCCCTACAACCTTAAGGCCTTCAGCCTGTGCATCATCTTCCCTCCGGATTATCCATTCAAGCCCCCCATGTTGAAATTCACAACCAAGATCTACCACCCCAACGTGGATGAGAATGGACAGGTGTGCCTGCCCATCATCAGCAACGAGAACTGGAAGCCTTGCACCAAGACCTGCCAAGGTGGGGCTGGGCCTTGCCTAAAGGGCAGGGACCAAGACTAGACAGGGGTTAGTGGACTGATTTGGGGTGAGGAAAGCCCAAAAGGGGAGGAGACAAAGACTGGGTCTCAGCTGAGGCTGTCGTTAGATAGGATGGCTGCCTCCTGAGATCCCGGCTAGCTGATCTGCTCCTACAGCTGGGCAGTTGTGACAGAGGGACTTTGCCACGGTTCGCTGGAGAGAGGGATGGAGCTTGGCTGGTGAGGAAAGGGCTTGAGATAAGAAGACCTGCTGCTCCATCTGTGGTCCTTGGGCAAGTCACTTTGTTTCTGGGCATCAGTGAAGAGGGATGTATTCATTTCCTAGGCTGCTGTAACAAGTCACCACAAAGTAGGTGGCTTAAAACCAAAGAAACATTCTTGCACAATTCTGGAGGCCAGAAGTTTGAAAGCAAGTTATTGGCAGGGCCACACTCCCTCTGAAGTATCTGGGAGAGGATCCATTTTTGCCTCTTCTAGCTTCTCATGGCTGCAGGAGTTCCTTGGCTTGTGGCAGCACTGGAGTCTTTCCTCTTGTCTTTGTCTTTGTGTCCACATTTCCCCTTTCAGAGGCCACCAGTCATTGAGTTTAGGGCCCACTTTAATCCATTTTGACCTCATCGGAATTTAACTAATTACATCTGCAAAGACCATATTTCCGGATAAGTTCTGGGTGGACATGAATTTGGAGGGACACCCACTCTTCAATCCAGTACAAGAGGATTGACCTGATTGTGATAAGCACCATCACCTGATGGAGCACTTTTGACATTGTGCCAAGAGCTTTGCTCACCAACTCCATAGAATCCCCCCCGGCAACCCCACGAGTTAGTGCTATCATGAACCCTGTTTTATATGCAAAGACCCTGAGGCGTATAAGAGGTGACACAATTGCCTAAACTTACCCAGCTAGCAAGTGAGAGCTAGGGTTTGAAGCCAGACCTGGCCGATTCTAGAACAGTGCTATCCAACAGGACTTTTTGCAGTGATGGAAATGCTCTGTAGTTCCACTGTCCAATGCCGTGGTCACTTGCCACAGGTGGCCACTGAGCCCTTAAAATGTGGCTAGTGTGACTGAGGAACTGAATTTTTAATTGTATTTCATTTTAATTAATTTAAATTTAAATTTAAATAGCCACATATGGCTAGTACGCTGTATTGGACAACACAGCTCTAGAGCCTGTGGGTTTGATTAGCGTATTGTCTATCGTGCTTCTGGACCAGCTCAGTTCTTTTTTTAAAAAATTAATTTATATATGACGAAATCATTTTAACCAATTCTTTGACACTGAGTACATTGAGAATAGTGTAACTTTCACTACTATCTATTTCCTGACTATTTTCATCATCCCAAACCAAAACTTAAACTCATTTAGCAATAACTCTCATTCCCCCCCATCCTTGGTAACTACTATTCTGCTTTCTGTCTCTATGAATTTGCTTAAGAAAAATCATATAATAACATTTGTCCTTTTGTGTCCTTCTTATTTCACTCAACACGCTGTCTTCAGGGTTCATCCATGTTGTAGCATGTCAGTAGTAAAGTCCCCACTTGAATTCCCGATTTTAGTATTTATGTTGTTTTCTTTGTCAGTCTGACCAAAGGTTTGTTGATGTTTATTGATCTTTAAAAAAAAAAAAATGGCTTTTGGTTTTGTTGATTCTCTCCATTATTTTCCCATTTTCTATTTTATTTATCTCTGTTCTAATCTTTATTATTCTCTTCCTTCTACCAATGTTGGGTTTAGTTTGCTCTTCTTGTTCCACTTTCTTTAGGTGTGAAGTTAGGTTATTGATTTGTGATCTTTCTTCTTTTTTAATGTAGTTATCTAGAGCTATAAATTTCCCTGTGAGCACTGCCTTCAGTGTATCTCAGAAGTTTGGGTTTGTTGTGTTTTCATTTTCATTTGTCTCAAGATATTTCCTAATTTCCCTTGTGATTTTTTCTTTGATCCATTGGTTGCTTAATTGTATGTTGTTTAATTTCCACATATTTGTAAATTTTCCAGTTTTCCTTCTGTTATTGATTTTAGCTTTATTCCATTGTGGTCCAAGAAGACACTTTGTATGACATAAGTATTTTTTAATTTACTAAGATGTAATTTGTGGTCTAACATATGGTCCATCCTGGAAAATGTTCCCTGTGCACTTGGGAAGAATGTGTTTTCTGCTGTTGTTTGGTGGAATGTTCTATACCTGCCCATTAGGTCTAATTACTTAATAGCGTTGTATGAGTCCTCAATTTCCTTATTGCTCTTCTGTTTAATTGTTCTCAATTATTGAAAGTGGTGTATCAAAGTCTCCAGTTATTATCGTGGAATTAGGCAGTTTTCCCTTCAGTTCTGTCAGTTTTTGCTTCATATATTTTGGGGCTGTGTTGTGAGGTACATATATGTTTATAATCGTTATATCTTCTTACTGGGTTGAATCTTTTATCAATATATAAAATCTTTCTTTGTTTCTTGTAATTTTTTTTTTTGCTTATTTTGTCTGACAATAGTATAGGCATATAATATAATATAATATATAATATAATGATATATAATATAATAATAATATAGCCACACCAGCTTTCTTTTGATTACTGTTTGTGTGGAGTATCTTTTTCCACCCTTTTACTTTCAGTTTCTTTGTGTCTTTGTATCTGAAGTGAGTCTTTTATAGACAGCATATAGATGGATCATGCTTTTTCTCCAATCTCTGCCTTTTAATAGGGGAGTTTAATCCATTGACATTTAAGGTAATAACTGAGAAGGGTTTACTTCTGCCCCTTAGCTATTTGTTTTCTGTATGCCTTGTATGTTTTTTTGCTTCTCAGTTACTCCATTGCTGCCTCTATTTTTTTGTATTTAGTTGCTTTTTTGTAGTATACTATTCTGATTCCTTTCTTCTTTCCTTTTCTCTATATTTTTAAAGTTATTTTCTTAGTGATTACCTTTTTAACATCTTAAATTAATAACAACTTGCTTCAACCAGTACCAACCTAGTTTCAGTAGTTCTACAAACTCTCTATCCCTATATATCTCCATTTCTCCCCTTGATACTGTTATTGTTTCAGAGTATGTCTTTACACATTGTATGCCCATTAATATAGATTTAAAATGTTATTTTACACATTCACCTGTTAAGTTATGTGGGGCAGGGAAGCAGTTACAAACCAAAAATACAATAATGCAGGATTTTATGTTACACAGGTAGTTATCTTTGCCATTGTTCTTTACTTCATCTTCTGGCTTCAAGTTATTGTTTAGCTTCCTTTTATTGCAGCCTGAAGGACTCCCTTTAACACTTTTTGTAGGACAGGTCTTCTGGTGATAAACTCTTTTAGCTTTTGTTTATCTGTAAATGTCTTAATTTCTTCCTTCACTTTAAAACATTTTTTTTCCTCCTTCATTTTTGAAAGATAATTTTTCCGGAATATAGAATTCTTGGCTGACAGGTTTTTTCTTTAAGGACTTTGAATGTACCATCCTACTGTCTTCTGGCTGCCATGGTTTCTGATGAGAAATCCATCCACTGTTATGATTTGGGAAATTTTCGGCCATTATTTCTTCAAATACTTTTTTTGCTCCTTTCTCCATCTTGTCCTTCTGGGACTCCAGTGATGCATATATTGGTATTCTTGATGGTGGCCCACAGTTTCCTCAGCTCTGTTCATTTTTCTTCATTACTTTTTCTTTCTGCTTCTGACACTGGATAATTTCCATTGTCTTGTCTTCAATTTTGCTGATCCTTTCCTCTGCCTGTTCAAATCTGCTGGTGAACCCATTTAATGAGTTTCTTATTTCAATTACTGTACTTTGCAGCTCCAAATTTTCTGTTAGGTTCCTTTTTTTTTTTTTTAATTGAGATTGTTCAGATACCATACGACTATCCAAAGATCCAAAGTATACAATCAGTTGCCCACGGCACCACCATACAGCTGTGCATCCATCAACACATTTTTTTTTTCAATTTTTAGAACATTTTCACTACTCCAGAAAAGAACAAAGACAAAAAAAAGGAAACGCACATCCTCCCATACCCCTAACAATGCCCCCCCCCTCCATTATTGATTCATAGTTTTGGTATAGTACATTTGTTACTGTTGATGAAAGAATGTTAAAATACTACTAAGTGTAGTATATAGTTTGCAATAGGTATACATTTTTTCCTTATATGCCTCTCTATTATTAACCTCTAGTTATAGTGACATAACATTTGTTCTAGTTCGTAAGAGAGATTTGTAATATTTGTATAGTTAATCACGGACATTGTCCACCACAAGATTCACTGTTTTATACATTCCCATCTTTTAACCTCCAGCTTTCCTTCTGGTGACACGTGTGATTCTGAGCTTACCCTTTCCACCATGTTCACACACCTTTTAGCACTGTTAGTTATTCTCATTACATGCTACCATCACCCCTGTCCATTTCCAAATATTTAAGTTCACCCTAGTTGAACATTCTGCTCATAATAAGCAACCACTCCCCATTCTTTAGCCTCATTCCATATCCTGGTAACTTATATTTCATGTCTATGAGTTTGCATATTATAATTAGTTCATATCAGTGAGACCCTGCCATATTTGTCTTTATGTGTCTGTCTTATTTCACTCAGTATAGTGCCGTCAAGGTTTCTTCATCAACCCATTTCTTTTAAGATGGTTTTGTTCAAACACTATACATTCCGTCCTAAGTAAACAATCATTGGTTCCCTGTATAGTCACGTATTTATATATTGAGCACCATCGCAACTCTCTATATAAGGACATTTCTTCCACAAAGACAGAGGAAGAGTCAAAGAAGGCAGAGAGGCAAAAGAAAAAGGCAAGAGAAAGAGAGAACAAACAAACAAACAAAAAAACTTCATAGCTAGAAGGTGACAAAAGGAAAGATAGCATTAACCTAAAGTAGAATAAAGAGTCAGACAACATCACCAATCCTGGAGTCCCATACCCTTCCTATTTCCCACTCCCCCATATGCATTTAGCTTTGGTATATTGCTTTTGTTACATTAAAGGAAGCATAATACAATGTTTCTGTTAATTCTAGCCTCTAGTTTGCATTAATTGTATTTTCCCCCAGTCCCACCCTATTTTTAACACCTTGCAATGTTGACATTCATTTGTTCTACCTCATGTAAAAACATATTTATACCTTTTATTACAATCGTTGAGCATCCTAGGTTTCCCCGAGTTACACAGTCCCAGTCGTTATCATTCGTCTTTTGTTCTGGTGTCCCACGTGATCCCAGCCTTCCTCTTTCAACCATATTCACAGTCATCTTTGTTCAGTGTACTTACATTGCTGTGCTACTATCTCCCAAAATTGTTTTCCAAACCTCTCACTCCTGTCTTTTCCTTTCTGTCTGCAGTGCTTCCTTTAGTGTTTCCTGTAGAGCAGGTTTCTTGTTCACAAACTCGTTCATTGTCTGTTTCTCAGAGAATATTTTAAGCTTTCCCTCGTATCTGAAGGGTAGTTTTGCCAGATATAGGATTCTTGGTTGGTGGTTTTCCTCTTTCAGTATCTTAAATATATCACCCCACTTCCTTCTTGCCTCCATGGTTTCTGTTGAGAAATCCACACGCAGTCTTAACAAGCTTCCTTTGTATATGATAGATCGTTTTTCTCTTGCTGCTTTCAGGATTCTCTCTTTATCTTTGATGTTTGATAATCTGATTATTAAGTGTCTTGGCATAGGCCTATTCAGATCTATGCTGTTTGGGGTATGCTGTGCTTCTTGGATCCGTAATTTTATGTCTTTCGTAAGAGATGGGAAATTTTCATTGATTATTTCCTCTATTATTGCTTCTGCTCCTTTTCCCTTCTCTTCTCCTTCTGGGACACCAATGACATGTAAATTCTTGCTTTTCATTTTGTCTTTAAGTTCACAGAGACAATGCTTGTATTTTTCCATTCTTTTCTCTATCTGTTCTTTTGTGTGTAGGCTTTCAGGTGCCTTGTTCTCCAGTTCTGAGTGTTTTCTTCTGCCTCTTGAGATCTGCTGTTGTATGTTTCCAGTGTGTCTTTCATCTCTTGTGTTGTGCCTTTCATTTCCATAAATTCCGCCAGTTGGTTTTTTGAGCTTTCAACTTCTGCCTTATGTACGTCCTGTGTTTTCATTATACAGTTCATCTCTTTTGCCATATCTTCCCTAAACTTTTTGAATTCAGTTACTATTAGTTGTTTCAATTCCTGCATCACAGTTGAAGTGCAAGTTTGTTCCCCTGACCGGGCCATAACCTCATTTTTCTTGGTGTAGGTTGTAGTTTTCTGTTGTCTAGGCATGGTTTCCTTGGTTACCCCAATCAGGGCAGAAGGGCCTAAGGTCCCAGAAGGAAGAAATATTCAGTATCCAGTTTCCCTGAGGGTGTGTCTTAGAAAATTGGTACACCCTGTGATGCCTCTGGTCACTGTGCTGTTCTGCCCAGCAGGTGGTGCCTGTTAGCCTATAATTCTTGATGGTATAAGTTCTGAATGAAAGGTAGGTAGTAGAGCTGGACCCCACCCCTTTCCTCTTAGAGAAGATAGACACCCTAGAGGGAGGTCATTAGCATTTCAGTGGTCTCTCTCTGCCTGTGCTATACCCTTGTCTGGGTCACCAGAACTGGGAACTGAAAATGTCTGAGGCTTTCTCCACTGAGTTGAAAAAGGAACAGAGCTAGTCCGAGGCGACCCTCCGGCTCTCCAAGGTCAGTTGTCACCTAAAGCCTCTGTCTACTTGTTGGGAATTTGTACCTTGTAGTGAGCAGTTCACACTTGCTAATTAAAACCCCAGTTGGAGCTCAGCTGAGCTAATATTCGCTTGCTGGGAGAAAGCTTCTCTCTGGCACCACAAGGCTTTGTAGCTCAGGCTGTGGGGGAGGGGTCTCCCAATTTGGAGCTGCAGTTTTTACTTACAGATTTTATGCTGTGATCTCAGGCGTTCCTCCCAATTCAGGTTGGTGTATGATGAGTGGATGGTCACATTTGTCCCCCCGCAGTTATTCCAGATTATTTACTAGTTGTTTCTGTTTGTTTTTAAGTTGTTCCCGGGGGACTGCTTAGCTTCCACTCCTCTCTGTGCCGCCATCTTAGATCCTGTTAGGTTCCTTTTTATAATCTCCATCTCTTCATTTTGTTCAGACATTTTCCTAATTTCATTTAGTTCCTTGAATATGGATTCATTTGGTTTATTGATCATATAAGACAGTTAATTTAAAGTCCTTGACCAAGAATTCCAATGTATGAGCTTCCTCAGGGATGATTTCTGGCAAATTCTTTTTATCCTGTGAGTGGGCTGTATTTCCTATTTCTTTGTGTGTTTTGTAATTTTCAGTTGAGAACTGGGCATTCTGAGTATTATGTTGCATAACTCTGGAAATTTAGTTTTCCCACTCTTCTGGAGTTTTTTTTTTTGGGGGGTGTGTGTGAGAGAGAGAGAGAGAGAGAGGGAGAGAGAGGGAGAGAGAGGGAGGGAGGAGTCTGGAATCATCAATTTGTAACTTTTCCAAACTATTTTGTTCCCAAATGGGGAGAACACAAAGAGAAAAGAGGGAAA
Source organism: Choloepus didactylus (assembly GCF_015220235.1). Taxonomy (NCBI): domain Eukaryota; kingdom Metazoa; phylum Chordata; class Mammalia; order Pilosa; family Megalonychidae; genus Choloepus; species Choloepus didactylus. The sequence goes on from NC_051312.1 coordinate 19,704,460, forward strand.
AACAGAAACTTCCTCTTTAGGACTCCTCTGCTACATTTGCCTGACGGGGGTTGGAACAGTGGCCATCCTCCGAGTCAGCCCCCCAGCCATCTGAAGTAGCTGATCAAAATCAGTGACCCACTCTCAGATTTTGGAGGTCTAGGCCCTTGTAGCCCATCCTGGCACCAGCAAGCCGTACCAGATGCCTGGGCTTCATTCCCCACTGCTGCCTGCCATGTGGCTGGGGGATGGTAGCTGCTGCAGGGAGGGTGAAATTCACTAATATTTCCTGCAGTTTACCAGCTTCTTCATCCAGATTTTCCCTGGATGATGCACAGCATTCCCTTAGATTCTAGAGTTTCAAAATAGTTGATTCAGATAACTACTGTCAGTTCAATTCCTGGAGCCTCTTGCGCCACCATCTTCCTACAGTTCCTCTCAGCTCAGAAGTTCTTAACCCAGGAAACGAGGATCCTTGAGGGGGAGAATGGCTGGTCCTTGGATGAGCCTCAGGCTGTCTGTGAAGCACTCTTAATGTGTTTGTGCACATGCACATATGCACATGCCTAGGGAGATGGCCCCCAAAGGAAGATTAAGAGCCATGGGGTAGTGGTGGTTTTCTGTCTTTAACCACAGAACCCTTTTTCCCAAATAAAAATTTATTTGGAATCCTAATATAAGACAGAGTAAAATAGCCATTCTTATTGAAATGGGAGTGGAACCCAGGAACCCTACTTATCTCACCAACCCCTATCAGGGGCAACTTCTCTGAAACTGTAGTTAGAAAACCTCTGAAATAACCAAGGCTTTGGGCATCCCCAGCCAGGTAATGGGAGGGGCATTCGATTTGGTTGCAGAGCTGTCCCATGAGAGGGAACCTTCCTGGGGGTCATCCAAGGAGTGATGATGGAGTTACCAGGGGGATCTGGGAGTGGGCGGCATCACCTCCGTGCCCAGGGTTTTTCCCTGTGCCCTGATGTCCTGATCTGGTCTTTCTCCCCAGTCTTGGAGGCCCTCAACGGGCTGGTGAATAAACCGGAGCTGGGGCAGCCCCTGCGGGTGGAACTTGCTGATCTGCTGACACAAAACCCGGAGCTATTCAAGAAGAATGCTGAAGAGTTCACCCGCCAGTTTGGACTGGACCGGCCCTCCTAACTCTGGTTCTGGTTCCCCTCTGGGCTGGGTCCTCTCTGTGCCACACGTGACACTCCTCATGGACTGGAGGCCGGAGCCCCTCGATGGTCCATTCCCTGTTTTTCTTCTCCTAGTTTCTTAGCCATTACTTAGTGTGTGTATGAGGGGGGAGGGAGGTACAGGTATGTGTATGGCTGTGCGGAGCTGCCATCTTCCCCCAATCCCTTTCAGCTCAGATGTTCTTAACCCAGGAAAGGGTTAAGATCATCCAGGCTAGATGATGTAACGGAGTTCCCCACAGGGTCAAAACTCACACCTGGCTTGGTCTGACTCCAAAGCCCACGTTCTCATTGCACTGTCCATCCTCAAATTGGAGCAGGACCATCTAGTCCTTGGATGAGCCTCAGGGTGTTTACGAAGAATTCTTGGGTTTGTGCGCATGCCTATGTGCACAGGCCTAGGGAGATGGTCCCCAGAGGCTCTGTGAAAGATGCCTTGAGGCAATGGTGTTTTTCAGTCTTTAGCCGCAGAACCCTGGTTCACCTGACTGCAGGTGTGTCCGTCCCCAATCCCCGTTCCTCCTACCCAGCCAGGGAGGTTTAAGTTTGCAGCGTTATCAGCCTACCCTCCAGAACTCTGTGATGGGGGAATCCTGGTATCACACAGGGCTGGAGCCCTAGGGGACCGGGGGAACTGGGAGCAGGGAGGCAGGGCATGTGCAGGTAATCATTTACGATGGAGGGATTTGTTGATTGATTGATTGAAATCAGCTAAACTACTTATAGACATGTACAGATTTAGGTGCTAAACCCTTTATTTTCCACCAGTGAAACTGAAACTGAAGAATCTAACCGCTTTCCTGGAAATCCAACTACCAGTTTTTAAAACCACTTGCCAACCCAGTAGATCGCCAGTGCCTGAGGGCAGACCTCAGGCTGTGAGGAGTGTCCTCTGCAACATCCAGTCCTGGGGGAATCACAAAACCCACGTGAGCGCACAGCCATTAAAGCCACAGATGATTTCTGGAGTCTGGCTGAATCTCACTGAGGGGCGGGGTAGTTTCACTGGGAGAAGGGATGGCTGGGGATTTAGCTGCCATCTAAAACAGACGTGGCCCTGCTTTCCTTGGCTCTCCTGGTCTCAAGCTTCACATAACCCCAAATGCTGTGCAGAAAGCTGGCGGTGATGGATGCTTGGCCAGAGGGGCTTTCAAAAGGTCCACAGGGCAGCATCCCCGTTGTGTGGATGAGGCAGCTGAGGGACAGTGGGTTGCCTGGGTCCACACCGGCAATCAGTGCAGCATCTACACCTCCTTCACTGTGCCAGGCTGGTTCTCCCCCCGCCCCCCCTTCCTGAGCATTACTCCTCAGTACACATGCTCCAAAAAGCCAGACAGGATTGTTAGCAAGAAATTATAATCAGCTCAAGGGCTCATCTACTGAGTGATGGAAAAGCAAAAGGAAACCAAAACTTTGGCCTCAATTGGAGAAATTAATTTAATCCAAAGGCAGAATTTTCTGGTTGCAATTGTAAGGTACTGCAAAGCCTCTGGGCTTTTAAGAGGCAGATTATGGGGTATCTTTAGGTCAAGGGAGTCCTTCCAGGCCCTGCTAGCCCAGTTCTGGTGAGACTTTTAAGAATCTTCTATGCCAGCTCCTGGCCTGGAGTTCTCCGAATCAGGGAGACGTGTGGAAAGTGAAATTAGGGAAAGCGCCACTGACAACTTGACATGCAGGGTTTGTTTTTCGTTTTTGGCTACCATTTATTCAGCACATTTGGCCTAGTATTTCATTATCTTAAGTAATCCTCACAACATCTCCATGAGGCTGGAACTGTAAACGGAGGCTCAGAGAGGTTAACTGGTTGACCAAGTTCACACAGCCGGTTAATGGTAAGATCCGGATCTGTCTGACTCCACTGTCTAAACTTCTGACTGCTGGGCTATTGTCCTTGCTCAAATATTTTGCATGGTGTTAGGACTGAGCCAGATGATGGCTAAGGAAACCAACTCCTGCAGCTGGGATTTATTATTCCATACTCATACTGGTTTCTGGGCAGGGTATGGAGGGAGCACTGAGGGGCAGACAGGATTTTACAAAAGTACTTTTAATGCAGTTAACACTGATGCCACCAGCCCTTCCCCAAGTGCCAGCTCTGCTCCTTCCCTGGAGCAGAAGTGAGCCTCGGGGCCGTGGGCCAGTCAGCTGGGCACTCTTGCCCCCTCTGCCCACAGGGATGGTCAGCTCCTCATTTCTTCTTTGTCTTCACCAGTC